>NC_060263.1:14615551-15216176 GCF_021901455.1 Neodiprion lecontei
CTAGACCAGGCAGTCCCAAGTATAAATGTGGACCCATTTCAAATATCTTATCAAAGTCGCATGATATCGTTTGAGCTTGTACCCCAAATCTACGATCCGCAGCGATGGCGACGCAGTTTTTGCCTTTCATCGCTATGATAGCACCTCCGTTGTATGCCAAGATACTCTAAAACAATTGATATGAAGTTATAAAATTTCAGATACCCTGTAAGCTCAGAAATTTCTCAACATTAATGGGAATGTAAGGTACGTTAATTCATTACAGAATGGTTATAGTTTCTGTCACACAAATATGCAGTGTCATCTGATGCACGGTTTGACATAAACCTAACCTAAAAATAAAACTAAACACTGCATACGATAGAATCTTGCAGTGATTAAAAAGAATTATCTGTTTAATCAAATGACTTATGACTTATTGGTTTTATCGGAATTCTTACCATTTCTAAGGAATATCTTTGGCCTGGTTGTTGGGAATGCTCAGGACGCTGTTTCGTTCAGCAATCGTGCCGCCTCAGCAACTCGCAATCACAAACTAACTGATCTGGTGAGACCCATTTTACATCGTAATTTGTAGCCGCGGTACTTGACTCTGGTGGTGATTTGAGGAACGAATGCCTCACTACATTTCAGGGCATCCCGTACTTTGTGGAAAAACTTTCTAGACACCCCGCGCCCCTAGTTTTGGATTAACTGGGAAGAAAAAAATAATGGCCGTGTAATGTTATTGAAAAGTTTAAGGTAGATTATTTGGCTGTACATGTTGATTGGAAATGAATGAGTGGTTCGATTAGTTAAGGAATTAACCCAACACCGTTCCGCTGTATTGATACGTATGTAAGACGCGCAAGTTATAAGATTCGACGAACTGGCTCCCCAGATTCCAGAATCACGCATTTCAAATGTCATTTATTTTGCAACAAGGGGATGACTTGTCCACTCATATGAAATTTCACTATATTTTCAAAATTATAATCGCTGCTATATCGCGTTGCTTGAAATTCTGTTCTATTCGCGTACCCGAACTTCAAGCTTTCCTTTCGATCAAACCCTTCTATTTATATCAAACAACTATGTTTTTTGGTTACCTTGATAATCCATTACTCATACGGATATATTGGAAACTTCCAACGGCCAAGGACCTTTAAATTCCGAAAATCCGTTTGCCAATTGAGAATAGATGAAAATTCTCATTTCTTCTTCAATTTTCTGTTTGTCTACAATGGGAAAAACTAACGCATGAAATTATTTGAGACGTATGTAACCTTGAATTCCTTTCATCTCCATTGATTCTGATTCAATAACAGCTGTAAGTATAAATTATTCTCTCATTTAAGAGAAATCTTTATCACAGCAGAAATTTTTCAAAATTCTCATATAACAATATGTCGCAAAATGCGACGCTCTATTTGTCAAATGTACACATATGCTTAATCACTTTGAAGAAAAAATTTTCAGTCATAAAAACGGTTATACATATAGAAAGCTTGTGTATTTAGATACATTTGTTTTAATGTGACAGTACTTGTTGGTGAGCTAGCATATATATCAAGCTAAGACAGATGTAGATCAGGATTGTTTAAAGTAATTCATTGTTATGGTTTGAAGTATAAAATGAGATATGTCACTGATGCTTGAAACATGGAGGAAAGCAGCGATGACTCTGCACTTGCGTGTAGTTTATAGCTATTATGTTTTGACCTCGCAACTTGGCTCACGAAATGAAAACATAGGACTTTTAGACATGAACGGCATCGAGACACTATACAGTTTTCTTTTCATTTCCTGTATTTTTGCTCTGCTTAGAGTTTGAATTCATAAACATAATTGTGTATTTATACAGCAGGTACTTTGTTCGAATATTGACAAAATAGTTAATAGTAAAACTGCGTTCTCACCTTCGAATACCTCGTTTTATATGATCCACCACGGCATTATTCTCATTTTTAGATATCTCGCAGCTGAAGCTGTCATCTGCCATTTGTAATCCCGATACTTAGCATAAAAGAATTTCCTTGAGAAACATCCTGATATTATTGAACCTTGGAAAAGGTAAGCGGAAATAATAAAGAAGAATGTCGCTGAAACCAAAACGGGTAGACTTCTCTCAAACCTGGGATATTCTCCAACAAACTGTCAAAGGAGTCATCACGTTAGCCGATGTCCCCAGATCGACATGGAATGACAGATTTACGTACGTACATTTATATCTAAAATTTAGAACCAAGTATCAATTCGGCTTTGCATATTGCATAACAAATCTTTTCAACAGCGATGTGTATTCCCTGTGTGTTGCTTACCCTGAACCACTTGCCGATAGACTATATGATGAAACCAAGCACTTTCTCGACGATCATGTGTCAGAACTTTTGTTGGGGGTCTCCAAACAAGGGGACGCAAGTCTTCTGCAAGCATATCACAGTGCATGGACAGAGTATTCACAGGGAATCGATTACCTTCATCAACTCTATCTCTACCTCAATCAGCAACACATTAAAAAGCAAAAGACAACAGAGGCAGAAATAATATACGGGGCATCGTGCGCTGCCGCAGCAGATTACCAAGAGCAAATGGAGATCGGAGAACTTGGGCTGGATATTTGGAAACGTAAGATGATTACTCCCTTGAAGGAATCTTTGGTATCACTCTTACTAGCAGGAATTCATGGCGACCGATTGGGAAAAGCTCGACATGCTACCACTGACGTTATCTGTGGGGTCATTCAAAGTTTTGTTCGTGTGGAAGAATACAAAAAGAAAGGCCAGTTAGATGTACGTACAATAAACATCTCTTGTTTTATTAGAATTTATTTCAGCTTTTTCGCGATTGCTAACAATATCATATTGTTGGAAAGAATAAATAATAGCCGGTGTTGTTCTAGTCTTTGCAAAGCTAAAGTTGTTTCATACCTGTATCATTACCGACAATAATAGTCGTGCAAAAGCATTTTACATTCCTTCTACATGTTCGTGAAACTAATTTATATTCAAAAGTATTTTTCAATGAGATCCAAATTTTTGCAAAGTAAATATTCGCCGTTTTTCGTCCCAGTTATAAATTCAGTAAATATTCTTCTTTTCTTCACGTATCGTATCCTTGTAGTTGTATCAGCAAATTTTTGAAGAACCTTTCCTCGAAGATAGTGGAAATTTTTACGCAAGAGAAGCATCCGAGCTGCTCCAAAAGTCCGATGTATCTTATTACATGGAACAAGTGAGCTGGAGGTTTAGTCAGGAAGAACTACGCTGCCAAAAATTCCTTCATAGTAGTTCAGCTCCAAAGGTGAAGCACGTATTAATAAATAAGTTGAAACTGATGTTCACAACACGTCTCTTTAATAATATTAGATTACTTTCAATAATAATATTCAATTGGTAATGATTTCTAAAGGTGCGACAGTGCTGTCAGGAGAAAATGGTTGCCGCGCACTTGTCATGGTTACACACCGAAGCCGATGTGATGATTGAAAATGAGCGTAGAAGGGATCTCAGTTTTCTTTATCCTTTGCTGAGGCCATTGCCATCAGGCCTGGCGCCGCTTATTCGAAAACTTACAGCGCATATCACTCAGCAAGGCTTGAGAGCTATCGGAACTCTCCAAGGTGACAATGTGAGCATTTCCAAAGCGATCAAAGGTTGACATACATTCCGAGTAAAAAGTCAACAGCGCAAGTTTTCATCAGTCAATATTATTCACGATTTATGATACTAAGATCTTCTATTTTCATTCATTTAGGTTCACACGCAATTCGTGGAAAGCATGCTGGACGTCCACACCAAATACTATGAGCTCATTAAGGCTGTATTTAAAGGTGATCAAGCTTTCATTAGCGCCCTAGATAAGGCCTGTTCAGCCGTCGTTAACCATCAGCCTGCTTCTCGTCAGCCAGCACGTGCTGCCGAACTGGTAAATTTTCCCAACGCATTCCAAACGTGATTTAGGGACTTGTCTTGTGTATCCAGATGTAAAACTAATAGGCATTTTTTTAGTTGGCCAAGTACTGTGACTCCCTGCTGAAAAAATCATCCCGAGGAACAACAGAAGGCGACGTGGAGGAGAAATTGGCCCGGTCGATAACAGTTTTCAAGTACGTAGACGACAAGGACGTGTTCCAGAAGTTTTACGCTCGAATGCTCGCCAAGCGGTTAATCCATCAACAGTCGCAGTCAATGGATGCGGAGGAAGCTATGATAGACCGGTTAAAACAAGCATGTGGATATGAATTCACAAATAAATTGCACCGTATGTTTACCGACATGTCTGTCTCCGCTGATCTAAATACCAAGTTTTCATCCAATCTGAGGGAACGCGAAGGTCAGGGCCAAAAACAACTCGGAATCGGATTCGGAGTCTATGTTCTTCAGGCCGGTGCCTGGCCGCTCGGTCTTCCTCCCGCTCCCGGTCCTTTTCACGTTCCGCAGCAGCTAGAGCAGTCCATTCAGGCTTTCGAGACCTTTTACCACGCTCAATTCAGTGGGCGTAAGCTCACCTGGCTGCACCCTCTTTGCCAGGGTGAACTGAAGCTGAATTACTTGAAAAGGCCGTATCTGGTTACCGTACAAACTTATCAAATGGCGCTACTCCTGTTGTTCGAACAATGCGATACGTTGCCTTGCAAGGAGGCTGCCATGTCCCTTGGTGTGTCTCAGGAACAGCTCGAGAAACACGTAGTCAGCTTGATAGACTGTAAACTTTTGAAGAAATCACCCGATGGCGAACTTGGCGAGGAGACGACACTCATGCTCAACTTGGACTACTCGAATAAACGGACGAAGTTCCGGGTCACAGCCGCTCTTCAACGGGAGGGACCCCAAGATGCAGAAACCACTCACCGCAGCGTCGATCACGATCGTAAGCTTTACCTCCAGGCTGCCATCGTACGTATAATGAAGAGTCGGAAACTCCTGCGACATAATCAACTTGTGCAAGAGGTAAGATTTGATGCGTTGAATAGAGTCGTTGTAAAAAAAAATTCGTAAAACAAATATCAAATCATTGACGTTGGTTTGCCTTTGGTGGATGATTATTATTTTTATGAGAACAATATTCTAATTACAAGAAAAATCTAACTCGTACTAATTCGTTACCGCTACAATGGGTTACAATATTGAAATGTTTTTATCTGAACAACAATGACAATAACTCTTATTAATAACATGGACAATCATTCCAACAACTGAACAGAAGATTAAAGTTTGTCAAAGCAGCAAATAATCTACATATATTTTATTGTTACAGGTTCTTGGTCAGTCGAAAATTACTTTTGCTCCATCAATTGGAATGATCAAAAAATGCATCGAGGCTCTGATTGACAAACAATATATCGAGCGTACGGCGAACAGTTCGGACGAATATTCTTACGTTGCGTAACCTAGCTCCAATCCACCTTGCTAATTTATTTCAAGTAATAAGATACTCCCGTATGTCTTGCGTACTACGGCGCAACGTAAAGCGATTCATTGTCAGCAGGAGCAAGTAACTATGTGATCATCACTCTCTCTCTGTTACACAAGAATCATCTTGCATTGTAATCGCACGTCAGTTATCTGCCAAGGAAAATGAGATTCAGCCCAGTTAATGCAGCTGAATTGTAACAATGAAACAGGGCCAGGGAGTAACGTAAGAAACTTAACTACTCCTCAACCGATTAAAAGTAAATTAATTGATTAGGTAAAATGTAATATATACGCAACCAATAAAGATGCCGTTATTATTTTATCATCGGTCTAATGATTTCGGTAACAGATTCATTCTTTTTTTGTTGCTCCTGTACAAAGTGCTTCTGCAAGAGACAGAATATTCATATCCATGCCTGGTCTCAAAATTCAGTAATAGACGGTGAGGCAGAGCATAAGTCCGCCTATTCATGTATATTCATACTTATATTTATCAGTTGATCTTTGTTTTAACCTTTTTAATTTGTTTTCTAATTATTAATTGAAGGCGACTTTGTGCTGCACGTACGAAATGAAATTTCTCACTGTACATTTAAGAAGTCAAATCACACAATGCTTATAATGCTAAATAAATTAGTAATCGCTATTTTAACGCGTATACAAATTTAATAATGTAAGATTTTTCAAATCTTTACATATTGTACTAATCTTATCTCAGCCAATCGTGATTAATATCATTGTGACCGTTACAGTCATCATCTAATTATTCCACACCTTGGGTTAGTGAAAAGTTCTGATCAGTTTAATTATTATCTCGCTCTTGTAATCGGAGTCGAGAAATCTGCTCTTCATTGTACAATAGTAAGGCGTTCGTTGTAGGATTGAACACACCGCACAACGTACTACACCCGCATCATTACGACCTCGGCGTTTTCAATTGTAACAGCTCAGGATCGAGCAAAGGATTATCATCATTCTCCGATGGCTTGTTCATGTGATTCACTATGAGCGGAGATGGAGTCGCAGCGTTTCCATATGGAGAGAATCCAGCCCATTCCATGCCGAGATAAATCGGAGGCGGGCTACCCATCGGTGGTTCTAGCAGCAGATGATCCTGCGGCTGCTGTTGCTGCGGTTCTTGACAATCTGGAGACGTGATGTGAGCGGCCATGTGAGTAGCAGCCTTACACTGCTTCTCCTGCTTCCTCCACTTGGCTCGTCTGTTCTGAAACCAGACCTGCAAGGGTTCGACGGCCTCCGATTATATCCGCAGTTACAGTTATACAGGATTTCGTAACTGTACAAAGTACGCTTACTTGAACTCTGGCCTCCGTCAGCTGAATTCTGAGAGCAAGCTCCTCTCTGAAGAACACATCCGGGTAATGAGTCTTCTGGAAAGCTCTTTCAAGTTCTTCCAACTGAAAATTAGTAAACGTCGTACGATATCTTCGCTGTTTTCGCTTTCCCATTCCAGCCGCTGGCCTGTCATCGCCTCCAGGACTTGGTGAGGAAAAGTCGTATGCTGAAAAGCATATGTCGACAGACGTCAAAGGTGAGATTACACGAGTACAATCGAGTGATAAGTCGTAACATTATGCTGCGTAATTCATTTTCGTGAATAAGGAATGCTTATTTCATTAGGAAATCTGTTTATGAGTGTTAAACAGATTACTGCTAACTCTATTTAAGAAAAGGGTACTCTGCCGCTTAATGCACTTAGCAATAATTTAATTGAACGCTTCCCCAAGAGCCTGGTACTTAATTAAATAAAACTACCATTCCCAGAGAGACGTGTGTCCACTTACTGAATTTTGCAGGGAAGCAAACGGAGGAGGATTGAGTGCCCATCAGTCCAGCTAGAGTGGCCGATTGCAGATCACCAGAATGTATATCATCATTTGTACCATCAGCAGTGATAATAGAACCTGCTGAAACGAGAGGATCTCGAGGAGTCCCAACCAAAAATAACTGCCTGTTGTTATCTTCGACAGATTCTTCTTCTTTCAAATCCATTTTTATCCAAGTCTTTTCAATGGTATAATATCAATGAATTTATTGAAGCTAATTTGATTTGTAACTGACTTTTACTTCGCTGAGGCGATGCCCCAAGTAGAATAGGCTGTCGGTAATTGAATCACCCTGGGTTGAGAACAACGTTTCAACCCCCCGCTCAAACAACTCTGGGGCTCTACCTTTCTTTTTCTCTTTTATTTTATTTTCTGTGTATATGTATATTTTTTTTTATCCACTACTTACTTACACCTGTGCAAGGTAGACTGAGCAGGGGATTGTATTTTCAACGGGAACTCCAAGGGGGGTAACGAAGCCCTACTCGTGCCCCGCATATCGCTTTGCCTCAGCTCTACGAATCAATAATACACAAGGCAAACAGACCGAAATGTATATCTGGCTTTTACTTCAGTTTAAAGCATGTCAAGAAATAAATTAATACCATCCCACAGATTGAACAGCTTCACTGCAACCCAAAGGGGTGACGAAAAATTGTTCATTTCACCGCTGGCCAACCAGTGATTACCATTTTAAAGAACCTTGCATTATGAGCAAGTTCTTAATTGATTAAATATTTTAAAATTTACTTTGAAGAGAAGGCTAGCATTATTATAAAAGAAGCTATTGAATGCACTTGAGATAATGTCTGAAGCTTTGATACGGGACTCAACTGACGAGATGTTACTGTACTCACAGAAAAATTCTTTGACTGTGGGGTAAATATTTGTTTACTTTGCAATAAACTGTTGTATGTTATTGTTATAATACCGTTTATTACTAAGTGCAGTGTATCACAATGTATTTACAAAAATATGCCAACAGAGTTTCCAGTATTATTGGTTATTTTAAAAAATGCTTTGTGCTTGGATAACTCATAGCTGGTGCTGCTGATAGTAAAGACTTAGAAGTACATACGTTTATATACAATTAATTAATAATTAAATATGATAAGTTGTAAATCAATAAATATAGAAGCATGTTTGAATTTTATTACAGCCAATAATACGCTATTGTTTGTAATATTTTAAAGTTTCATTCCAGTGGCGTTTTTGTGAAAGAAGTTTAATTGGATAAAAAATCTTATGGTGTCAATGTCATGATTATGATTTTCTCATTATTATCATCATTGTTTTTGTTGCTCGTATCAACAAAATTTTTGGGTTGGGTGAAAGCTCCGTTTAGAGAAAGTCATGAGATCAATGTTAATTCTTCTTGTATTATCAAGGATTGCTACCGTGATGAACATTTAATGCTGACTGCTACTAGGTTTTTCTATTAAGTAGCTCTACGTTCGCTGTTTTTGAGCTTCTTTCTGTATTCCTTGGTCCCAGGGTGGTTCAAATTCTCAAAGTCGATTTGAATGCTCATTCTCCTAGATGTAGAACAGGCGAACACGGCTAGTAGACAACAAGAGATCGTCGTCAAAGAACTTTGTTTCAATAACTAAATTCCCACTAAAACAAGAAAACACAGCAACAGAAAGTAGTCAAAAACTTGAAACATTTTTTTTTAAGTCAAATTTTCAGATCAGAATTAAGAGCAAAGGAGTTATACTTTAAAATGTTAGCTGGCATCATTTGGCTCTCTGGGGCTGCTTCGATCAGAGTCTGCCAAGTGTTTGTGCTGCTAGGAATGACGAAACCGAATTCAAAGAACCATTCTTCAAGACAGCGTCCTTTGAACAAAACCTTTTGCTCCAATCTAAAGCGCTCCATTGGTTCGGCGGAACTGAAATTGATCTCTCGAGATACCGCCCGGCATCGCAAGATTTTTTTAGGAACTCGGGCTTCGTGTTCAACTTCTGGTACAGACCTGATATGAAGAAATGTAGTACTTAAAGATAGGTTCTCAATTCTTTGGAGAACCAGGTGAAATCTTTACTCACAGGTCCTCGTTCCCTTGCCAAAGTATTTTTCCACTGTCAGCATCACGCAAATTCATCCAATTACTGTTTCGACAGCAATTAGCAGTCAAGGACTAATCAATACAATATGACAGATATTCTCTGATATTCATCTAGATACTTAGTACGGTTTCAAGATTCTACTGTGAGTGAACGACACGAGCAAACAAAACTGATCAATTACGGGCAACATAACCTACCTCAAGCTACGCACGATTATTCCATACGGATCGAAAAACTACATTGAAAGGATACACTTGAAATCCCTTGAGAATTTCTTCAGCTCGTAACGGCATTTTTGCAGATGCCCAGGCTCTTCTTTTCACAGAATTAAACTGCAATTCACTACGAAAACAAAATAATGACAGCTCGATGAAGAACTATCGACCGTCCATATCTCGCAGGACTCGTGAAACCTCGGAAATGGTCGCCTATAATCGGAAACTTTCCTCGTCGAATCTGTAGTATGCATGGTCTGCATGGTAGTATGCAATTATCTCTATGCGAGTATGCAAGTTGCGCGCGCGCGCGTAATTTAGGTTGCCTAGCGTGGGGCGCGCGCTCTTGCAGCCAAAAAGCAGGGCTGAGGGTTGGAGAGATGCCGCCGCTATGTCGACCCTGATAAATTGGCCGTAAATATCCGTGCTTGTCAGTCAAGAAATACCGCAGTGATTACGAATTCGTCGGAAACTTGAAACACGGGTGGTAATTGCCGGGAGACGTACAGATTTTACGATGTCGACGTCGAGCGCGCGCTTGGATTGTTTTAATACAATGTTAAGATTAAAAATCTCTACCTAAAGTGAGTAAGAAATTGGAGAGGGAGGCGAGAGGACGGGAATTCGGGGATTCGAGACGGGATGGCAAACACGGGGAGCCTTGCCGCCGATGGAGACGCCGATGGGCCGTTGGTCTGCGGCGTCTGTCACAATTATTACAACGAGCCCTGTCTGCTGTCATGCTTTCACAGCTTCTGCGCCCAATGTCTGAGGGGGCCACATCCCGACGGCAAAGTCTCATGCCCCATTTGCGGGTACACATTTCTATTAGATCTAACGTATTATACCTATGTATATGTATACGCATTGATTTATATTGTATCAATTACAACCGCTCCCACTCATACGCGTTCTACATACCTACGTCAACATGGCTACGAGCTTACCAATCTATACTCCCCATTTCCATCTGCCAAACTCTTTGAAGATTTTTATGAACAATTGCCGGATTCCAAATTTACGTGATGCTTTCGATGTTAATTGTCTACTCCTTTAAAACGGAACCTCACATTTCTCTTTACCCTTACAGATCTACATGGCGATTGATGACCTTTCACCTCTCTTTATTGTTTTCAAAACGTCAATATTCTTACCCCAACGTTGTAGCAATTAACTTATGCACAATGGCAATATTATTATTATTATTATTATTATTCCTATTATCATTATTTGTTTCTAATAGAAACATTTATGAATATCCCATTATTTTATCACAGAATACAACAGTACAATTAGATAAATTCATCATAGTCAATTTTTCAATATTTTGTGGACGAATTTTTATATGATTATGCATGTAAACAACTGAATGGCGAGAAGTATAAACATGGATTTTTTTGTTGTTTATTCGAACCTGATACCGTTTTTCTGCATAATTATTACAGGCAAGTAACCCAGCTGAAAGAAGGGGCACAGCTTCCTCCACCAGACTACCTGATGCGTCAGCTGGTTGAGCTGGCAAACTCAGAAAATCCACCATGCGCCAATTGCGATAAACGCGATAAAACTACAATGTTCTTTTGTACAACTTGCGGTTTGTATGACCGATTTCTAGTAACAAATAATTTCAATCTACTGGTCTATTGGCAATTTAATGCGTTATTAGTAAAAAGTAATGCTTCTGGTAAATGTATATTCTAATGAAATAAATTTACCAAATAGGTCAAGCGTTGTGCAACCACTGCAGGGAACACACACATCGAGCAAAGATGTTTTCGAGCCATGATGTCGTCCACATGAGTAAATGTGCCAAAGATACTCAGAGGAAATGTGCCACGCATGGAGAGCAGTACATAATGTATAGTCAAAGCGCCAAGTGCATGTTATGCGCAACATGTTTCCGGGACACACCGGCCGATGCGAGGCTCCACTGCGTCGACATTGACGGAGCGTGGCAGCAGGCTTCAAAGAAAATGGAACGTGCAGCAAACTCTATTTGCGAATTGCAGGCTGGCGTACGCGATGGACTCAGAGCTTTGAAGTCTCAATTGGATGAACTACGACACAGCTTGGAGACTGAAAAAAGATCCTTGAACTCTTACTGCCAGGGGATGCAGGAGGCTGTAGCGAAGACCCACTCGTCTGTTCTCTCCGAGATTCAGAGACAGTTTGAGACAAAAGAGCGATCCGTCAGGGCCCAGCTGCTTTCCTTGGGTGGTGCTCTTCCTGTTCTTCAAACACACCTCATGCTCTGCACGTCATTCACCAGCAGTGCTACCAAGTATCAATTTCTTGAACTCGCTCACTCGATGCTCGAAAGACTTGGACGAGTCGCTCAGCTTGGCCATCCTACTCGCCCCCCTCTACTGGCTGGGCATTTGAAGACAAATTATCGTGCAGAGTTCGCTCGTGTTCTTCATCCTTATGTTGGCTCAGTTCAGAATACCAAGGATTCACTATACGATCAAACTCACTCTGTCACTCCTGCCGAGTCTCAGCATGCACAGGTACCTCTTGGTTCTTCTTCCCTTTGAGAGTTCCGCAATCGAATATTGATTTTTCCCAGGGCAACAAGAGTCTGCAAAGACCTCAGACGAAAGGAAGCGGTGACGCCGGGCCGTTTTCCAATCATTGCCGCAGCTTTGACTCCCAGTTGAAAGAGCTTAGCCAGCAGTTAGTCGCAGTAAAGGAACGTCTCAGCGAATTGCATCGTGACGTGGCTCTTCTTAGACGAGCGAACACTCCACCCTTAGGTACACGCTATGACCATGTAGCTAGAGACTGTCGCTTACTGGAACAGCAGCTGGAATCGCATCAGCTTGAGCTTGAGCGATTGAGAAATGTTTTCGATGCTCTATGGGAAGAGCAGCTTTGCAGAATTCACATAGAAAAAGAGATTTTCCATTCGCAGGTATGGTCTTGTAATTTCTATTTGAAACAGCAAAAAGTTTTACAGCAAAATATCATGTGTCCACGATGGTAAATTATTATTTTATATTCAGATGAACGACATTCTTACACTAAAAAGTGAAGTGAAACAGCTCTCCACACTTGCTCAGCAATTGGAGCCCTTTGTTAAGTCATTCTCAGCTGGTATGAGTGCAGGAGAAGCAAGTATCACTGCCTCCGAAGCAGCTGGTCATCAGCACCTTCAAGTTTTGCTGGATCATCTCGCCCGCCTCCAATTACAAGAGCCACCTCAGTCTCAGCAGGCTACGCACACCAAAGACTGTCGCCATCCGCGAAATAATTCTACCAGCGCTGACAACGCACTCTACATGAAGGGTGATTACATATATTGTTAACTATCTAATTCCTTTGAATGAATTTTTGATGAAAATCCTAATATCTTCACAGAAGCAAAAGAGATACCAACACGCTGCCGAACCCCGTCTGGAGGTGTTGGAGCTGTGCTGGATTCGAGTGGAAACATTGTAGTTTATGGAAATGCAAAATCATCGGACTCAAAACGCGGAGTACTGAGTCAGCTTATAGAGAAAGCGAGGACAAAGGAAGACCGGAAAAAGTCGCCCGGACGAGAAGATGGAAGAGATCGAAGTCAGACCCGTCGATCGCGAAAATCTCCAGACAATTCAAAGCCAAAAACACCGCCGGGACATTCCTCAGGAAGTAAAGTTCGCTCGTTATATCGTTCCTTGAAAGGAGGCGGAGGCGGGGATTCGTCTGCGGAAATGGTCGACCAGGTTGTCAGCTGCGCAGAGAGCCAACAGCAACAACAGTTGCAGACAGCTGCTGCAGAGGAAAGCGAATACCAAAGAATATCGGAGGCCTCGACCGTCGGAGAGGTGAAAAAACGCGTACAGGCGCAGATCCATGCCGTCCCTGCGGAAGAAATCGTAACACCCAGTAGCAAGGGTGTGAAAATATATCCAGCTAGTGACTCTGAAGACGTGTTCTACACGACAGGGGAGAAAAGTGGAAGCGAGGCGAGAAGACGGCGCAGAGCGAGCTGCGACAGCCTGAGCACAACGGGATCGGCAAACAGTAGACGATCTAGCATAGGAGAAGGTACTAGAGGTCAGACCGTGCCGGATGATAGGAAGACTTTGGTTTTATTAATCGGCCCTTCGCCCGCTCCTTCAACTCTGGTGCAGAAGCAGCGATCCTGGGAAACGTTTCCGAGACCCAAGAGCAAGCGGGGAGGAAACGACAGTAAGCCTGAGATTGGTCAGCTGAAAAAAGCAGATAGCTTTGAAGGACACGAGGAAGCTGTCCGCACGCTAGTCGCCGCTGTTCAAGAGACGCGGTCACAGCTACGGCATCATCAACATCATCATCACCGGCATCATCGCAAAAGCAAAACAAATTAGAGGAACTTCTTCTAAGAGCCAGGTATATAAGTATCGAAGATTCGGCTCTATCGTTATCTTGACCTCTGTAGAAAATATTAACATCGGCATAGAGGCTTCGAGATAAAAAGGAAGATAAAAGTATGACCGCTTTGTTAATAATTTTGGCCCGACTATCGATCGTTGACATCAGGCATTTTTTTAGGCATTTATCCGCCAAAACTGCATTGATTATTACTTATACCGAAGTTTTTATATTATAATCGTATTATCCGTTGGACGCGAAAATCTTGGCGTTCGAATAACACGTTAATTGGATTAATTTCTAATAAACTTAATGATAGATTATAAAATGGAAATTGATATATTATCTCTGTAAGGTTACACCAATAATTGGAAGACATTAGGTGTTACGAAGCAAAATTTCTACTGTTGAATTTTTGTGGTAATTGAAGAGAGAAAATGGGTTGAGAATTGATGAGTTTTTTTTTACCACTATAGCAATGGATATATTTGAAATAGTTGTTCTATATTACGACTGATGTTTATAAATGAAACACAGCTTGGACGAACTAATAATAATTAGGAATTTGATTCATAATCAATAAGTACGAGCAGTTAAATCCTGCGCAAAGTGATTCCAATTCGAACTAACTAACTATAATCAGTTACTTAGCTTCACGTAATCAAATATCACTTCTGATCTCAATCCCAGAGAACATATACGTATGTATTCTATATGTAATACGTATGTATTCTATATGTGATACGTATGGCATGCGTATATTGTAGACGTACAGTATACGTCTTGTCACCACGTGGAAAATAATAGATACATGAGAAAAATAGATAACTAAAAATAAAGCCAGACATAATTCAATTGACATTGTTTAAAATCTAATTACAGAACATTTGATGAAACTACAAATTAAGCTTTTTGCCACTACAGTTTACGGATTTGAAATTAATGCTATTGCACTCATCTTATTAACAGTTGATCTTGCAACAGATTTCAGCTAAACTGAAATTTGTGCTTGCAAAAATCTAGCGTCCCATGATAGCCCCATTGTTTAGAATTTCTTCGATCATTCAGAAACAATCTAATGTTAGTATAGTACAGCGACATGATCGCGTGACACCCTCCTCTACAATTAGTTTTCGAACATTACCTTCTTATGATATAATGTAACGAAAATTATGCATGTAAACTGTTTCATTATGTACAAGATGGTTAAGTAATTGATATTATAAAATAAATCTAGTTAGTATAAAGAACACTGCCAGCCAAGGTATATTACGAATTTAATCGAAGATATTAATATCACGGGGATGCCTAATTTGAAAAAAAAAACGTATAAATTATTCGTATTGCCAAAGCTAACGCGCACTGCACTACAATTGTCGTTATTCGTTAATGTTATCAGAACGAAATGATACACACTTAAGGTTGTCAAATTGGTATAGATATGGTAAACTGATTATTGTAACGAATAATTATAGGTAGCAATGATGATTAATAACGTTACCAAAGAAAGAGTGAGCCTATGTGAGGGGGGAGAGAGAGAGACAGAGAAAGAATGAGTGAGTGAGTGACTGAGCGAGCGTGCGTGTGAGAGAGAGAGAGGTATGGATGTACACATCCACACGAATGCTGTCTTATTATTACAATAGTATATAGGTGTAATATTGTATCGTAAGCGAATCAAGGAATCAAAAAGTTTGGAACTGCAAGGACGTTATTAATATTATACAATAAGTTCTAACATATACAAATATGTATATGTAAGAAATGTCATACCGCCGATATATTAAACTAAAATATACTATTGAATGAATACAGAAGAATCGTTGTACTTATTTTTTCCTAATGGCGAAAACCCGGTATCCGTGACTCTGTCTGGAGATCCCATTTTTTCGAAAAGAGAAATGCAACCACATTAGTCCGAATGTACATCTTTATTTAAAGAAATACAGTTGACATCGTTATATTTATTTATTTCTTCATTTATATATAATATGTCGTTTAGGTGTATACCATATTTTAATTTACTCTTCCTAGCCTGTGCAGCGTGTATGCGCATATTTAGGTATGTGTAAATATCTCCTATTGCTAATATTGTTTCCTTTAAAAAACAATATCAATTGCAGTATAACGAGGTAATTTCAATTTAATTTTCTCTGTGCCACCGACCAAATGACGAATGATCAGTGTATAGTAGCAAAACATCGAGCAGCCGCGTGTATTCTGATTAGTATCTTACCTTCGGTTTATTATTTTATAGAATTTGCGCTAGCCATACGATATAATTAAACACTTCAGCGTATATTACCAATATTATCATAACCATAATAATAATAATAATAATGATAATCATAATAAATTCCTTACAATTAATATTGTTAATTATCTTATTAGTTAACACACAATCAGTAATGGGAGGGAATTTTAGTCGGCCTATGATAATATTCGAACACGGCCTACCTATTCGGTGATTATTCATAGTATTATTAGTTTTAATATTTAATTATTATATTTTTACGTTTACGTATTCGTGTGTGCACGTGTTTGTCTGTGTGTGTTAGATGCCTGCATGGCGTGTCTTTTCTTCCATGCGATGTCTCATGTATGTATGTGTGAATATTCATTTACATATACGTATATATATAATATGTATACTAGACTGGGCCAAAAAAATTGACTATTTTTTTTTTTGAAAAATATATTGAGAATATCATTCAATATGGCAAAAAAAAAATTTCATGAAATTTTAAGCCCTTAATATTAACTTTAAGAGGTCTATCACCGCTATTTTTGATTTTTAGTAATAACTTGATGTTTTACGTCAGAACTGTCGAAATATTGAAGTGAAAAAATTTATGTTCACTTATCCCTTTATAAAATTAAATTCCCTACAAAAAAGGTCTGATTATAGATTTTTGTCAGACAAGCCGTTTCCGAGTAATTAAGCTTAATAAATTGATATAATTTCTCGATTAATTCTCGATTAATTCTCGATTAATTCTCGATTAATTCTCGATTAATTCTCGAGAAATTATATCAATTTATTAAGCTTAATTACTCGGAAACGGCTTGTCTGACAAAAATCTATAATCAGACCTTTTTTGTAGGGAATTTAATTTTATAAAGGGATAAGTGAACATAAATTTTTTCATTTCAATATTTCGACAGTTCTGACGTAAAACATCAAATTATTACTAAAAATCAAAAATAGCGATGATAGACCTCTTAAAGTTAATATTAAGGGCTTAAAATTTCATGAAATTTTTTTTTTGCCATACTGAATGATATTCTCAATATATTTTTCAAAAAAAAAAAAAGTCAATTTTTTTGGCCCAGTCTAATGTATATACGTATACATGTATGATAATATAATATATTATTAGCTCCCTACAAAATACAATAATACATTACAAATTCATATTTTTTATTTTTACTTTATTTTTTTTTTTGTTGTTATTTTTGTTATCTGCAAATAGCTTAGATATATTTATAATGTATAATATATATAATATATTTATATATGTATGTATGTGTATATTATAGTGTCTAGTTGGTTTGTTTCTCTGTTGTTAATCATAGTTAGTTATTCATTAAGTACATCCTTATAGGTGCTTAGGGGACACCTATCTACCAAGTAGTAAGTCAGTAGTTAATTAATTTATTGTATCGAATTCTTGTCAGCTGCAAAACTATCGACAAACGTGAATTTTACGAGGGTACGAGACGCCAGAGACGGAATAAACTTTAATTCTGATTCACTTTACATCCAATTGCTTCGGACAATAGTTTCATTATATTGAAGGCGCAGTTAATTTTTGCGTTTTTCTTTCAATGCTTTCTGGCTTTGTTTCGGAGATCTTAGATGTAGCGCTGCACAATTCGTTGTGCAATGTGTATAAGAAAAAGAAGAGAAAAAACAAACACTGGTCGACAGTTATTAATAATAGTAATTTGTTGATCGAGCTGCCGCGAATCACATAACTTGATGAAAAGAAAAAGTCTTTTTCAATGAAGTTAATAATAATTAAAAAATACTGAAAGAACGCATGAATAAGTATATTGTTGCGTTTTTTTTTTTTTTAAATATTTGCTCGATTTTTACTGGTCATGGTATTTAAAAATTATGGAAATGAATAAATAAATCGTTGCTACATGGGAGATCTCGTAACCAAGACTCCTTTCTCCTAGCAGCTGATATTACAACAGGCTGCTGCTTTTGTTACCATTCTCGTATAAAAATGATATGATATGCACGTTGGAAAAATAAATTGTCTCAATAGTTTCTATGAATATAGATAATAGATTTTCCATACCAAGTATCCGCTCGATCCGAATACATTATATAGGATATTTGACACGCTTCTTGGTACAGCAGCGTCTATAAATCAGCACGTTTAGTCGTGTTTAGTATCTTGTAACTAAAAACTAAGAGATTGAAAGGTGATAGTCCAAAAGAAACAGGATTAAGACAAATTCTTACACCCTAGAAATCAAAAGTAGAAAAATAAAAATTAGAATGCAAGAAACAGGCTAGCGTTAAGACGCCACAGTGACTGAAAATGCTGTTAAACGAAAGAAGCAACGAACGATTTTTCATTTAAAAATTTTTCCTGCCACTATTCATGCGGTAATACTAGAAAAAAAAATATGCGTCGATGAGGATACTAGTAAGACCTTATACAAAAGCTTCAACGTTAAGAGTATAAAAAGAAAGATAAATAAAAAAAGAACTATCTAAAATTTAAGAAGCTTCCTATCCCGACTACTAATTACCATCAATTAATAATATAAATCGTCTATTTTTAAATGCGTGTTTATACCCAATAAGCTGGGTATCGATTGCGTGTGTTAATTAATGCGCGACGTTACGTCGATGGCGCTGTGTTGCAGGTATACTAATAGTTAGTAAATTCAGCTCTCCCAAAAGGGCTCTCGCGTTTGTCTTAAAAGTGTAAAAGGAGTACCTGCGACGAATGAAAAATCGGCTAAACAATTAGAGACAAATACACGCCGGTAAATGCTACCTAGCGGGACGGACATCTGTCGCGTATGTGAAAATACGCGTCTTCAACGATTCTTTTAAAATTCAGAGAGCGACCAGCCAGTCGACTCTCAAACCGACATTTAACAATCCAATAAATCAATTCAATCATGCAAACTTTGCTTTTGATCATCAATTACGATCATACCCTGTAGGAACTGTGCGTGTGTAAAAATCTCGCGGATTTTAATACATGTGTCGGGGGATTCTCTTCTAATGGGCATCAATTTTTGTTTTCTGCTCTTCTATGACGATAGCTTGTACAGCAATTTCGTGATTACCCATGCAATAATTTACCCCTAAAAAAATTATAAAGACGTCACTACGCCGAAATTCACCGTGATCATCAGACGAATCAGAGTTTCGAGCTAATTGATCAGAGACTGACGTTTACTGCAAGTATTTGCAACAATTCGGTGTAAGAAAAAATAAATAAGAAAAAGGGTTAGCATATCGACGATCAATAGAGCAAAACAAAAAACAAAAACAATACAATGGTAAATTCTCTGCGTCTCCAGGACACGAAAAATTCGGCAACAAAGTTAAGAAGCAACCGTAATCTCAATCAGCAACGTACTCCTCTTAACAAAGGTAAAACAGCGAGACACAGAAATGGAAAGCAAAGAATTAAACGTCACGATGATCCCATTCTAGATCATGGGGAGAATTATGACGGTGACGTTGACTGTTGCTGGGTTCGCATTCGTTCTCGCAATCACTGCTATCAAGGTCCTCATCCCTGTATGATGCGTCGTCTGAATCCGAGCTACCAGATTCCTCGGCATCCTCGTCTCTCTGAGCTGCATGACGTGAAGAGTTGCGATGATCGGCCAATCTGTCCATCGGATTGACGGTAATTGCCAGCGCGGAATCGTCCCAAGCCATTTCAGTTTCAGCAGCCAATTCGTCGCCGGCCGATCGTCGCCTCTTAGCCGCGCCTCTGACACGCGCAGCCCCGACGACAGCCATCAGTAAAAGAAAGCCTACGCACGCAGCAGCAACTATGGTTACCGCATGGCTCCCCCCAGCTCCAGAAATCGTCCGCCCTCCTTCCCTGAGGGTCGTTGTGGCATATTCTTCAGGAATATCAGCGTGATGTGGAGATAACTGTGCGTGACCAGGCGCCGGCTCAAGAATTCTGGCCATCGGTGGATCCCCGGGGGTCGGAGGCGGGATAGGTGTACTTTTTTCTTTGGGGTGAATCACTGCCAGAGTTTGGATGTACTCGTTGCTGGCGAACCGTCCGCTCAGCTCCGAGCACGTCAGTTTGAAAACTCTGTCGAGATAATAGGCGGGCTTCCGGTTTGTGTAAGTAATAAATCTGATCAGCTGCTGATAGTCGTAAGGCGTGTCCGCACCTGAGAGAACAACACCATCACGATCCACTCTGGCTGTGATGGAGTTAAGACGACGTAATGCGTCACCTGGCAGGCCCAAGCTTTCGTGGTCCGGATTCAGGCTTGGGTAAACGCTGACGGCGCAAGCGTCGAGCCTCGCAGCTGACCCAGCGGTGACCCTGGCGTCGGGAAAAACTCTGACACCCAGACGGAAGTCCGCATATTCTCTGGCGACGTATCCCGTGCCATTTACAGTTATCCCGGGCCTCGGCGGCGGGAGTACGGTCACGTAGGATTGGACGGAAGGAACGGCAAGGGGCTTAGCTTCGCTGCCCTCGCAGAGGATCGTCGTATCGAGGCGGAAATTTCGGCGACCAGGGGTCGGGAAGCGACGGGAATTCGAGTATCCTATGCGGCGTAGAAGGGTCTCGATGTTTGTGCGGTTGTTGCCGTCAATACTGACATCTGTTAGGTCGGAATTGGCCAGGAGTTGAGTACCGGGTTGCAAAAGATCCATCGGAGGGACATGCAGGCCTTCCTGGCAGCGACGGAGGCAGGACAATACTTCGGGTCGTTCGTTCTTACCTACTAGCACGGAAAGCCCGGCCAAGTACCCGCGGAAATGGTGCTTTGTGCGATTGTCAGAGCCTTGCCAGCAGGCTCCAACTACGAGAGTGGTGTTTATACCCTTGGCCGGATGCAGGGGCCAGTCGTCGATGACTTCTGGATTCTTTTCATCCGAATGACGCTCCACGCCATCGACGAATAGACTTACTCGGGGAAAATCGACTTGGACGGCGTAATGATGCCATCTGTCATCACAGACCTGATCCAGCTTCCAACGCCATTCAGCCGGTCTAAAGATGTTCGGATCTCCCTCGGAAAAGTCACGCCTGAGCAGTAAAATCAGTCGACAATTTCTCACGAACAGTGCGTAGTGATGCCTGTTCATTTCTGGAAAAGTAATGAAATAATTATCATCAGCAATGTACGGTGAATTCCAAGCTAAAAAATGGAAGCTTGATTTGTTTGATGAAAACGTGAAACAGAAGCTCTGAATTGGATCTAGATCAGGTTTGTTAATTCCTTGTGATAATTGCATAAAATTCTTACTGTGATCGTCAGCGGCACATAAAATATGTTCCTTAACGTGAGGATCCTGTCTGGGACGTGGCCGGTGCTTGACCCAAACACCGACACTAAATTTCTGAGCCAAGGCGTGATCGAGCACTTCGTTGGGAACAATGGCAGCAGAGCTAGCACCATCAAACTCGAATATTTCGTCGGCTTCCCTCCCCTCATCTCTGGAGAGTGACGAAGTCCAAGGCGTGGAAGGTCCCGGAGTGGGCAGAAGGTCCACGCTGTCTCTGGCGGCGCCGCATAATTTCCGCTGGCTCCTAACTCCGTACGTATCTCTGTCGCAGCCTTTTCCAATATGATCGGTTGCCAGAGTGAGAGTTGCGCGCAAGTTTCTCAGTACACAGGGAGCGTCGCAAAGCTCGAGCCTGGCTGATGGAAGAAGGGGTTGAGGTCCAGCTCCAGCGGCATAATCAACTCTCTCAGGGATTCCTCTCCAGCCAGGGGAACAGACACGGTTTACTTTGATGGTAACCATGGCCGGAGCGGACTGCTTCATACCGCAATCATAAGCAACTACGCTGAGGATATGATTGTGAGATCTTTCATAATCCAATGGTTCCGTGTTACGGATCGCTCCCTCGTTGTCGATTACAAATGGTTGGTCTGCGGTTAGGATCTCGTACTTGCACACATCGCCAAACTTCGGGGTGCAATCGCGATCCGAAGCCTCGACACGCACCACTTCCTCATAGAGCCGACCTTCATCAACTGCGCTCACATATGCAGGTTGAAGAAACTGTGGCGCGTACTCGTTAACGTCTACGACTGTTATGTGAACTGTGGCGCTAAAAAATTGTAAGGGATTCGTTTTTCAAATTATTCATGTATAACACATTAATGTGGGTAGCACTGCTTCCAAACATCTTTCAGGTAATAATGAATAAACTGCATATTTTGTTGAATAAAGCCCGTTGTTAATTTTGCCTAATTCAATTTCATGTCATGTATCATTCACAAAGTATCCTACATTGCAAATCTAGGGAATAGTGACCTAATACTGGCTGAAAAAAGACGAGTAGATTTTATTTTTAGTGATGAGCAATTTGAAGAAACAAGTAGTGCTTGACTCATGCTACATTTCATTTCCCAGAACTTCTACAAACAAATTGTCAGGTTTGACTTAGATTGTTTCAACAAATACAAGTATCCAATTTGAACCAAGAAGACACAAAACGGATTGACCCACGTCAAATAAGGTGCAATTGCTTTTTGATAACCAATTCATATCATTTCGTTTACATATCGTACTTTTCAGATTGTGCTCCTGAGCATCCGATGGCAGCTATATCGAATTTGTAATTGCGCCTCTTCTCACAGTTCAAAACTCTTAGAGTTCTGAGTTCGGCAACTCCGTTGTCCTTGAGGACAATCTCGAATGGGGCTTCTCCATGATGTTTGTTCGCTATGCGAAATGAACAGACTTTCCCACCTGTTGCACGAATTTGAGGGGTTACTTCGACCAGAGTTTCATTTTCTTTAACCAGACCATGGTATCCGCTGTCCAGATTTTCCAGATCCAGTCGGGGTACTGTCGAAAAAATTCAACAAAATTTAAGCAACAATTTTTTGGTAGTAAATTAAATGTAAAATGACGTATGTCTCTGACGGATCGAACAAGGGAAAAGAAGCTGAAAATGAAATATCTCTTTGAAGTGAATAAACGAAAAACTAATTGAATAAATCAGAAATAAGACAAAAAAGAACAGTCCTCAAACCGATCAATGTTATGGATAATATAATTGAAGTAAGTCAGACTGTCGCGAGAAACACACTAGAAGTCTAAAATGAACGTTACACCTGGAATCTACCGATCGTCGTTTTGGAGCATTGTGAAACGAATTTATCATTCAAAACTTAAAATGAGTATAATAAGTAATACTGGATTAGTATCCAGATGAAAATTCGCCGCAACCATCACGAGTTTATAAGAAGAAGAATAAGTGAAAGTGACGAAAAGTATTTGACGAATTTGAGGAAAAAAGATTCGGAGATTTATCCCCGCTGCGTTAAATTCACGGCGTCTACAGCAGCGGCCCGTCGCTGTAAGACAATACAGGTAGCGAAATGGATACCTGTTTAAATCATAACGACATCAATCGTTGTAAATTAACTAATATGTGTATTTAGGAATAAAGCGAGAAAGGAACGCAGGCGACAGAAAGGAATAAGGATGAGCGAGCGAGAGAAGGAGAGAGAGAGTGCAAGTGCGAGAGAGAGAGAGAGAGAGTAACATTCGGAGGACCACCAAGGGAGAGAAATCGAGGACATGAGAATATCACCTCCATGATTGCCGTAAGATGACGGCGACGGGTTGAACGGAAGACTGGCTCGCGAATTCCCGACTACTAGGAGAATCAGGCCCGCAGAGAACAGCGAACCGAGTAACATTTCGTCGGTTGTATTTACGACTTGATTAGCGAGCAATTGTCAGTAATCACTCTGTTCGAATGGTCGCAAAATCACTTTTTAAAAAAATATATTTCTAGAAGCGCATCGCAACGGCCCCACTCTAGTCGCGGCACACTACAATCGCGTAGTCAATATTTGAGTGGAATATCGATTCGCCAGAAATTTTCGTTCCAAGGTTTACTCGCCGACAGCGCTGGGATCGCTCCCCCCCCCCCTCTTCAATGCGCGGAGCGCGCTGGTTTTATTATTATTATTACTGTTGTGGTTATTGTTATTATATTGAACGCGCGCAGTTCCAATTCATTTGATAGGTGTCAGCGCGATATAGGTATGTATACTGTGCAAGGTTGGCGAGAGAGGTGACGCCGCGTTCGGTTACCCCGATGCTATAACGTATATTCTCCAGCACACAGATTCACGCACGAAACGCTTATCAATTTTTCATCGCCCTATCTCATTGGGGTTGCTAATATATTTTAGCCCCGACATTCAGACGAAAGCTTCGAGTTCCTCGGCGTGGCGGATACAGCGACTGCAAAAACAGGAAGTTTAAGTCCAAAGACCGCACCAGAGACTACGAAGATTTCGATAGTGGTGTAAAAATCTATCGAGTTGCACCTGCGCCGTTGCGTACGCCCCACCAAACCTCCCCGTTCCTTATAATCAAATCGGTCCTTTATCGACCAAACAACGCGTATTAATGCAAATAAAAACTCCAGGGGAGAGAGCCTCAAGTTCTACGTTGATTACGAACTCTGGACGATTAATTCGTGTATCGCGTGTCGTCGATTCTCGCATTGCTCGTTAGGCCGCATTTTGTTCAGTTCATTTGGATATACACTGTATTGACTGTATTTATCGCACTGATTTATCGACCAAGTTTTAGGAGTATTTTTTAGTCACTTTGAAATTCTATATTTTTTAGAGGTATGATTTATGTATATAAATATTCAACACGTCCAGTGGAGTTTCCGAGTAACTGCCAACTCCTAAAAGAGCCAGGCCGGCTCTCTAAAGGTTGAATGGCTTATTGTTGAATCAAATTAATCGAACATTTGAATTTCCCGCGATCATAGACTGTAGACGTGTGACGCGCAACTTTAAACGGCATCACGAAGAGGGCGTCGACATCAATTTAACTGCGTAAATGTAGCAGACGAATTAACTCATGTGTACCTTTTTCAGTTTGCCAAATGGGCGATCAATCTGTTAGAGATACCACGGGATGTTGAGAATATCACGTTGTACATGTGATAAAAAAAATTTCTGTTTATGGGCTTTCAACTTATCATTTCACTTGTGCGGAAATGAAAGTAGAGCTGCATGGAATTCCGTAGTTTAAAATGGCCCCCACCATAAGTGAATCGGTTTAAGTTGGAGACGTTCCGTTCGCTCCATTTCACAACTTTCAAAACAATCACAATGTGTCACAATTATGCCTGACCTTCGAAAAGAAATGTCAATGTCAAACAATTTTTGACGTCAAAATAGCCACTTTCCAGGTGAATAAAACAGTTACACACTTTGTTCTCGGTTCATTAGATTGTTCTGATTTTGTAACATAGATTTCAAGAATTCTACTAAACTTTGATGGTTGCTTTCAATTATTTTTTTACTGTAATTACACTTCTTATGTAATCAAGAGTGCCACCAAATGATTGATGGTAATTAATGCGATACCTTCGATGATTCTCAGGAGGTAACTCGTAACTTAGACATTATCATCATCCATGCGATGACAACTGTCGCATGATTATTATACTAGTATATTTGCTTATAAAGAGATGGATATTTTGTTGATAAAAATGTATTATTCTTACTTTAGCGCTATTTGTTTTTGATAGGCTGTTGCTGCCCAGTTGCAGCTTACATGCCAATGCTCATTTGACGGCATCCAAAGTGAGTTCCTTGTAACTTCGATAAAATGACCGATCCACTAACGACCAATTCAGCAACCGACAATTTGTACCTAGCGCTGTTGCAATGTTTTGCAGTCATATTATGCGGGTGAGATTATTCATAAAAGTACTTGCTAATATTTATATCACTTATATCACATTATATTCTCGTTATTTCTCAGATACATCGCTGGGAGATCTGGAATAATCACAAAATCGGAATCAAAGGGCTTGAATACATTCGTTGGAACATTTTCACTTCCTGCTTTGATATTCACTTCTTTGGCTCAGCTGGATCTTGAACAAGTCAACTGGAAGTTCTTGATGGCTGTGACCTTTGCCAAGGCTAGCGTATTCACAGCCGTCCTTGTAATTACTCTGCTTATTTCTCGACCGATTAACCCTGGGCGGGCAGCTCTCTTTGCTATTTTCGCTACCCAAAGTAACGACTTTGCAATTGGCTATCCCATGAGTAAGTTGGCAAATATTCAACCTAGTTTAACAAAATGATAATCTGTATTCATTGATGCAGTCGCAAGGATACACCAGTTGATTATACAGATAATTTTATTGCACGATCATCTATCCACCACTATCATAAGAAAAACACTCTTAATGTGTTATTGTTCAAAAGTAGAATCAACATTTCTTCCAATTCTTATTTATAGCATTCAATTACATTATACGATGTCATGTTCCACAGTATTGAGAGGAATATGTTTAACAATTTTCTATACCTTTATCAAACAATGAATTTAATATTACGTTTTATTTCAGTTAATGCCTTGTATGGCCAAATTCACTCCGAATATGCCGCGTATTTATACCTGATGGCTCCGATATCTTTGGCGATCTTGAATCCAATTGGCTTCATTCTGTTGGAGATAAATAAGCGGCGACCCGAGGAGCGAAGATTCAGTTGGTTTTTACTGAAATCAACAGCCAAAGGAATAGCTTTCAACCCAATCCTCGTCATGACTGTACTTGGAATCTTAGGAAATTTTTTGTGTAGTCACAAAATCCCATCAGCTCTGCAAGTCATTTTGAAAGTATTCGGTGATGCTTTCGCAGCCAGTGCACTTTTCCTCCTAGGTCTGATGATGGTGGGAAAAGTCCATACACTAAAAGGCCGTGCTCTTGTTATTCCTGGGATATTAATATCTGTCAAACTACTGGCCCTACCACTGGTTATCAGAGAATCCGTGAATCTGCTCAGTCCTGGTGAAAATGCAACAGATACTCGAGATTTGAGTACATTTGGATTTTTATATGGAACTCTGCCAACAGCTCCGGCATTATTCGTCTTCACACTGCGATATAGTATCGATATCGACCTAATTGCCTCTGCAATGGTAGCTTGCACGTTTCTCTCAGCGCCACTGATGTTCGTTTCGGCAAAAATGATCGATGCCATCAGTGCGGATCATACTCCTGCAGATTATGTTCGAGAACTGAGCGCGTTTGCCCTGGATGCCAGTGCTGTTTCCACAGCCGCGTGCTGCTGGCTTCTCATCTGCTTTTTTATCTTTGAGGGAAAGAAATACAAGCGCGTAACACACAGAATCACTGTCTGTCTTGTCGTTTCTCAGGTATTCAAAGAAAGAATTTCGAAGTGTTTTTTAATCAACCAATAGATTCACCCGGTAGCTTTCAACTGACTCTTTTCTCTTGGGTGTCGTATTGCTGACCAGAACAGCAACCGTAACTTGTTTTGTCATCCGTTTCAGCTGATAACATCAATCGGTGTTATAATTTGGTCACAAATGGGTTCACCGAGTACAGTATCTCGTTTATGGTAATAATCCAATAATGTTCAATGTATGGTTTGACCAAAGTCAACGTTGTCACATTTATTCCTTAAGAATTGGTAAGTCACTACTAAAATTCAAGTCTTTTTTTTCTGCCCAATGTCCAGGTACGTTCAATTCCTGATGATAACTGGAGGGGTCTATACCAGTAGATTATGGACGGCTGTACTAGCAGCAACGCTTCTGTTTCTAAGCAGTAGATCACTGTCCTTTGTATCGCAACTGCAGAAATGGGTTCTGCCAATTGGTTGGGGGTAAGAGCAATTTTTTACCAGCTTTGAGAGAAAGTAAAATTATATTAAGATTCAACTCGTAGCTTGCCGATTCTAATCGTCAGCCTTATGGCTATGCTGATAACCCCGTCTGGAAAGGATGCATTCGATATGGGGAGCCCGAACTTCCAGATGGGTAAAATTCAGGCTGCGATATCAGTTTTCTTGATCGTCTTTTGCTTCGTTGGTAAGTTAGTACTTCATCTCGTTTGGAAAATGACAAAGACTTTGCAAATGCATAAAAAGATTCACTCTACTACAACTTCTATATAACAATTTAGTAACATTGGGCTGCCTGGTGCTGCAACAAAGATATCAGAGGAGATTAATGCCGCCTGGATACTCCAGCCTTACTCCATCTCTTTCAACAAACAACGGTGTAAACACGCCACGCAACATTGTCGACGTAGAGGATCTGATGTCCCAATCAACGAATATATCTAGGTGAGATTTTATTATTGGATTGAATATGATTACCAACATATTTTCCTAGTCGTCTTTCGTCTTTTATATTCATTATATTTTAATTTTCTGAATGCAGGCACCCGTGTGAATTTGAAAATAATGGATGTTCAAACGGTACGGGGTGTCTGATGAATCGTGAAGGGGAATTAGGAGAGGGATGCTACGATGAAAATTCAGATGACGAGCTAATAACAGAGCAACCAGCAGATACACAGATCCTACGGCACCTTGTCCTCTTGATTTTATTGCTCTGTTCCATGTTTGTTGTAAGCTACTGTCTTCATTTTTCTATTCAGTTGAAAAATTCCACGAGTTTAATGGGAACAGCCAAAACAAACTGATTCTTGTCTTTTTTCTCAGGGCCTGGCTCTGTCTATCGGTAGACTTGTGATGGAGCAATTATCCGGAATCTATGCAGAGCTTGCGTTTTTGGACGTGGCTCTAAACTTTGGGCAGTCCTTGATAGCCTTTGTGATATTTGGCTTGGATCCAGGCATAAGTGTTTTGGGCAAATGGATAAAAAAGCTCTGCGAAATGTGCCCAAGGGCGGAGACTCTGCAGTTGCCTGATGAGGAGTCTTTGACGGATGAAGTGAGAGCTGTACGCGAGCAATTTGCTCAGTCTCACTTAGCAGAATGTCGTACACGGATCGCAGCATGCCGAAGACGTTTGCTACGCGTCTACAGAGGAGTTTTCACTGGTACCGATCTTGTGGATTGGTTATTAGAAGCTGGACTGGTGTCTGATCGCCCTGCAGCTGTGATGTATGGAAGATGCCTTCTTGATGCCAGGGTACTGTGCCATGTAGATGGGACCGAGCATTTTCACGATAGTAACTTATTATATACCTTCTCCACGTAGTTTTCTAGCCAAATTTCACTCGGTTGGTGTCAATATTGCCGTTTATTTCTCAGGTAGACTTGCTTCTCGTCTATCAATGGTTTTAACGTTACGTTTTATTATAGAACGTTGAATTATGAAGTTCAGCTTTAATGTGCTTTGAAACAAAAGACAGGTGATAATGAAAGTATAATGCTAAGTATTGTCATATTCTATATACCCGATCTCGGAAAACGTGAGATTGAAGGTAGCACAATTTACTGTTCGATCAATGTATTCCCTGATCTTTCAACTTTATTTTTCGCAAAGCATAGTTTGAAAGCCAGAAACTACTCTTTGCGCACACCAGTTCCTTTTAAACTACTGCTAGCTCTATAGAATATTTTTAAAATGACGAGTAGATCTTCGTATAACACGTACGCGCTTGACGTATGAATATATTTTTATTCTATTGCGTGGAGTTACTTAACTAGGACTAACAGTTTTACTCTATTACATGAAATTTTTAATCAGCTACAAAACGAAAGAATCGCACAATTGTTTGGTCTGAATATCCTGCTTAATTGATACTGTAACTGCGTAAATTCGGTGTTAATCTTTAGCATACGATTTCTTCATCAGGCCAACGAGTTTTTATAGCCACCATTCTATGAAGTAGAATGAAATGGAAATATTTTCTATGAAATGAGACATTTTTTAATGTAGCCAATTTGTTAGACAAATAATATTTACTATCTCTGCATGTGTCTTCCACAGCACAGCTATTTTCAAATACAGTATAATTTACAATTGATGTTATTTGTAGAATGTTAATAATGTATATCTTTAAACAAAATAAAGCTCGTTAGTTTTCGTTTTACGATTTAATTTTATGTCCATATATTGTTTCAAATTCACGACAGTGACGTACGTGATATTGTTATGTTGTGTTATCTTAGGATCTCTCGGTTTTCTCTTATGATAACTCGAATATTAGCAGCAGGGAGAAAAAGGTTGTGATATCGATGTGGTACAATAATTGACTGCAAAGTACTTTAACTGTTTAGCCAATATAACATTTGACCTACTCTACAATTACAGAGCAACGCACCAAATGAATAGAGAATTTTATAGCTTATATAATTTATTTAATTTAAATTTGTACCAATCAATAGTAAATATATGATGGATGTAAGCTATATTTAACCTTCAGTTTTCCTATCTATCCCACCTAGCATGAAATGTATTACTTGAGGATAAAGATTTAATCGAACGAAGCCTGAAGTTCTCGTTGTTAAAAGTCTAAATCATCATCAGGATCTTCCTCATCCAAATCGTCAATTTCATCAGGTTCATAATGGATTTTGGATTCGTTCGATGACGCAGCTGACAAGGTATATGGCAGAGGAGTAGCATTTCTCTGCTCCATTTCTCGATCGTTCATCTCAATCCTAAACGAGGCTTGAATTTTATCCGAAGGTTTGGACTGAACTACAGATGTCTTCTGGTCACTTTTGTGACCAACCATTTCAGTTTGAATCTCATACGAGCTGATATTTTGCTCGACAATTTCAGCTTGTTGTAAAATACTGCCACCAGATTTACAGTGAGACGTCAAAGCTTTGTATGATAAATTGCCACCTAGTTTCAAGCTGGCGACAGATTCCAGACGTACATAGCTAGTTCCCAAAGTTTTGATACTCGGTATTTTGTGCCACACAAAATCCCTTTGATAAATGCAAACCACTAGCGTTACCCTCGTGCTCAGCTTAGATAAAAACCTACATGTTTCGGCAAGGCTTTTGTAGAGAAGCAGCGAACTAAGACTGTCAAGAACAACCGTTGATGTTTGCTTAAAGGAATCTACCCTCACTATTTCCCACAACTTTTTATCACTATAAGGGTCAATTTCGTTCAAACCAAAAGTGTAATAGTCGTGGACTTCGATTTTATCTCCTCTCAAAGAGTTGGCGTAGATTCTGCTAGAACTTTTTGGCCCAGAGAAACGAAGGACATTAATTTCTCTGCCATCTTTTTCTGTCCAAATTGGTACCCAAGCTGTGATCAATGACTCTGCATACTTGGCTTCGCTATCTGAAAATATATATTTGCCCACCTCTTAATTTATATTTCACCATTAATCGATTAAGCCAATCTAAGATTTATGTACTACATACAGACATACTAGCTCGTTTTTCATCAGGTTAGGTTAGGTTGGATTTTAGATGGAACAGTAAGACTGCTGTTTACCTTCGTCGACGACAATTATTCTGGCTCCATCGAGAGTCGGCAGCGTTTTGAGAAGAGACATTTTACCTTATTAGTATGGAAATGCTCTCAAATATCAAGTCAAATATCAACACCATCTGACTACTTCGATTTTCGATATCTACGAACGGCATCAGTCGAGTTTTCGCCGAAAACTGCACACCATCTGGGGTTGCGAAAATGTTGTACATAGGTACATGCATACATCTTGTCTGCATTTGAACACCAAGCTCTGCTGTCTGGCCGTACGTTCGCGTATAACTCCAAAACCACAGATCCGATTTTCATTATTATTATTATTGTGTTTATAGATGGCTAGATCTGGGCATGTTTTAAGCTATATTTCGTTATAACCGGATTTATAACGGTTTTGGTGATATAACGATATTTGCAAGCCAAGTCGGATCGGAACGACACACTTATAAATGCGACCGTTACCTACACTCTTGACAAATAAAAGAAAGTTATAATATGGTTATAATTAAGAGTTATCAAGGTCTTGATGAGCTCTACAAAAAAGTTCACGAGAGTATATGGCTGTCTTTACAGTTTTGCCACAAGAAGCTATTGAAAATATCCACGGGCGGATCCGCCAGAGACTGATAACACTCATGCATGTTAAGATGCAGAGTAAGGTGTCGTCATAACTCATATGACTGCATATGACGCTGAGTCACTAACCACCCTACAGATGTACTGACCACAACAATGCTTCTTATCAGTCTAATCAATCACTTTTTGTAACAGCACAGAAACTGGTACTAACATTACCGAAAGTGATAGGACCTCCAAAGCCTCGATCCGAAATGGGTAAAAAATACATCCAGCATCTTATAACATGAAATCAGTATTGTGGAGTCCCTGTATCACCCTCGTAGTTTTACCATTTATAACCCTGCAACAAATCCGGAGATAGTATGAATCACCGTCACCGATCAATTGCCAACTGCTGTAAACATTTATGTTCAAATTTTCACAGCATCATTCATAGTTATACACCTATAGAATCTGCATAAATTATTTTATGTGGTGGAAATTCATGGTAATAACGGTAGCGCGACGTAGCTTCTAACCTCTAAGTATCCTGCGTCTAGATTCTTATTCAGATTTCCGTATTTTTATCCTGAACAGTAGGGAGGATTTTTTAATTGTAAAATCTCATCATGTTGTGCACCTTCGGAGCGGCCTCCAGCATTCTCATAAAGCTCTGGCTGTGCTTACTATTAGGAGCAACGACAAGGAGATGTAGCAAAAGAAGTGGGAGTGATATGATGATAATTTGATCAGTCCGCAGGTCTGATTTATTATTTGTTTTATTTTTACACAAGCCACATGCCCACTACACGTGCATATCCATATTGTACATACATTGTACCAGACACGGAAAGTAGTTATGATTATCGAACATTGGTCTCAACGTATGGGAGAATTCTTTGCTCAGTCAATCGTTCAAATTACCTGACATACCAAATAACTGCCCCATTGTACCTCGGTCTCTCGTCAGGTTCATTTCTCTCGAGGACTGAGTTAAACTGATATACATATATCTTTTTGTTACTTAAAACGTAAGTCAACGACATTTCAAGACAAGCCTTTCGTTCTTTGCTTACTTTTGTCATTACACTCTTTCGCATAATACCTACTGGCATATATTACAGCAATGGACTCCATCACTCGTTATTATTCGAGCTAACTACGCATTTTTGTAAATAACTAAATTAGCCAAATTGTTTCTTTCATTATAATTACGCATTCAAGACAGTAGACTTGTTTTTCAAATACGAAAAATCATGTTGCGCATATGATCTTCGAATGGTCGCTTGAATCACAGGTTGTAATATGTGAATGTCACACACATTTTAATCCAGGCTATGATCATAATATTGCCATTGTTTTCCTTATTATTTCAAATATTTTCAGATTCTGATACTGTGCCAATTATGGATCCGACAGTGGAACTGTCCAACATGGATTCTTCCAACACAAGGCAAAACACGGTTGAAAACTCAAGGATAAGGAATTCCCTCGAAGGGATTAAGTCGTCAGAAAATACAATGCTTTCCAAAACCACCATACAAACTTATACCGACGAAGAACAAATTGACGTACCAGATATTACCGAGGTAACTTCTTTTATGCTTACCAATGTTAGTTATATCCTAGGACTTGATGGAAAGCGAGCCATTTGTTTCATTCGGATTTATTCGTCCCTTCACAGAGTTTATAAAATTCTAATGCAATAAATTTTGAGTATCGCAATATTTCAAATCTTGCAAAAAGTCTAAGTTATGGAGGTAAAAGATCAAAAAACTTAATTAAATCTCCAAGAAAATATTTAATTGTTGATTAATAATAACAATCTCTCTGAGGTTGATCACGTATGTAATTTTATCAAAGAACTCAAGTCAATAGTTAATAGTTTTGTCAGGCACGTAGCACTTAAAATACAACAACCTCAGATTGCTGTACTTGAAGATGTACTTGTAAATGTTAAAATGAATTGATAAATAATTATTAGTGGCCCGTTTCATTGACGCAGGCACATACAATTTTTTTTTTTTTTAATCCTTTTTTATTTTATCAATCTATCAAGGATCAGCAGCAAAATGCAAGTATTGCAGAAAAGCAGAGCTTACCAATTAATTTTTTTTTTTCTGTTGTAACTTTGCGCCATCATAAAAGGTATAAAAACTCACTGGGAATGATCAGGAGAAATATTGTATATGAAATAGTAAAGTCCACAAAATTCACCAGTAATTATGTGATTATCAGAGCGAGATAAAACTATTTGAACTCATCGAATAGTGATAATTAATTTACGCAATTATGCTAGATGTAAAAAGTTTATATTGTTCAATAAATCAATCAATTGGAAGCCTTATCTACTTCCTATCAAATCAGAAAATTCGAATCAGATAAACTAATACTCTGTGTAATCGTTTGATCGAACCTCCAGGTGCGGATTTCATAAATTTGTATTTTTTTCTTTATCTGTGGAAGATAAAGATACGAATCTTGTAATAAAAGTGAACATTCATCTTCTAATAATGGTAACTGATAGAATCTGAAAGTTACGATTCAGGCAAATGTGTACCATGTGTCTTATATTTTTGTCTAGTTCTTAATTACAGCAAATGGTCTTCTAGTTCTGCCCTCCGTTCGTTATCGATGTAATATTCATTGCCGTTTCTATATTCCTTCAATTTTAATTACAGGGACACTTCAGCTTTAGAAAACTATGGGCGTTCACTGGGCCCGGATTTTTAATGTCCATTGCATACCTTGACCCTGGAAATATCGAATCAGATTTACAGGCTGGAGTCGCAGCAAGTTACAAAGTAATTCACAAAATTTTCAATCAGATTTAAAAACGATTCGTTTACTAAGGAAAATGTTTATGGAAATAAATATATCCAATTAAACCATCTAATTTTCAGCTATTATGGGTCTTGTTAAGCGCGAACATTCTCAGTCTTATCATGCAAAGACTGAGTGCCAGGCTTGGAGTAGTAACTGGAATACATCTAGCAGAGATGTGTTATATGCAATACAAAACTGTTCCACGATTCATGCTGTGGATTATGGTGGAAATTGCCATCATAGGTAGCGATATGCAGGAAGTTATAGGCACAGCGATTGCTTTGTATCTGCTCTCCAACAAAGCGTAAGCTTTGATTTAAACATCGAGTTTTATTAGATTTATCCTTTATGACATTATAATAAACGCGATTTGAAATACAGCGGGATTTTACTTATGCCAATTTACAAATGGTCAAATATTTGAAAGTTATATATTATTTCAGGATACCGCTATGGGGAGGAGTCTTGATAACGATAGTGGATACTTTCACGTTTCTATTTTTAGATAAGTATGGATTGCGAAAGCTGGAGTTTTTTTTTGGATTTCTCATTACTGTAATGGCAATCACATTTGGATATGAGGTAAAGTATATGCTTTAACCACAAAACGGTTATTATTTGTAAGATCTGTATGCACAATAAGCTCTCATATAGAGATTATTCGAAGGGGTTGTCATTTAAGAGTGCGTTTTGATTTATCAAAATAACATAATTTCATCGCAATGATGTGTGTTTGATGAAACGTTATTGTTAACGTGAAAAAGGTTTTCTAATCTCATCCTTAGGGGAGTTGTAAAAGCTTTTTAAACACACTTTATTTGATTTCAGTACATTGTGACCTCACCTCCACAAAGTGAAGTAGTTGCCGGACTATTTACACCGTGGTGTAAGAATTGTGACAACGATGCAATAACACAGGCAGTCGGAATCGTTGGAGCAGTTATAATGCCTCATAATCTTTATCTTCACAGTGCTCTCGTTAAGGTGAATGAATTAGGCATCTACATAGTGGTATTCAATGTCCCCAAACGTATCTTCATTAATAATTGATATCAATGTCTGTTTCTTTCCCCAGTCAAGAAAAATCGACCGAACAAAAAAGGTTCAAGTGCAAGATGCAAACATGTACTTCTTCACCGAAGCCTGCATTGCATTGTTTGTTTCATTTATAATAAACATATTCGTCGTCTCTGTGTTCGCGTATGGGCTTTTCGATAAATCAAATAAGGACGTGGTATGTATTTCATAAATATAAACTCGTAATCAAGTAAAATATAGTTTTACCTGGTATATTCATAAGATTTAGCGCATGGGAAAATTTACGCCAATAACCATTTTAATTATCTTTCAGTATACCATGTGCTACGAAAACAACTTCACCCTGGGAATAGAAACATTTGAGGTGAGAGGACGATCAATAAATTTTCAAGTACAGAGTTTTGATTGAGATACATTTTGTAGGGCTCATTCGCAAGCCATTGACTCGATGGTCCTATGTAAAATTATGCCTCTCATCCTGTAGATAACGAAATTTCCCGATTCAGTGCAAAAGCAGCTATGGATATGTGAATCTTCAGATCGTAGAAAAGTGCCGTCGCGTTGAAAGAAAGAACGAAAATCCTTTAAGAAATAACAGGTTTCTTCCCGCGTTATTGGTAAATTTTATCGGGTGTTACAAGAAGATCTCCATGTTCTCATAAAGTCATTACATTAAGCAGTTGTTCGGATATTGATGGACTTGAAATGATAAGACCATTTGAATGAGTTGACTAGATTAAATTGATGTGTAATTATTATTTTTTTTTTCTACTCTTATCAGAATAATTACTTGCGTGTTATCAAATTATCATTTTCTGAGATCGGTACGTGCAGATTTGAAGCAACTGATGGGATAAGTACTTATTAATTGATACTGATTGTGCTCATAATATGTCTTTAGAACAATACTAATGATGTCGAAGCTGATCTCTATCATGGTGGCATATACTTGGGTTGTCAGTTTGGCGCTGCTGCTATGTATATCTGGGGCATAGGAATTTTGGCATCTGGTCAATCATCGACGATGACTGGCACGTATGCTGGTCAATTTGCAATGGAAGGATTTTTGAACCTGCAATGGCCAAGGTGGAAGCGAGTCTTGGTTACTCGTGTAATTGCAATCATTCCTACGCTGGCTGTAGCTTTTAGGGCAAACATCTATAACCTCAGTACAATGAACGAATTATTAAATGCTGTGATGAGCTTGCAATTGCCGTTTGCTGTATTGCCGACCATAGGATTTACGAGTAGTTTGCAAATAATGGGAGATTTCAAAAACGGATTGTGAGTAAAGGGGTGATTTTGCACTGGTATATTTTGCTTTTTTTTCCTCAAATTTCTACATAATTTTTTTTCCTTTTCAACAGCACAAACAAAATCATCTCTTGCGCTTTAGGTGTCGTAGTCTTTGCTGTGAATATTTACTTTGTCATCGATACAGTAGAAGAACGAGTGACAAAGCATTGGGCAATATTACTTTTAATTGCAATCTATGCCATTTTCTATGTACTGTTTTGTATGTACCTCATTATACATACAGCTATCCAAATGGGTGCAACTCGATTGACCGAAAACGCGGTATGTATAACTAGACAAGTGACCATTCACTATTCGAAGCATTATTTCGAACTTCTCATGAGTGAAAAACATTGACTTCATGTATGCTTAATATGATAACAATTTTATTATTTATGCAGTTTATCATCAAGTATGTAGGCCATCCACGAGATGTTAATCCTGAATCATCCAGTCCAGTGCCTTACACAATGCAAGGATGAAGACTTGTCCAGTTTCGTACTAGTAACAAAATCGAAGGGCCTAAAGAATTTGTACAATTATTTCTTACAAAGTATCGTGGAAATCAGGATGTAATATATTTTCTGAGATACAGTGAAAATAGAAAAAAACTTGCACAGATAGGAACGTCCGACTATTGGTTATTAATATTTATTATAGGTTCTTAATTATTTTCTAAAGTTTTACATCATTTCCATACACATATATGTATGGGAATTTACGTTACATAAAAAATTTGTAAACTAGTGGACTACACAAATTCAGTCACCTTATTCACGCAGCTCATTAAAAATATGCTACTGTTTTTATAATCTGCAATGTGTAATTTTTGTAAGCAAATTGTAAAAATATATATTCTGTCCGTACAAAAAATGTATATTTAAACAAAGGTACTTACTAGGTTGAAACACACGAGAATATACAGATATTTTATAGATACCTCATCTTAATTTAAAATTTTGTCATTAGACGACAATCTCTGACGAACGGAATACGCGTGCGGGAATGTAACTTAACCAATTTATCAAGAACGTACTTAAGACATGCATGCTTACATATAATTCATACTCATTACGTTGGCTGAGGATGCCTTGGGTTATTTTTCGCAACAGTTTGCCGGTTCTGGACTGATATAAAGTTGGCCTGCGACCTACAAATTTCTTGAAAATTTTTGTGCCAAAAAATTGCAATTGCTCTGTATTTTCTATTATTCACTCCCACGCGTTTTCGAGAAAATCGAAAAAAACGAAAATGCATATTCGGGAGCAATTTTGGGGCATACAACTTTTTAAGAAATTTGAAGGACGCAGACCAACTTCACATCGATCAGTTTTGTTGCATATTACCAAACTGTTCCGATTGCTTTTGTACGCGGGCCAAATACCTTATTCATGGATTGATTTTTGCCATTCTTGCACTCGAGCGCTAGTCTTCCTTTATTCAATATGACCATATATTCCGAAGGAGACAAGTATTTTACATGGGCGGTGCTTTTTATTTAAGTCCCGATAAACTAAATAGTATTAATATTTATTTCATACTTTGAATATTCAGCCTCGTCTGATAGCTTCATTCGATCCCAAGATACGTACCCTTCGATTTTCAGTTTGATCCTGGGGACTTGGTTTGTCGAAGCGAGTTTCGAAGTTCTTCATAATATCAAACCACATTAGTTTAACAATAAGTAGTTTCTAAAGCAAAACTCTGATTATTTTGAAGGGTTTTCCATTTAACTCTTCAACTACGGCAAAGGTCTGTAAAATTTAAAAAAAATCAAAAAATACGACTTTCAACCTATTGCTGATCAAATGTTAACTTCAGAATCGTATCTCAAAAAAGAGCAATGGTTGTTGGAAGCAGAACACTCTTGAAGCTTCAGAAAGGTTTTACAACCTTTCCTCTACGTTTTTTTGACAGAGATATCGTACTTTAAAGCCTGCACGTGTCCAAAGTTCTTGCATCAACCTTTGACGCATTCATTCGAGCGATAAACTGTTCGTCATGAAACCATCCGTAAATAATTGACAAGGATTTGGTTACAAATAATCCGAAAAATCCATCCTCAGGTGATATCAGTCGTTAGTTTCTTATATCCAATTTAAAAGTGTAATTAATTAACACCACTTTTTAAAACATTTTTATTAGTCAAACAAAAGATCGACGTGCTTTGAATTACGGTCAATTGTTGTTAATTTACTTTACATCGGTGAAACCTTATTTGGGTATAATACTATATTTATCAACAACGTTTTTTGTTTATGTATATTTGGATTGCATGTTCCAACAATCGGATCGATACTGTAACTTCTATCTCTCGGACTTTCAACATTTAAGTAGTATAATTATTCACTGAATTGGTCGATGAATGATTTTCGTTGACGTTTATTCATAATAATTCATAAATTTCACCTCCTCAGTACTACAACACTCGGTAAACTTTCAATTTTCGTCCTGAACGACGGAATTGCAAGTCATATCATTATTACTATACGGAGAAACTTCTTGTAAAAAAAATTTCCTAGCGACTGGTAATTTGTGGACACTGCATACATTTTTGACAATATATCTTGACGGAAATAGGAAAAGATAATTATTTTGTCATAAACATCATCATAAAAATATGAATGTTTCCTATAATTCCGACTAAAAAATATCGTCAAAGTTTACGGGGTATCCGGAATTTACCAGTCAGTATGGGAATTCTTTTTACAAAAAGATGCTCGATAATAATATAGTTCACTTTCTTTAAGAAATAAAATTCAAAAATTACCCACTACCTCACAGGCAAAATTCAGGCATTGAAATTATTACACAAATGTATCCTCTGGGTAATATTATTATTAGGAATTACCGGAAAAGTACTGGTATTCTGGGTAAAATGGTATCGACTTTGTCGAGAATACCTATTCTCAAACTCGAAATTCCTAATAATCAACACGGGTACTACCACAAGTCTATATATAATAAAGCGGATAGATATGGTCATATCTTAAACCTGTGTCACTTGGTAATAACTTTCTGTGTTTGGAGGTCAGCGCACAGAGTCACAATCTAACTAGGTAGTACCGGACTCGATATTGCTGAATTAGGCTCAAATGAATTTGCATAGTTCAAAAGTATAAGGCGTCCTCACGGGGTTGTATGAAAATTTCAGCCTGTCCGTTCGTCATGCGATAAGCATAATAATCACGGAGGCTATCCACTGAGGTAAGGAGTCCGAACGCAATGCTAGCCAAATGGTCGGTGAAAGTGACGAACGATCCGCGGAATGTATCCGCCTGGCGGCGCTACCATTGCGGGCTCCGTCAGCGCGGTGATTTTGAATCGTCGATCCTCACGTGTGCATCCTATTCGTAACCAGACGCTGGATCGCTTACGGATACATACCGAACTACAAGATCTTTCATCGCTTTCACGAACAACTTTTTGACGATTCCGCCATATGTGTTGGACTCCTTTACTCTAGTCTCCATGGCACGGTCTTACATACAGGTCTAGAAACTCGGTCAAAATTTCAGTGGTGGGGATGTCCTCTTATTGAAGCACCGATCGTTTCGCCTAGTGACCACGAGTGTCGCTGCGATAGAGGGATGCTTCAATAAGAGTACATACCCCCACCACGGGAGTTTCTAGACCTGTATGTAAAGGTCGAAGCACATAAAATTACAGAGGCCATGGGCAGAATGCAGAAGCCGTAGCGCATGCGCAATTGCGAAAGTCCAGTAGAGCCATATGGCTTCTGCATTCTGCCCATGGCTTATGGATTTTCAATCTACATAAAAATCCATAAGCCATATTCCATGGCATAACAAACACAGAAGCGTGCGTGATTGTACCACTGTTGATTACCTGCAACTCAAAAGAATAGGATATACATTTTAACAGACAGGTAGGCACTTTTATTGTTCAATAATTAATGTAGGTAAAATTACATACTGGACATGGGTGTCAATATTTCGTCTTTTGTAAATACAACTTTGAATCCTGGGCAGTGTAACATTTTGAGGTTAGGCGGATTTACGTGCATGATTTCTCCAACTCAAATTTACCACATGAATAATTTATTATCTAATTATTACAATATATCGGTTGTATGATGATTTTCTTTATATTCCATATGAATATTCAGATCTTGCCGTTATAGACATGGACAACGATCATACGGATTACTGTCGACGAAGCAATAATTCAAGGAATTTCGAAGACTGTGGAATGCAAGAAAATTTGGATCCTCAAGTGGTACTACAAAATCAAGAAGAGCGAGGTTTTGATGAAATCTTGATAGATGCGGTTAAAAGCTATCCGCATCTGTACGATACAAGCTGCAAAGACTACCGCGATGCCATTAAAAAAGAGAACTCCTGGGTGGAGATAGCCGGAGTTTTGAATGCGACTCGTCAGTATTATTTTTGTTTGCCAATGAAGTATTCTTATATGAGCAACCTTGCTCACTCTAAATTAAGGTCGATGATTGAATTCGAATGACAGATTTCTCTTGCAGACATTTGCAATGTGATTTGCATCTCTATCACTTTCTTTGTAATATATAATTCTTATCAATGTGTACTACACTCACATCACTTCATGAACTTCCACAAAAGCACACAATTCATCATTTTTAAGTTGATCCTTTATCAAAAATAACTCGATGTGTAAAAAATAGATCAAATACTGAAAAACTGCTATGCTATTGTGCAATAAATGTTTTTAAACAAATTTCTCATAAATTCAATTACAGCTCAAATTTGCTCCACTCGTTGGACTCGATTAAGGGAATCTTACTCGAAAGAAAAAAAAAAAAAAAATACTGAGAATAAGAGCGGAAGTGGAGCGGCTCAACGGCGAGGATTCGTACACTTCGAAGCCATGCGATTTATAGATAAATTCGTAAAAACTCGATCGTGAGATTTCTCAACTTTATATTTTGCAGACTCTTACATTATATTAGTAAAAAATTGTACTCTTGTGGATCTACAAATTGAATTAAATATCTCCTCAGATCGGTCAGCAATGTCAAGATGACACAACCATTCAGTTCAACTCATCAGCAAAGCGAGAGTCGAAATCAGGCAATCTCAAAATGGGTGCAGCAGCAAGGCGATTTCACTTCGGAAATCCACAGCAGTTCATCGCAACAAGATATCATCAATGTATCGAAATCAACAAATCGACCGACTCCATGCACGACACCCGAAGTGATGAATTTTGAGGAAGCGTCATCATCATCGTCTTTTTCAACAGATTTCACTGTGAACGAGTTTGAAAATCGATCAGCGTCCACGTCGAATGAATCATCATATCAGTCTCCACTAGCGTCACCCACAATACATGAAACTCCCAACACTTTCAAGAAACCACCATCATATACGAAGGGCAGATTTAATCCATATATAACGATAAAAAAAGACTTTAAAAAAAAAGAAGCAGAGAATGATGAATTTGAAGCATCTTTCATTAATTTTAATAAGGTAGTTACAGCGCATTTGGTAAATAAGAAAAAACCTGAACAAACATGTAACGATCACGACCATTCTTTCGGCAATTTAATTGTGACAGAATTGAATAGAATGAAGGAGGATGAAAAAATCAATAAAAAACGAGAAATCCTGAAAATTTTATGGCAGAATAGTAGCCCCAAAAAAGATTAGATAGTTTTTCTCCAATATATTTTTTTGCTATGGAGAAAGAACTTTTGGATGAGTTTGTCTACAAAGTGGTCAGGTGGAATTAAACGTTGTTTAATTGGCTGTGTGAGTGACTATTAGATTATAAAAACATTAAAAACTGAAAATTATCATGTCTAGTCAAAGGCATTATCATGTTAAGTCATATCATATAAATATAATATTTTTCTTCATTAATTCATTATCATATAAAGGCGAGACCTGTTGAAAATTTCTCATTACGATAATTTCTACATATGTATAAGAGATTCTATTCTTAATTTTATATTTTTATTTAAGTCAGTTAACCACCAAACTTACCTGCAGTGTTCAAACTTAAAAAAAAACAGTGATTTTATGAATAGTGGAAATAACTTACAAACTGATGTAAGAATAATCCTTTTAATAAGATTAAGTATCGCATAATATGTTATTGTTGATGATATATATTATTAGTGAAACGGGACCAGCAATAAATATTACAATATAATATACAAGTGAGTCGTACGTCGATTAATTTTTTTAGTCTAGATTTTGCCCCCTAGTCACATAATCGTACTGCCAATTTACCATTCCCGGTGGTGTTAAGAAATAATTGCTCAAAGTTTCTCTTACGTTTACTGCATATGCAATCCCATTTTCGATATTCTCGATAACTTCATCGTTGTTTTGAAACTGAATATTGTCACCTTCTTGGTGGCGGATGTAATTGTGTAAACACACAGTTGTTAAAATATATTTATTTATATTTTCTGGAATCGCAACAATGGGTCGATTGTAAATTGCCCATTTTTTAGCTAAAATCCCAAACGAATTTTCTATTATACGCCGTGCTCGAGACAGTCGATAATTGAAGATATTTTTACGTTCGCCAAGATAATTTCCTGTGAAAGGCCTCATCAAATGTTTACCGATAGGAAATGCTTCGTCTCCGATGAAAAAATAAGGCATTTGAATGTCGCTTCCGCTCAATTTGCTGGCTCCTTCAGGGATATTTAGCTGCCGGTTTTCAGGATTCAAGTCGCTAATTGCGAAAATTCCACCATCACTGTTCTTACCAGCGGAGCCGATATCAACTAGTGTGAATTTGTAATTATGATCACATACAGCCATCAGTACTACGCTGTATCTCTTGTGATAATTGAAGTACAGAGTGCCAGAGTTGGGCGGACATTGTGCATCGACATGTTTACCATCGATCGCCCCCAAGCAATGTGGAAAATTCCATAGTTGCCAAAAGCCTTCAGCAATTTGTAAATATTCTTCTTTCGAAGGCGCTTGAAGATATCTGTGGCCAAGAACTCTCCCCAATGCGTCGCTGGTCTCTTTGATTATCTTATGCACTGTTGACAGACCAACACGATAAGCAAACGCTATGGCAGGAACTTTGTCTCCACTTAAAAATCTGAAAGGTAAAAATACATATGACGATATTGAATGGATACGTATTGTATTATACTTATTTATCTACGTAGAATTACATCTTGACTTATACAAATTAATACCGTAGCGTCAAAGCGAGTCGTTGTTCAGGATTAATAGCACGTGGACTTCTTTTTAACAAACTTGGATTTGCAATATCCAATAAGTTCTGGAATGATGGAAGTGTCATACGAGCATATTTCCAGAACATCTGCGGATCAGTTTTCAACTCTTGAAAGAGATTGTGGAAAGCACCCTGCTGCCGTCTGCGCATGTTAATTGGTCGGACCCACAAACGTCTGCGCCGCCGACGTATTCTCTCTCTTCGGCGATTTACCAAAATTGCTCCCAGATAAACCGAGGAAATTAACAATAAATCAGAGTCATCCATTCCTATAATAAAAATTCATTATGATTCGAAATTCAATCTAAACAAAAAATATAATTATATTAAAAATTTGAATTGTAAAAATCACTTAAACTGTAGAATGTCCAAGATAAAATACTGAGATTAATATATCGAACAAAACATTAACGAAGATATTGTTCTTAATAATTGACCAAAAAATGAATTGGAGAAATCATGTGCGTAAATCCGCCTAACCTTAAAATGTTACACTGCCCAGGATTCAAAGTTGTATCTACAAAAGACGAAATATTGACACCCATGTCCAGTATGTAATTTTACCTACATTAATTATTGAACAATAAAAGAGCCTACCTGTCTGTTAAAATGTATATCCTATTCTTTTGAGTTGCAGGTAATCAACAGTGGTACAATCACGCACGCTTCTGTGTTTGTTATGCCATGGAATATGGCTTATGGATTTTTATGTAGATTAAAAATCCATAAGCCATGGGCAGAATGCAGAAGCCATATGGCTCTACTGGACTTTCGCAATTGCGCATGCGCTACGGCTTCTGCATTCTGCCCATGGCCTCTGTAATTTTATGTGCTTCGACCTTAAGACCGTGTTTCAAAGTTTTCATCGTTGTACAATTCCGCCGTTCCGTTTCCGTCCATGCCGACGGTGTTGCACTCTGTCGGCTGCATCGAAGAATACAGAGATGCGGTATGTGTATGTATATATATGTGCAGTCGATGGTGTCTAGACGATTGATTCGATTCATGGACGTCGACAGCTACGTAACGGCTTGGTAACGGCCATCGCCACCCTACAAGTTAGGCATGCGTCAGTGTGAAATGTGGTGAAGTAGTGGTTCTGCGAGACGAGAAATTTCTGGGCGTCGTAAGGCTAAGCAGCAAGAGTGTGTTGCAATAAGGAGGGACTTGCCGCACGTAAAAATACACGTCGCGGTTCGTTCAATGCCGCATTCTGCCTAAGTACACTATAAAGGAGCGATACTGCCCGGCGCGAGTTTAACCTCAACTCTAGTACTCTATAGAAGTGCAAAAACGGTTTTCACACAACACGATGGAGATCCTGCAAAATATTTCAGCGGGATTTTGGTCCCCTGACATTTGGTTGCCGCCGAACACGACGTGGGCCGATCTCACGCCCACCGCAGACAACAACTTCCTAGATTACAGACACTTGATTTTCCCCATAATAATGTCCATCGGTATGCTGGGCTTGCGATACGTCCTCGAACGGTATGCATTTATCAACATAATCATGGTTATTAAAACGAGTCTGTTTTCCCTACGTGGGCAAAACCGTCGGATCCTTGGCTCAGATCGAGGATTATTATTGATGCCTTGACGGTTACGCTGTCCTCCCACCACGTGTATCACGCCCGCGATTATTGGTTTCGGTTTACGGCCGGTGATCGTGCCCACGTACAATATTAATTATCTAACAAAGTTGCCTTTATTTTTCATCACGCTTACCGTCCCGCCTACTTAATGTCAATAAACAACGGTAAGGTTAATCCGTACACTCAGAGATACATGGAATATCTCAGCAATAATATTTACCTCACGAAACTCAATTTACCTCGTTTTTTCATTCCCTATCCTTTTATCTTCATCACACCGATACTCTTACCAACTTACTATTTTTAATTGAGCATATCACACTTTGTTTGACTCCTCGTCTATCAACTTTGATTTATCTATCACCTATGACCTGCGATATGCATCCCAGATGTGAAACTTGATTTTTCATAACAAGATTCAAGGACTTTGGTGTTTATCACATATTTTTTATCTTGCTTACTGCTCGTATTACTACCTGTAATTGGTTTTCAATTCATTCCTTTTCCGTCATTAACGTCCACAGTTGGAAAACAATAAATTCAGAGAGAGAGAGAGAGAGAGAGAGGTGGATTTAATCTCTCGATATTCATTAGAACTTATCGTTTTGAGTTTAATACGCAAAAACATGTTAATGACTTTTATGATGTTCCGGTTAGATTATGCCACTACTAATTAGTTTTCATATTTTCCTGTATGTTCAATTTTTCTTCCACCTTTAAGCCTTTTCCAATGTTTCAAAAAATCCAATGTCAACTTGACAATGGAACATGAATATCCGAGAGCAATTATGTAGCATTAGACAATGACTGCTAATGTAGTAACACAATAGCTTGAACATGCTGTTTTCTCCGTTACATTGGCTATACACACCTACTTGTAAAAGGCAAAAAACAGTTATAAGCCTTGAGTTGAGCAATTAGTATGCGACTAACGTACACACTGCTATCAGGTGCAGCATAGAAAGTAAAGGAAGAAAACTCCGTTACATCACACAACAGTTGAGCTCCTGATATCGCAAAAGCAATACTAACGATTCTTTTCATAGCAGCCAAATTTTCTCAAGTACTTTTCGTACCATGAGAATTTTTTATATATTTGCCGTTTGGATGAGGCATTTCTTGAATTCTCGTTACAAAGAATTTCATTTGTCTCTATAATATCCTACAGATATTGCGAATATTCCATGCTAGTAAACCCATGTTTAATTACCATTGAAAGAGAAAAAAATATATAATTTTCCTGTCGTATTTGGTTGACCAGTATCGAAACTCATAACCACAATTAAAGTATACCGTGGATATCGGTCATTCAAGGTAAAAGGTAACAGGTGAGTAGTTATATAAGAATCTAGACAATGCCAGTTTTAGTCTCCCCCCACAGATGCATGTTCATTCATCCAAATCATCTAGGTTTTGATGACATTAAAGTTGAGTTATTAATTGTAGATTTCACTTTATGTTATTTGTTTGTTGATGTTGATTCAGTGTCAGAAAAGAAATTGTCTTGATTTGACAAAAAAAAAATTGAGTCTACCACTTTTATAATCTTTCCATTCTCGTTTCGTTATAGGTTCTGGTTTGCTCCGTTTGGCAAATCGCTAGGCATAAAAAATACAAGACCAAAGAAAGCTTCACCGAATGTGATATTAGAAAAAGCTTACACCGGAAAGAAGATAAAGCACAAGCAGGTGAGATAATCACTTGCACTTTGTTATTCCATCTGTAATATTGTTTCTTAACGTGCAGTAATTCGTAATGAGTAATAATGTCTGCATTTGAAGGTGCTCGCCTTAGCAAAACAGCTAGACTGGTCTGAGCGACAAGTTGAAAGGTGGTTGAGACTCCGCAGATCCCAAGACAAGCCTTCGACGTTGACAAAATTCTGCGAAAATAGGTCGGAAGTATTTTTTGTTTTTGTTCATCAGAACTTAATACCTATAACAAATTGGCACTGTAGTTGAATAAAGAAAAAAATGGTTGATTTTTCATTATTTTATAGATGTGTGAACTTTTGTTTTCTAGCTGGAGATGCTTGTACTACACTTATTCTTTTACTTTCGGTCTGACTATATTGTGGGACAAGCCCTGGTTATGGGAAATAAAAAATTGCTATTACAATTACCCCTTTCATCCCGTCACTAGCGATGTATGGTGGTACTACATGGTCTCAATGGCGTTTTACTGGTCGCTAAGTTTCTCGCAGTTCTTTGACGTCAAACGAAAAGATTTTTGGCAAATGTTCATTCATCATATTGCCACTATAATCCTCATGTGCTTTTCATGGATCGGAAACTTGACCAGAATTGGTTCTCTAGTCCTATTGGTGCACGACTGCGCTGATATATTCTTAGAAGTAAGATATTAATATTTCTAATAGTAGTAAAGTAAGATATTGACAACATTAACTAATTTTTCACTTGTCACACGTCATTTCAGGCAGCAAAAATGGCAAAGTATGCTAACTACCAAAAATTATGTGATTTCATATTTGTTATCTTCACCATCCTCTGGATTGTTACAAGAATGGGTGTTTATCCATTCTGGATTATTTACAGGTAAATTCTTCACCAGTGTCATCTATTTGTTAAATTTGTTTTTAATCACAACTCACTGAAATACATACATTGTGTATTACTTATCTTACAGCACAACGATAGAAGCACCAAAAATTGTGCCTATGTTCCCTGCGTATTTCATATTTAACGCGTTGCTAAGTTTATTACTTGTACTGCACGCGATATGGACATGGCTGATTTTGAAAATCGCGTACAACGCATTTTACGCTGGACAGGTTTGTAGCGGTCAAATTTTATTTTACAAAATTCTGCAAAATTCTTTTCATTGCTCACTATAAACCTGAGTTTTCTCGCTGTTCTTGAAGAGTGATTGTTGAATTTTATATAGATGGAAGGTGATATACGGAGCAGTAGTAGCGAAGACATATCAGATTCCCTGATGAATTCTTCCACCACAAACAACTCGAACGAACCTCAAAAAGTAAAAGTAAATCAAAGGGAAAAGCAGCATTAAAAAGAACAAACATTATGATTACAGAGAAAAGGAGTTGTAATCGAGTGTTTGTATGACTTTTTGAAAATTACAATGATGCAAAATACAATACGTGAACTCGTGATAATGTAGATTTAAAAAATGCCAGCTTATCTAATGGCAGGAGCGTCTGAACTACATCTCATTGCATTTATTGTATATCTAGGTACAAAGAGAGGGTAAAATTTAACTACATTTTTATATTCATAGTTCATGATGAAGTGATGCGGTAAAAAAAACACAAAAAAAAAATCAAACACTTTTTTCCTAAAGAAGCTGGAAATTATTTATTTATATTAATAAATATAAGGCAAAAACAAAAGAAATATTTACTCCTGGCACGAGCTGACCCAAAGAAAATTAATATTCGCTCATTTTATATTACTTAAATTTTTAATAAAAATGTTTGTTCTTTTTTAGCATGAAATATTTTATTTTCAATGTTAAAAAATGGCGTAACACAGTTCTTAACTCTCTAATCACACAATTTTTCTCTTTCCAATCTTCCCACATTCAAATTACCTCAAAGTACAAAAAATAAACTATCCCTGTAAAGGTAAACCTTGACATTTTTTTTTTCACTCTTTCCATCAACTTAGACAGGCATTAAAATAAAATCCATCATTTCTTACTTTAAATATTACCTAAGTATTCGTATGTATAGCACAGTATGAGATATATGTATAAAATTAATTGCTTACAGTAAAATTGAACAATTTAAATCCAATACTCCTAATTCTATATTTGTATTTCAGAATTCTTTCTCAGAAATGTCGAGCTACGAACAAATCTATGCAGCTGCATAGATATACTAAATTATTTTTAAAGTGTAAACTGATTAATAATTGGAAAAACTGTGACATTGGCATTTAAATGTAGATAAGATCAGCAAAAAGAAAAAAGAAAGTAGTGAGGCTTGTAAAATGGTATTATTAATTTTAATGAACACATATGTATCGCAAAAAACTCCGTTGTTTATGATCTACTGTTATAATTTTGTAATTGGATATCAGGAAAGCAATGCTTTGTGAAATCCATTTACCCTCCAACTTGTAGAATAAACATGAGATAAAAAAAGTATTTATAAACGCGTAGGTACAACTCAATCAATATGTGGAAAAAAAAGGACGTGTATATAAGTAGGTAATACTTACGAACAAATATATCCTCTTGTCCAGCTTGGTTATCAATTTTGATTGAAAGTAGCCAAGATTTCAAAATCTTGCTACGTAATCATTATTCAATTAGTTAAGTGTACGTTAGTATTCATTAATACGACGAGTAATAAATAAAGTGGGGGAAGTGGGGAAAACAATCGGACAAAAAGTTTCCCAAACAATTTCAAAGTTACTGTAAAACGTTATATTTGAATAACTTTTAGGGTATTACCGGGGACTTGTTCTAGCTTGAAGTAAAATGATTCGTTTCATCTTTGCTTATCACCGAGTAATGCCAGGACGTGTTGTAGCAATTATGTTTAGGAATACATATACAGAGCCTTGCAATAACCGGAATCTGTGAAAGGTGTCGTTAATTTTGAGTGCATAGAGAATATCAAAATAATTTCCCTTACTATCTGCATATTTGAAAATTTTCCGCCGTTCAAATTCAAATTAGCCGTCCCAGTTTACAATGCTTCAAACGTAAGATTACAAACTTATCGCGACTATACTATGTTTTCCCGCTTGATATAACGCTTGTTGAATCGCTTAGTCGTTGAGTTATATTTCAAATTTACAAAGTTATATCATTAATAATTAGGAATGCAGAACAAAAAAGTATAAGTTGATTTATACATTATAGTATGCACGACTGCTTTGTTCAAAGTTCCCTAAAAAAACATTATGTTATACTACCCATAATAATAATAATTATAATATATCACAATGTAAAACAAAATACTTTTATCGCACAGCTAGATGTAACACACAAGCTGTATACAATATATCGACATTTACCTATATAACAATAATACATTATAGAAGACTATAAAACATTTTTGTACATCGAAAAGTTTATTCCAATGAGAATTAAAGAAACAATTTTGTCCGTGCAAAATGACGAAGATAAAATAATAATGATAATAATAATAACAACAGAACATTAAAAGCCTCAAACAAAATAAATCCACGATGCCTCATTACCTTTGCGATCAAATTTATACCAGCAACCGTGAAGATAATCGAATAATTGTGGAGAATGAGACTGGAATAGAGGAATGCTGTAAAAATTTTGCAGGTACGTAAAACGAAGAACCAAACAACCGCGGGTTGATTTTTTGAAGAATAAATTGCAGTAGTGCAATAGTCAATCAAATATATATTTCTTGTCTAAATATCTCTAAAAGTGTTGTATACATCGAAAAAAAATGATTAAGGTTTATTCAGATATTTTATAATAATTATTACGTACATTATTATGTATAGAATTGTATTAATGATTAAATTTTACTGTTACTAAAATATTACTACGTAATAATAATAATAATAATGTTAATATTATAAATTTGCAACCGTAATACATACATATATACAAATAATATGGAGTATACTCCGATCTAAAATTCATTTCCTGTTTATTATCGTTACAAGTTTTGTATAATTTACTTCCATACTTTTTTGCCTGCGGAATCATTACAAACCTTTCAAAATCTGTAATATAATATAATGCACCTATCTACTTTATTCGTTTTTTTAATTTTCAAGTTTATCGACAATGAAAAAAAAAAGCGAATATATATCCCTTCAACTTTACCTTGTTCATTTTTCTTTTTCGTCTAAATACTATTACCGAATTATTAATAACATCAATGCGTAATAACATATTATCATGTCTGTGCACAAACGGGTAACAATCACAGTGTTATTTCTTAAATCGTTCATATAATAATGCATTATTACTTACAGAGTTACTCATTTTATTTATTAATATATATATGCATGCGTGTGTGCGTGTGTGTACACACGCACGCACATATATAATATATATATCATGATTTACATTATTTTATACACTACATATGCGAGTTAAAATACGGTAAGGCCTCGTACAACTACGGCTTGAATATTTTTAAAACATTTCTTTCATAAAAAGGGTCTGAATTGTTTGTGGAAATTTCTGTTAAGAGGAAAGAAACGCAGTTTAAGAATGAATCCTGTCCGCTTAAAGTCGACGATAGTTAATTATTAAAAAATAACAAAAATATATTACTATAAAACCCTCCTATGTATAATACTTGCAATAGGTTTACAAAAGATTTTCGGTTTCTATAACATCGCTTTTATACTTCATCGAAGTATGGTGGAATAATATTAATAATAATATTAATAGGATTAGTTTTCTTTAAAAACTATCAATAGAAATCAGAGCTAGGCAATGCAATCGCACCAGTCTCGACGTAGTTTTAATTTGCATGTATGAAAAATTCATTGGTTGATTAATCAATGCTTAAAAAAATTCATTTTCATTTGAACAATTGGTATTCTTCACTCGTCGAATAGATATTGTTGAATGCGTTGTATAATATTCCCAGACAAGTTTGGATATTTGAAAAATTTCTCTTCTATCAATCGCTATGCTGTTTAACATCGATTATTCCCTGTAGGCACTTGTTAAATATTTGCCAGTAATGAAACGATGAATTATCATTAAAAGAATGTCAGGCTGACCATAGATTTTTAACTTCGAGCTACTGTTTCTAGCATCTCTAATCCATTTTGGCTTGTGTTAAGAATCGATAGATACGTTTTAATAATGAAGAGTCTCGACTGAAATGTGATATGTTTCGATACCGTTTCATTATATTCTCCTTTTCACTCTCTATCATTGTATTTACCTACGCACAAAAATAATATGTTATTAATAATTTACAATTAATTTGCAATTGCACAATTGTGATAATCGTTTAGTGTTGAATTTATTTCGGAAATATGAACAACGGATAGCGCTAACGATTGACTTGAAAAATTTACTCTTGACAAAAGTCATGTGGTTGGTGAAAACATTTCTATTTCTATTCATAATATGCACGATTTTCAGCTAGTACTAGCAGGCCGCATCTTCATGCTCTTAGCTCTGCGTTAAAGAAAAATATTCACCACTTCGATATTATTAACTCTTAGAAAAGAAACAAAAAAAGAGAGAAAGGAATCAAAATTCGATAATATATATGTATTATATATATGTTACAATCGTATAAAATTACGCTAAACCTATAATAGTATATGTATATTAAAGTTGATAAAATTTCATAAAACTCTATAGGTAGATATATCTTCTTTTTTTTTTTTTTAAATAATCCTCTTCTATTCACTACATCCACGTTTCCATAATTTGTCCTTCTCTTACTTTTATTAATTCTCTGGGTCAGACATCAGAGCAACCAGATCTATGTACATTTAAAATTGATCAATCGATTAATCTTCTTGTTTGTCGACACTTTGCTTATACACATTCCATGAGAAGAGCTCGCCATACCAGTGAAAAAATTGCACTTGACTATTCTATTGTGAGACACAAGTCTTATTCTCATGCGTCTGTATCTTTTACCAAAAATTACGGCGCTGGATAATTGTAGTATTCTTTTTCTCTTTTGAAATAAGTAATAATTTAATTATGTATCAATTCATTAATTAATCTGCTTATTGTTTTCATCTACAGCGAGCGAATCCATGAATAATAATCATAGTAATCGCATGTATTAAAAATATTCAGGCCTCTGTCCTATTAAATTAATTATTTGTTAATCAACAAACATAAAAATGAATTCTTTTAAATAACATGTTCATTTAATCATTAATTATATGCCAACGCGTTAACATTTATAGTCCGTAACCGTTTTTGTTATCGCTTATACAATTTAGGTGAGATACGTATATATAATATTTATATTTTAAAATTATATTTATATAATGATCATAGTAATAATGGTTGTTATAACCTCATTAATAGTTGAATATAAATTTTTTTTTTTTAACTTACAGATTGGCGAGTGTGATAAACGCTTTAAATAAAATTTAATGTACAATTGGATGATCTCTTTATGCGACTAAATCAACTTTTTTTATAACTACATTAAATTGTGTAATATAGTTACATGTATTGGTGAGTACATAATAAATTGTTATTAAATATTTGACAGTACTATCAAAGGCTGGATGGTTTTAGTCAGGAAGGATGAAATAAGTATAATATAAAACTACAACTGACCGTACACGAGGATAAAATAAAATTGCCTATGAATTGATCGAATTAACCGGCAAGAAGATTCTAATCAGCTTAATTTAAAAGCTAAATTCAAAAAAGAGAAGAATGATTAGTTCGTTTAACGTGCCAACTTGGAAAAAAAAAAAAGGTAAAACCACAAATCGGGGGTACAATAACGTAACAGTACGTTCGAATTTAATCGCCCGATCGATAAAACCAACTTATTCTTGTAAGGTCTGTGCTCAACACATAATATAGTAAATAACAATATTTCCATAGACTATTTACAGTAATATACAGCATGCCACTTACAAGGGGAGACCGACATAACCGGGAACCGGATTTGGACGAGTCTTTTCCTATTTTAGTACTTCACCAGAACTGTGATGGAGTGAAGTGACACGATGCAACTCTCAGCCGTTTACGGGAAAAAAAATTCGACACGCTTATACTCTATTTACCTTACAATACTTTCAGTCGAGGCGAATTAGCTGAGCGGTTAGTGCGATGTTCACACACGGGCGGTCAAAGTAGGGATAAAACCCTCGGAAAGCGAAGGTTTCACTCATTTGGAAACCGGCTTTACCAGAAATAAAAATTTGATATTTTATGCACAAAATTTCACTGTAATCGTGGTAAAAATAATAATGATAGTAATAATAATAACGGGTATGATTTTTATGCGGAATTCGATTGATTTTTTTAATTTGTCAAGGAAAAAACCTGTTTTTAATTTAAACAACAATTTTTCACTTGAAATAAACTTATTTATATTCACAGGAGAGAAAAAAAAGAAAAAGAAAAAGAAAAAATTGACAAGATTTGAATCCGGACCGCCCGCGTATGAACCATCGCATCAATTGCTCGGCTAATTCACCTCGGCTGAAAGTATCGTAACGTAAATAGGGTATAAGCGTTGTCGATTTTTTTTTCTCGTAAACGGCTGAGAGTTGCATCGTGTGACTTCACTACATCACAGTTCTGGTGAAGTACTGAAATAGGAAAAAGACTCGTCCAAATCCGATTCCCGGTTATGGCGTTCTCCCCTTGTTAGTACGCAACCGACGAAATCATTTAACTCAAAACTGCAGTATACAAATATTACCACCCGCGTCTTTCAATTACGATTCCGGCTTGTTTCTTTGTACATCCGATTTCTTTCCTTGAATCGGTTCACCCGTTTTGCGAACCATATCCTCGCTTTTAGCTTCATTGGACATCTTTTCGCTGTTTATTTCTACCTGCTTCTCTGGTTTCTCAACCTCTTTCAAGTTCAATTGTTTAATCTCCGCAGAAACCGAACTTGCCTCAGTATTTTTCGACGGTTTTTGTTCCTTCTCAGCTTTTTCCGCAGGACTTGTATTTTGGGTAGCTACGTCGCCGTTAATCTTTGTCGGTGTCTTTTTCTTCTTTTCAATATCTTTTTCTTCCTTCGCTTCTGCGTCACCCTCGCAACTCTTCACCTTCGGAGTCAAAGGAGGTCCAACGGCGCTTTCAAGAACTACAGTTTCCGGTTCTTTGGACTTTTGTTTGGGACTTTCTGTCTCGGATACTTTTATCTCCAGCTGAGACTTGGATTTCACCGTTGCCTGGGTTGTGACATTTGGCAAAGTGTCCGTCAATGTGAACCCAGAAGACGTGACAAGCGTAACAGTGGTGGTCGTCAATAGGTTTGGGAAATTATTTGTTGTCGGATTTCCTGTCTTGGAAAGATTGAATATGTTGAGCTCTTGTTGAGCCGCGTTTTTAGCCAAGTGCAAAGCGATGTTCTCCACCCTTGTCGAAAGCTGCACTTCGCTTTTGCCCATGGGAAATATGGAACTGTTAGTGATTGAAGTAGATTTCGGTGACTTTGGGGAAGAATGCATACTGGGTAAGATTTTTTGAATCGTTGGAGGTGGAGGCGCGGTCGTGTAGCCTGCGGCTGCTGGAAGATAGTTACAGCGTTGGTATTTGTTGATGGAGGCAGGCAGACTGCTGTGAAAGGCACTATGTGAGGGGATTCCGATCGGCGATCTTATGAGGGGGTTCGGAAACCGGCTTGTGTCGGGATACGGCGGCGGAAAGTGGGTGTATATCAGTTTAGGGTTTGTGTTCAACGTGGGCGATGGTATGAAGGGATTCGTCGAGAGCATATTGATCGGTGAATTCCTTGGCGATATCGGCGAACCTGGATTGCGGCACATATCTCTCGAGAATTGGGTGTTTTGGTAGCTCCTCGCAGTGGGAGAATAAGGGGGCGGTGTCACGATGGTCGAATTGGCGCTGGACACGATCGGTGACAGAGTTTTAGGATCTATGGTCATCATGCTGAGAGAGCTGTTCTTCGCAGGATTCTGCACAGTTTGATCCTTGTCTTTGCTTTCGTTCGACACTCCGTACATTCGCTTAACGCCAGATGACGGATTGCCAAGATATCGTGGCATGTTCCGCATCTTAAATATCTTGGCAGGCTTGGAAGTTATCGGCTTGGCATGATTGCCGTCTGATGCTGTGAGCCCCTGACTTTGGGTCTGCATTTCTTTAGCCTGATTCCTCGCGGCGACATAGTTGTTTTTCGACAATGTCGGATTCCAAGATTTCGGCGGATCCCGCAGCGTTTTATAGCCGACAGGCAGCGACTGTTTCTTGATGGAACAACCCTTCTGCAATGACACAGATGTCGGGACTGACTGAGATGTAGAAACAACAGAGCCGGTCTTGGGTGTTTCTTTACCAATCGAAGCGTTCGGCTTGTCTTCCGACGGGATTATATTTTGGCCAGATGTGTAGATAGGGATGCTGGGTACGTTAGGAATACATTTGTTAGAATCTACTGACGTTTTTTTCGTTATTTTCAATAGATTCGGAATCTCCGGCTTCGATCTTGTAGCTGCTTTAATTTTCTCTTTAGAACTTTCCCCAATTTTGGCGCATATTTCATTTAAATTTGTCCCCTTGGCTATTATCTCGTGCTTTCGCACCGATGGCTTCATCGGCATCAAAGATATAGGAATGGCGTCTGGGCAAGGTGGTACTGTATAGATGCTGGTTATCTCGATGGCAGATTGCGAGCTCGTTCTCTTGGTACCAGTCGAAGTTTGCAACGAGGACAAACGAGGACTATTACTGATAGGTGACGAACCAGAGTGAGCATTTAGACTCTGGGCCACCATTTGTATGTCTGAGGGAGCGGGGCCCTGCCGTCCGCTTGGACTGCCGATTTTCAAACTATTTTCACCTTTGGACTCATTGCTTTTTGCATGGGACGTGCTCACAAGATTCTGCACAGCATGCGAAACGTTTGGACTCATTTCCACCGAGCCAGGTAGGGTTGTGGAAATGTTAAGACCGATGGAAGCTAAGCTTTGACTGGTGGTCGGCAGGTTGTTGTTATTATTCTTCACCAGCAAGACTTTCTGACCAGTCGAATCTGATTTCAATGTCGCGGTAGAATCTGGCTTAGAATCCACCAGTTTTACGGGCTGGCAATCCAGCCTCTGGGGCGACGGTGGGATACTTTTGTTTGCAGCCGATGGACTTCGAATACTCGATATTGTGGTAGTAGTTGATACAACACACGTCGTCATCTGAGGGGCTGAAACGAAGAGACAGCCACCCTGTGGTATGCTCACGGGCGTGTTTACAGCCTGTGTTGACATCGTTGTGGAGTGAGGTGACGAGACGACAGTAGTAGCCAATTTGGTTAATGAGACGGTGGCTGTCGCTTGAGATTTTGTGATGGGAAAATACGCCAAGGGTTTAACATCACTCTTCGATTGCTCTGGAACTATTTTTGAATCCAATTTCCTTGAGTTGATCAGCGTTCCCTTTTTTTCTTTTGGAATCTTCTTGGAATAAGTATTGTTTACCTGTCCGACTTTGGGTTGAAAGGAAAGCATGGAATTGGGAACATTTTGCTTAATCTCGACGCTTGTTGAGGCACTTCTTATCTCCTTTCCGGAGTTTTTAGAATTTTCTTTCTGACTCTGATTACCCTTTGTGTCTGCACTTATTAAATTATTATTCGTATTCATCAGCCGACTCTCAGCCTTTTTTGTACTCGAGGTGGTGCATTCCTGCCTATTTTTCAGCTGACTTGAATCCTGTATCGAACTATTTTTCACTTTGCTTTGGTTGTTGGCCTTCTGCGTCTGAGCCACAAGACTTTCACCTTCGGTGTCGAACGTTGTTACCACCTTTGAGGGATTCTCTACTAGCATTGGCAGAGGATTAAGTTTCTGCGACTCTGAGCCATCGATATTTTTGTTGTACTCAGACTTAGCAAAGACTGTTCTTGTTTCCTGTGTAAATAAAAAGTTTTGGCTACTCTCTGTTACTTCAGAATTAGGAATCGTCGTACTTAGTAATGTTTCGACGTTAGATTTGTCAAGATCTTCTTTTTTTATCAAATTCTCCAGTATCGGAGCTTCATTATTCTCCTCTTTTTCACCTTCGGGCATTTTTTCGATTTTACCAACATTTTTATCGATAGTAATCAGTTCCTCTGAGTTACCATCTCCGTTACTAGCACTTTTCTTTTCAAAACTAGATATATTCGTTACGCTCATGACACCAGTTTCGGAAATTTTTAATTGCACCTCTTTCCACTCGCGCTTTTCACTCTGCTCACGCTTTACCTCGATCGAATCTACCCTGGTATTAGAAAGTATTTTTTCGTACATGTGATTATCTTCGGACAGCTTTAAACGCTTCGGCGAAGACTCAAATATCCTGTAGCTAAGATGCAACGGTACTTTCTGCAACAGTCGGGTGTAAGAACATGATATAAATACAAGCTGGCATGAAGAAATGCATAAGTTAACTTCGTTTACACATCACAATCATCTAATAAGATAGGATCTAAATATAAGTTGTCATTCAAGTTTTGCCAGAGTTTTCCACATACTGAAAATTCAACATTTGACACTCAAATTACCTATTTTGTAGTCAGTTCACCTTGTGAATATAAATATGATTCTGTACAAGTACAGAAAATGTTATCAGCAATATTATATCTCGCTATTTATGTTATGTTTTAAAAATTCTACTTACTCGTCTCCAGTGGTAAATGTACATGACATCCATAAGTGTATAGTTGCCACATAGTGGTTCCTCTTTGTACATAATGTCGACTCTGTGAGCTTCGCTTAGCCCGTATTTAGCACGTATCAATTTTTGCAGGTGACAGATGGTCACTGCAGCTGGACATCTCAAATATCTTCGGGGCAATGTCTTGGCTGTCGATTCCTTATCACCTTCGCCTTGGTCCTTTGTGCTTGGGATGTAATATTCCAGAGACAAACTCAGCGATTCGTCCAGAGAGTAAATGTGAGACTCGATCGGCTCGCCCCTAGATTCAGGAGAACTGGCTTGTGACCTTGCGTCAGGATGCTTGCTGTAGAATTCGCGGCGGCATCGCATTTCATCTGCAAAATGCAACTAAGGTCAATCCCGCAGCCTGTGATATCAAAGGTGGAATGAGAGAGAACCAGTTCAAAATAAATCTAACTCTGATAGCAGCCAGGAACTAGTTTGTAAACAATATCTTGGAGCGTGTGATCAGGTCGGATATTCAGGAGCGGTTTACTCTTGTGAACCTGTACTTCGCATATCGGGCAGTACTTGTTATTCTCCAGATATTTGATAATGCAGCTGCGGCAGACTGTGGAGTGAAAAAAGGGAAAGTGAGTGAAGAAGTACTCTCTAGATTCTTGCATTGGAAAACAGATTAGCTATGGCTAGGTTTTTATTTTCCTTGTGAAGTGAACATGTGAGGTGAACAAGCATTAGTTTCGTTTTTCCAAGTAAAGAGTTTTGGATGATTTGATTTTTTCTAAACGGTTTTTTTCTTACACTTCTTATAGAATAATAGTTATGATATAAAGATAATTACACGAGTGAAGACACTCGATGATCGTAGTAGCATCTATAAAATATCCTCTGCATAGTTTGCAAGTCAACTGCTCGTTAAGGGTAGATAAATGCAATCGATATCCTCCGCTCTGTCCCGACATTCTGCAAAATATCGGATAAGAAACATTGATAGTCAATTTTCATAATTGATCGACAAATAGAGCAGGATGAATGATAAAATAGACATAGCAGGTGTTGTAGAATTATGTAACCTAAACAGAATCGCTTTGAATGTTGTTGCGGCACAGATTGTGAGGTCTGCTTGTTTTGGTAGCGGTGAAAACAGATGGCGGATTTTTGCAAGAATGAAAAACCAAATTCAAGAACGAGAAGAAATAGGTCAAGTCCGAAATTATTGCGTCGGTACACATATTGTGTGTATTGTATCATATGTGGACACTAAGTGTGTGTATAGATAAGTAATGAAATTAGAAAGTAAATGCTGAATTATTTTGTGTGAAATTCCAAACGGGCGATTTGAAGAATGTTTGATAATAGGAAACAATTACTTGAAATGTACCTTGCGTCGTAGGAGGGAGCGAAAACCCCACGATTTATTTGGTAATCGCCATTAGAGCTCAAAATAATGTAAAGAAAGTTGGGTTGCGAGTCAAAGCCAACTTGTCACAGATCGTCATTATTACAGTTTTTTTTTTTTTCGTATTGGGCTAGAGGGTGGTTTAAAAACGCGCCGAATATTTATACAGTTAGGAAACAACGATTTTCAACGAATCCGTTCGGCGTGGGTTTCAAAATTTATTACGAGATTGTTTAATGCTTTTCATTTTCCAAAATTCACACCACTGCGAGCCAAAAATTTCAAGGAAAACTGGACCCTGAACAGTAATACAAAATGGCGGATAAACAATCACGCGATTGACCTTGCTGAAAACATCCGGCTCCGGGTTCTAGCAGCGTATGCTCATTGCGTTCATTTTTAAAATGGTCGCCACTAACAGGAAAAATACCGAGTGTCATCCTGCAGTGTTGTCAACTAGTTAACCAAAACTGCTTTATTCATTAATCGAGGATACAATATAGTCTGTTAATTAACACATCGGCATATAACGGGAGCTACGTATAATCGGCTACGATTTATATCACGTTCAAATTTCCCGCTCCGCTTCCCTAACCTTCCATCTCCACCAGATTCATTTCTTCCATTTTTTCTATTTCTATTCCTAAAGCTGCTAACAATTAACGTTATTCCATTCGTTGAATTAACTATTAACGTAATATTTCGATCACCAATTAACAATCACTGATAACAGCTTCGAATAGTCTCTGTCTTGAAATGTAACCATAACAAATTATCGTTGCATGTATGTACATGATGAGATAATTCAAACAATCCGATATAACTAATTAGGACTGTAGAAATTGTATTGCAATACAGTATCTGATAATAAAACGATGAATACGATAACAAAAGTCTTTCTTTCGTACTGTCGAAGCAACGTATATTTGATCTTCGGCATGTGCTTCGGACTATGCATAAGCTCGTTTTTTACACCGACCAATGACGGGGACTGTCTAGAGACGGTGGAAGATCTTGCACCTCCTTTAAGCGTGCCAAAATTCAGCGACATTTACGAGCCAAAGATGAACCTTGAGGGAAAGCCGTTGCGGGCCAAGAAAACTCCCAAGGTTTTCATGCGCCCTAGATACTATTCGACAGAGCTCGGCATAAGGGAGAAATTATTTGTCGGAGTACTGACGAGTCGAGAATATCTTTACAGCCGAGGCGTAGCTCAGAACAAAACCATTGCTCATCTCGTAGACAAAATCAGATACTTTATATCGATAACGGAAGGAGCTAAACCAAATGTTTCGCTGCCTGGGATTGTCGGCTTCACAGATACCAGAAGCATTTTGAAACCATTCCATGTACTCAAATACATAACGGACAATTACCTCGAGGATTACGATTACTACTATTTAATCAAAGATTTGACCTATGTAGATGTTAGAAAAATGACAAAGCTTGTAAATAAAATCAGCATCAGCCAGGACGTTCATCTGGGTATTGCCAGCAAATTTGGTACCTATTGCTCTCTGGGTGGGTGATTTTCATAAGACGGAGTAACACAGAGCACTCGTTCTTTCAATAAATATCGTAACTAAACTTAATGACCTTTTCAGATTCAGGTATCTTGCTGAGTAATTCAGTGATCCGAAAGATGAAAAATAACTTGGACTGGTGCGTCAGAAACACGTATTCCGACTCCGATGATGTTAACTTTGGTAGATGCATCGTTCACTCTTCATCTCTGCCTTGTAGCGACGCTATTCAAGGACAAACGATCAAATCCACAGTGCTTAATGAAAGCTTTGCCCTGGAGACAAATCTTTACGCATCTATAGCTCAGAATTACTCGGAATCTCCAATCAGTGTTTATCCTGTTTTTGACCATTCAACCATTTACAAACTCAACGCTTATATTGCCAGGGTAATTTTACATGTTAATCAAATTTTGTTTTTCGATCCGTACTGTGCATTGACATCAAAATTAATTCTAGCTGGAGCTAACAGCGGTCACAGATCAAATATCCACTTTGCGTCAAGAGATATTGAAGACTGCCAAATTAGAACCGGAGAAGGATCATAGCGTGACTTGGCCTATTGGCAATCAACCAGGAAACAAGCCTCCTGGGCGATTTGATATCGTCAAATGGACTTACCTCAATGAAACGCACATGGCTTCAGACAAGAGTTTGAAAAACATGCAGAAGTTCGAAGGAAGCGTCAAAACAGATATAGAGTATGTGATAAAGGCAGCAGCCGACAGAATCGAAGGAAATTACAAGGGGATGTTGGAGTACAAAAAATTCTTAAACGGCTATAAAAGGTACGACGCTTCGAGGGGCATGGATTATATTTTGGACTTGGTCTTTGCTGAGACAAAAACCAAGGAGGAGTTAGTGAAGAGGGTCGAGATCTGTAAGCCACTTGGCAAAGTAGAGATTTTGACAGTTCCATATGTAACTGAGAATGCCAGAGTTCATTTGATTTTAACAGTTAACAAGTTTCAAAAGAACGAAACTATCAAATTTATGTCACACTACGCTCAAACCTGCATGGAGAAAAAAGACAAAACGTTTTTAATGGTGGTATGTACAGGATCATTCGTGTAAAATATGTTACTCAATCGCTAAAGCTGTTATACTCGTATTTAAAGTGCATTCTACATCGCAGGTGCTTCTTTATGATGTAAATTCACCATCGAAAGACAAAGACGATGTGTTTTTCGATGTAAAACAGCATGCTTTGTCATTAACAGAAAAATATAAAAAGGATCAGTCTAAGGTTACCTGGCTTTCCATCCGCTTGCCATCGAGCGTGAGTTCGATTGAACTGGAGCCAATGTTAAAAATCGCTGTAACAGACTTGGTGGTCAGGAAATTTTCCCCAGAAAGTTTAATTTTATTTGTTGAAACTGAAATGGAGCTGAAAGTCGATTACTTGAACAGAGTAAGTCAATTGAAACTATCGACATTTATTTTTGCTGTAGCAGTTCTGTATCTCCTTTTCACAAAATGATCACAGGTACGAATGAATACCATTAGCCAATGGCAAGTATTCAGCCCAATGCCTTTTGTCGAATATCACCCAGATATCGCTTACTCGGAATCAAAAGCCAAAGAAAACGAATTAGACATAAACAGAAACTATGGAAGATACGACGAGTATAATTTCAACCATGTTGCATTTTATGCCAAAGATTACACATCGAGTAAGTAATTGATGACAATCTTGTCATAAATTTTTCTCGCGACCTATACTACTAATTAACCATTAGTTTGAAATTCACAAATGATACCCATGTAAATTTATATTCTAGTACGGAAATTGGCAGAAAGTATAATTCCACCTGTCCGAGCGGATCGAGATATCGCAACAGTTTTAAAGCCATCCGAACAGAATTTAATTAATTCTGCATTTGAACTATTTATTTTGTTTGGAGATTTGCACCCGTTTCGCGCACTAGAACCTGCATTGAAGATCCGGTACAAAGAAATGAATTGCAGAGGAACTCAAAGTGACATAACACATATAGATTGTATGAAAGCTCGTAGTTTAAACCTTGGTAATCGTGGGCAGCTTGCCAAACTTATACTGCAGTATCAGCATAGCAATTAAATCCTAGAATAACTATTATGCATGAATTAAAAACATAAAGAGAAATGCTAAAGGATAATAATATATTGTCAATTTATACGTTGATTGAAATAAAGTATATTGCCGTTAACATATCAATATTGTAATTAGTTTCGATTTTCAAGGCATGCTTACATGAAATTACTCAGTATTTGGAGCTTGAAGTTGGTAAGCAAAGTTTGTTTGTTATCAGAATATGAAATATGTAATGTCAAACGGCCAGCCTGATTTCAGAATCGTGGTAACCGCGGATTGTTGTGGAGATTTCATTGAATCGATATAATCCTCCACTATGCTATAAATTAAACGAATTAAAGGCTGATTAATTTTTTGAACACCTAAATTAATTTTTTGATCACCTGCGTGGAATCAATGAAAAATTTTACAGATTGAATTTTATATCCTCTGAAATGGCGAATGCGAACGGCCTAAGAAATGGATTATCAGCTTATCGTCGTGACGATCACGAGGAAATGCAAGCCGGGCCTCCCATGGACCTTTCTTTCAAAAAGGCAACGAGTATGAACGGTATTAACCACGATATTTATTCGTTCTACTGTAAAGAAGCTCGATAATTTGTGAAAGATCAAGGGCAATAGTTGACTGACATAGATTTTTGAACCAACAAACGAAACCATCGATTTTTTTCAGATTTCGATTTCCAACGGGCTCGATCTATCCGTGTGGGCAAAGTGCCTTTGCATACTTCCAGTCAGCGTTTCCTTACGAGTTCCCTTTGGCTTAGCAACAACTTGTTGAGCTCGATGAGTGGATTGGAAAATCTGGTAAACAGAATACTGGTAGAGCCGAGCAGTCTGGCTTGGCTAGATCTCTCGTTCAACAACATAAGCGAGATTGACGATGAAATAACGAAGTTCCCGAATCTCAAGATAATCTACATGCACGGAAATGCAATTTCGAATTTGAACACCATTCCGAAGTTGCGAAAATTGTGCAAGCTAAGAAACCTAACACTGCACGGAAATCCAATAGAATCTGTGCCCTCGTACAGATCATTCATCTTGACAGTCTTGCCGCAACTGGTAAACTTGGACTTTGCTCCAGTAGTAGCTGCTGAAAGGAAAAAAGCCCCTCCGGCTGGTTTTTCGAAAATGATGAACGCTTAAGCGTCTCTCGTTCGAAATATAACTTTTATTTGATTGTTACTTAATAAAATACATTCATATCATTTGTTAATAGAGCCGCGATTACACTTAAGTAAATATACCCAAGATAATAACTCGACGAAATTACGTGTCAATGGTCGCATAGGAAATGAAATTGTATTCTTTCTTACAAAAATTCTTTCTGATCAATGGCGTCTATGCTTGTTTCGATGCTTCCCTGTTTTATCTGGATCCCCCCCTCTGTCTCTCGATCTACTACGAGATCTGTAGTGGCTTCGGGACGACTTGTGGCTTCCTGATCTTCGCCGTTGGGTCTTTTTCGGTTTGCGTGATCTGCTGTGACTGTGACTCCGCGATCTACTTCTACTCGAGTGTTTCTTTCGCTTCCCATGTTTTGCAATGTCAGTTCGGGAAGGGGAGAGGCTGGTAGATCTAGAATGCCTGAAAATGAAAAAAGAATACATTAATGATGCTTACATAGAAGTACAGCTTTATTGCAGCTGTTACGACAGGTGAATTTGCACTTCAACAATTGCACGCAAAAGATTAATTAACTGCAAACGAAAATAGATTCAATGACTTTGTCATCCCAACCTCACCTGGGCGATTTTGCTCTTTCAGGGGCAGCATGTGTCCCACTGCGGCTGATGAATCCTCCCCAAGCATTGTGGTGCTTTGGTAGCGGAGGGCTGGGCGTATGACCATCAACTTCACCACCCCTCGCCTTGGCTCTGGCTTCTTCGTATCGTCTGCGAAGCTCGTCGACACGTTTCTCCAATTGTTCAGCGCTGATACTGGGTCGAGCGTAGAGGCGTAAAACTCGGCGGCAGACGTCTCTGATGGACGACTCACTAACCTTGAATAGCCTGAACCAAGCAGGTGTCGCAGGCAGTGGAAGTTGCAACTGGCGTGCACCTAGATAAACGCATGCGCAAGCAACGGTCTCGGGCTGATGTCTCAGAAATACATCTGAGCGAAGCGAATCATTCATGTAGTTCCAACACTGTTGCATCAGCGCACGGTTCTTCTCGTAACCCAAAACTTGAAGGTACATGACGATTATCTTATGCGGATGCTTAACGTGAACACAAAAACCTAGCTCCTTCAGAACACGCCTCTCTGCCTTGATTACCTGGTTCTTTAGAGTCACATAACTCTGGTCTAGTATGACTGGCTGGATAGTCCTGTGAATAGAAATAGAAAAGAATTATAAGTTAAGTGCTTTTACTGCAGAGCAATCTTTTACCTTAGCTGGTATTCAAATGTACAGCTACGAAAGCTGCAAATATCTGATTGGTAATATTCCCATTGTTCAATATTGCAGAACTTACTTCTGACTTGAAACTTGTTTAATATGATTGAACACATTAATGACGTCTCTGATGCGCCTTGGAGCCTCTTCAATTTTACTCGCCAGACAGACGCATCCCATGGCCGTTGTTTCCATATTGTGCCTAACCAATGATTTACTGTAATAGAACCGCTGGAATATCACTTGCCCGGTGGCCATAGCGACCTGAAAGAAAACATGAGAAACATGATTATAAACAAACACTAGGCAATATACTTTCCAAACTTCGACGTCATTCGTTAGAGGATCACTGCCTGGAGTTATTAAGCGCATATAGTAGCCTGTGCGGAACAATGAATGTGTCACATCGATTATTTCCCAGTCAAACGTAATTTAGCGCCAGTTACACATGCCGTTTAAAGATATTCAAACTTTACTTTCGTGTACGTAGTAAGAATTTTGTTTTTATAAAATAAAAAGCATCCAAACCAATGCTAAATACTTTACGGTAACTCTTCTCTGACCTGCTGGTTATATCCCATTCATTCAAGGGTTATGATAGATTCTATGGAAATCGGAATAAATATTCAAAACAGGATTCTAAGTTTCGAAAATAGACTACTTTCCCTGTATTTATGCTATTAGTAATTGCAGTCTCAAGAGTTTTCGTACCATAAATACAAATCTTAACAGAGTGATATTGATACCATATTTCTAGTGATAAGTCTGGATGCATCTGGAAATATCTTACGCTTTGTTGACTGTTCCTAATTCTATATAACATTATTCAATGGAAGCGCACAGGTTCCTACATGGGACAATATTGATAGTACACAGAAGTGTCGATTGAGAATTTTTTTTTTATCAAGGGTTCAACCGATGCTCAATTTGGGTATCGCCGGCTTGATGCTTTTTGAACCAAGTCTGTATCCAAGATCGGTTGCTTCATTGATGCATCGATTTGGCGTAGTCCATAGATCATTCCTTAGACAATGATCCTTTCGTCAACGAATGACGCCTGTAAAACAACATAACATTGTTAACGTGACTATTGCGTCATGTAATGTGGATTCACAACTAATTTAATAAGCCTTAAATGCTCAACGATACCGCGGGGCAACAAAGTAGCAGTTTCCGCAACTCTGATCTAGCAAAACCAACCGACGTACCTTCGGTATTTATTTATTTCCTTTCCTCAATTTTTTCATACTCAATCTTAGTAAATGTATCAGCATATACAACTCTATCTGACGATACGCACCTGAGGAAGTTTTAAAAGTATCCCAGCAGTTTGTATCAGTTCGCATCCTAGGATGCGCAGGTCAGTTTCTGTCTCCGTATCTAAGCCGTCTGAGTGGGATGGAGTAGAATTTAATTTCTCTTCGGGCAAGAGGCAATTTTGAAGGGTAAGCACTATTTTCCCATATGACTTGGCGTTTTTTCCTCCGGCTGACTGATTTGAGTTTTCCTTTTCCTTATCCTTGTCCTTGTCCTTGTCCTTGTCCTTGTCCTTTTCTTTTTCCTTTTCCTTCTCTTTTTGGGTGCCCATTCTAAACAATTTCGAAGTATCTAATTCACCCGCAACACTGTTTCTGGCATATACTTAACACGAACGACGACACGATGTGCGAATGCTTGGGTCACGTACTCGGAACGTTTTGGATCGCGATTTCAGATGCACGGAATCACTGAGAATCGATTGCTTTAAGTAGTAAAATTAAAGCTATTCGTTGTACAATAAGTAACGGTATTATCTAAATCGTATTCTCTTTTACCGCGGCTACTAACGCTATTAAAATTGAAATAATGTTTTAACTTTTTGCTCCATCACCATGTCCACGACCGCGTCAATTATATCAGTCTCGAGTTATGCGTTCCGAAATACATAACAAAATGGCGGCAAGCGACGCGTCAAAATTTCGACCGCGGTCTTACCAGAGATGAGTAGGGAGATCTCCAACGCTCGGCTTTTCGTGATACCAGCTAGGTTGGAGCGTCGACGTGACACCTAGGCGGCCACGCACCGAAGGTGGCCCATTTCCGACCCGACACCTAGGCGGCCATGCACCGAAGGTGGCCCACAATCGCGTATATATAGATATACTCGGTCGCTCGAGCAAGCGGTTGCCAATCGCATCCTTGTCCCCGCTCGCACAGATGTTTCCAAGAGTGCAAGAATTGGGATTTTTTTTTTCAATTATGAATGTCAGCGAATAAAAGTATCTCCAGATTTGATAAATTTTGGATTCAATTAGCGGACGCTGAACCAAAATAATTAACCATTCCCAGCCCGAATAATTTTTTTTTTTTTTTTTTAATAAATATTATTTTTTTATTGATTTGAAAATATGTGACGCCTGGTGTTCTCGAATACTTGTACACGCAGTCTATAGAAAAATATACGAAGCCAGCTCGATAACATTTATGCAAAATGTGCAATGGGCAAGTGGTTGGAGGAAATTTTTTTTTTCTCGAACTGAATCTTCCAGAGAACCATCAGCGAATTTCAAGCAAGCTCCATAAACATACCGAGCAAACGCGCGATCACGGACGTAGCTGAGGTGTGGCTGAGTGGATACCACATCAGGATGAATTTTCAATCACAGGTTTTTGCGCGAAGTTTTCCTGTATTTAAGTTAATTACTGCTGCCTTTGCTATAATACTGCATTCAAGTCTTGAACAAAACACTAAAAAATAAGTTAACCACTTAATGTAAAACAAAATGTTAGATTGAGCTTAAAATTTAAGCCGGAGTTACATAAACTAAGATAATTACAAGTGCAACATTGTAAATATTGTACATTTATTGTTCATCTAAATAAATATGGTTTCCTCCTCAAAAAAAAAAAAAAAAAAACATGAGGATGGAGTGATGCGGGACACGGGTTCGATCGCAGTTCACTCTTTTTTTTTTTTTAAATTCAATCTCGGCTTTTTTTTTTGTATTTTCGGAGAGAAAAAACAAATCAAAGAAAGAAAATTTCGAGAGCCGGTCGATTTTTTCCTTCTTTCATTTTGCTTTTTTTTTACTGAACCCACCTTTTTTGTAGTGGGGGTAACCCGGAAGAGAACAAATAATTGAAACAATAAAATTCCGAGAGCGAATCGATTTGTTCCCCGTTTTTGGCGCCTCTTTTTGATACGGAAAAGTTTTGACAGTAATGGAAAATAGAGATTACTAAACACAAATGTATTGTTTTTTAATAACACCGGCCCACAAAGAAAAAAAAGTGGTCTGTACTTTTGACCGGACCTACCTATCTTTATGTATTTTGACGCGCTGAATCCGAATCCGAAGTCAGTTTTGCCCGTACACCCTCAAAATTTTGAGTAAATTGCAAAAAACCATAAAAATCGCCAAAAATTAGCATTTTTGGTAAGAAAAAAATTTATGGAACTATAGACCAAGTATGATTTTTATGCATTTTGGTCCGCTAAACTGATATAAAATGGGCGTTTTTTTTTTTTAATAAGGAAAAGTTTTGACAGTAATGGAAAATAGAGATTACTAAAAACAAATGTATTGTTTTTTAATAACACCGGCCGAATTAAATTTTAAAAGGCTTATGGTTGAATAAACTTCAGATTTGGGTTTAGCGGACCAAAATGCATAAAAATCATACTTGGTCTATAGTTCCATAAATTTTTTTCTTACCAAAAATGCTAATTTTTGGCGATTTTTATGGTTTTTTGCAATTTACTCAAAATTTTGAGGGTGTACGGGCAAAACTGACTTCGGATTCGGATTCAGCGCGTCAAAATACATAAAGATAGGTAGGTCCGGTCAAAAGTACAGACCACTTTTTTTTCTTTGTGGGCCGGTGTTATTAAAAAACAATACATTTGTGTTTAGTAATCTCTATTTTCCATTACTGTCAAAACTTTTCCGTATCAAAAAGAGGCGCCAAAAACGGGGAACAAATCGATTCGCTCTCGGAATTTTATTGTTTCAATTATTTGTTCTCTTCCGGGTTACCCCCACTACAAAAAAGGTGGGTTCAGTAAAAAAAAAGCAAAATGAAAGAAGGAAAAAATCGACCGGCTCTCGAAATTTTCTTTCTTTGATTTGTTTTTTCTCTCCGAAAATACAAAAAAAAAGCCGAGATTGAATTTAAAAAAAAAAAAAGAGTGAACTGCGATCGAACCCGTGTCCCGCATCACTCCATCCTCATGTTTTTTTTTTTTTTTTTTTGAGGAGGAAACCATATTTATTTAGATGAACAATAAATGTACAATATTTACAATGTTGCACTTGTAATTATCTTAGTTTATGTAACTCCGGCTTAAATTTTAAGCTCAATCTAACATTTTGTTTTACATTAAGTGGTTAACTTATTTTTTAGTGTTTTGTTCAAGACTTGAATGCAGTATTATAGCAAAGGCAGCAGTAATTAACTTAAATACAGGAAAACTTCGCGCAAAAACCTGTGATTGAAAATTCATCCTGATGTGGTATCCACTCAGCCACACCTCAGCTACGTCCGTGATCGCGCGTTTGCTCGGTATGTTTATGGAGCTTGCTTGAAATTCGCTGATGGTTCTCTGGAAGATTCAGTTCGAGAAAAAAAAAATTTCCTCCAACCACTTGCCCATTGCACATTTTGCATAAATGTTATCGAGCTGGCTTCGTATATTTTTCTATAGACTGCGTGTACAAGTATTCGAGAACACCAGGCGTCACATATTTTCAAATCAATAAAAAAATAATATTTATTAAAAAAAAAAAAAAAAAATTATTCGGGCTGGGAATGGTTAATTATTTTGGTTCAGCGTCCGCTAATTGAATCCAAAATTTATCAAATCTGGAGATACTTTTATTCGCTGACATTCATAATTGAAAAAAAAAATCCCAATTCTTGCACTCTTGGAAACATCTGTGCGAGCGGGGACAAGGATGCGATTGGCAACCGCTTGCTCGAGCGACCGAGTATATCTATATATACGCGATTGTGGGCCACCTTCGGTGCATGGCCGCCTAGGTGTCGGGTCGGAAATGGGCCACCTTCGGTGCGTGGCCGCCTAGGTGTCACGTCGACGCTCCAACCTCACTGATATATATATACACTGGATTGGATTAAGCATGGTGCCGTCACGCCAATTGAACGGTAGCCATTTTGTACAGATTCTTGTCACTTCAGATATATATAAATATATACGTGATATATGTATGTGTATATAATCGATTGTGTTGGAAAATTACAGTAACAATTATTGAGGTAACAATGAGTACCTGCGTTTTTTGCAAAACAAAGCAATGAAAATATTGTGGGCTATCATTTCACAAGTGAGTATACAGCGCTGAAGCGTTCTGCAAATGATAACTTGCAGAGGTTATGTCAGCATACGAAGTATTTACTAATTATATTTAACGAGTATTATAACGTACGAATCGTGTCAGTAAAAATTCACAATATTTGAATTATGAACCGATCTTATTATAATTGAAATTGAAAACTCGGGTATTATTGACTCAGGGATTAAATTATAATTCGATATGTAGATTTCCCGTGAAAGATGTGTTGCGCCTTCAGCAGTGGTTAAAAGAAATGAAGAGGAAGGACTGGAAGCCAAACCGAAATAGCACATTGTGTTCGGCTCATTTTACAAATGACTGCTTTGATAGGACAGGATTCCTAATTACATTGAAAAAGAACAGTGTACCAACTATATTTGACAACCCAAAATCAGAGTGTTCATCTTGTCACCGATTAAGGGAATATGGACGTGGCTATTCATTCTTCAAGTAAGTACCGTTACTCAATGCAACATAACGTGTGAATTAATAAATTTAAACTTTGCTTGTTATGTAGGTTCCCATTGGATGAACCTGATATTATGAAGCAGTGGATCGCAAATATAAACATTGGTCCGTGGTCTCCATCAAGTGATAGCTTTCTGTGTTCCGACCACTTTGAACTCTCTTGCTTTCAGAAGAAAAGTAAAAATTATATAACTTTACGAAAAGGCAGTATCCCAACATTATTTGGTAAGATCTGAAACTATTAATCCCTTTTAGGTCAGAGAAAACTCAGTGTGCATAAAGACACGTTGATGTGATGCACTATTGCGTCAATGTCGTCGAAGCGGTTAATTACCTACAGATTATAAAGTGCTCTGTTACAGAAAAATCGTGTGTGACACATTTCTGTGTATTTCCATTGTCGTTATTTATTAGTAACTTATCTGTAGGTGAAAACTTGCAGCAGACCGAATTTCAGGATGAATCCGATCGGCCCACCACAGTGAATGTAACCAAATTACATGAGCACCTACACATTTGTACCTGATTTGCATGCTCAGATATGTACATCTTTTTTATTTTCTTTTGATTGTGCTTGTAACTTTTTCTTCATGTGAATGGATTGTGGATTGATACTACTAATTATATTGTTGTGGTTTATCGCACGCAACTCTATAAAAATTCCTTAACGTTTGCAAGGAATGTTTTATTCTCCATATTTTTGAATAAAGTTTTTACTCACCCAATTCGATATAGTTTAATTCAAAACTTTTTTTACATGTCTTAAGCTCCACTTTGATGATCAATGGATGGTAAATGAATTCCCTAACGGTTGAATTAGTGTTATACAAATTTTTGAATAATCCGTATGAAATTCAGCCCACCATAGGATAAAGGATAATGGACGGAAACTTCTTAGAATTGAGGACTTCTTTTGAACATAAAGAAAAATCACGCTTAAATACAAGTTTTTCGTCATATTATTTAATGATCTTTTACATCATATAATTGTAAATAATAATATACCTTCGAAAAAATGATTTGTTCTTCATTTAATGTATCAAACATTATTTTACTCGTCAAAAACTTTTTTGTGTGACGAATATATCGTTAGATTTAAATAGCATATTTTACGCAGTTCAAATCTAGCACGCATTCTGTGACAACTTTCTGTACAAGATGGCGGAAATTCAAGTGTTCAATTGGACACACGAGCTTACACGTAGAGTATACGGTAATATCCAATCCAGTGTATATATATATCAGTGTCCAACCTAGCTGGTATCACGAAAAGCCGAGCGTTGGAGATCTCCCTACTCATCTCTGTGGAAACTCTGGTGGTGGGGGTAGGCTAGAAGTGACTCACATATTGAACCAATTTGTTTCGGAACGGCATTGCGTCGCTACTATCTAGTAGGGCCGGTTAGGCTGTAGCGCGCTTGCGCCAACAGAGAGAAATTTTTTCTATCTCTGTCGCTCACAGGTGACACGGCTGGGGCTTACACGGGTGGGGGTGACCCTACTAGGTTACAGCGACCCTTGCGGCCAAATCTAAGAATTATTGAAGGCGGACTCAAGAAGTGAGTCGCCCCCCACCACCAGAGTTTCCAGACCTGTATGAAAGACCGTGATTTCGACATTATACTCGAACCAAGGATCAGTAAACTTGCAACTAGATTGGATGCCACCAAGGATTTTGAGTTGCATTGAGCTTCGCATACTCCTTGCAGGATGGCGCAATACCATTAGTATCGAACCTATTGCAACATTCGATCGTCATATGCTTTAAGTCACGGACAGAGACTTATAAAGATAGACTGAGCGCTCCTATAAGAGGCACTGACAATTACACATAAAGGACAGAGATATACTGGGAGTACTGCGCTCTCTTTTCAATCGGCGTCATGGTGGGAGACAACGGAGCAGTGGAAGTGGAACAGCTATAGATATAGGCGCATAATTTCGCCTCATTCTCCTCTACCACCTCCATCCGCGCCACAAATATCATCAGAGAGACCAAGGAGTACTCCCGGCATATTTCTGTCCTTTAAATGTTTGCTTCATGCGGCTCATAAGAGCGCTCAGTCTATCTTTATAAGTCTATAGTCACGGACCTCAGCAGGGTCTTAGCATAGACTTATAAGACATATATAACGGTCACATCACGAACTTGTGACAGAATGCTGCCTGTCGGTACATACATAAGTCAGCGCTACAGAACGCTTCTATATCGGTCTACTTGACCATGAAACAAGCGGAAAAAATAATGATCACTCATCTATTCCAACGTCTATTCTGTGATTATCTTAACGTTCGTGACCACGGTCAGCCCCCTGACACTCACCACTGCTCGTATACTAAAAAATTGTACGCGTCTTGTCCCCGTTTTTTAGTTCCTCTGCGTGGCGCTAGTAGACTCCTGGTAGACTTCTGACACGCTAGCTGCCCTCGCTGACCGCGCGCAAGCTCGTCAGGTAACTACTAGTGTCACTAGTGGTGGAAATTGGCGGCAGAATCGAGGAACATTTTGCGAACCACTTTTAGCAGCATGTGTCAGGGGGCTGATCACGGTGTTACATACAGGCATGGAGCCTAGAGTAAGGCTCCATCACGGTCTTACATACAGGTCCGGAAACTAGTAGGGTGGGGAATGACTCAGATAATGAGGCAAAACCGTGGTTCTCGTCTTCGCCGTCTGCAGCGCTGCCCCCTCGGGGTGAGCCAATCATAAATCAGATCCGAACAGCTGATTTTTCGGAATCAACAATCCTGAACAACACTCAAAAATGAAGAAAAATGCGAATAAAAAATGATTGAGATGCTTACTAGCATTCCATGGCGGGCGTGATAATTGTTTTTTTTTAACGGAATCCTCAAATGTTTAAGTCAATAAAATCCATAAACATCAAGCGAGGGCTCACAACTTTTGAGACAGTTTGACACACACTTTACACTGAGTTATGAACTGTCAAAAACTTCGATGAGCAGGTTATCTTATCGGTATATATCTATACCTATCATACCCCAGGCCAATGGCGCCCCTATCGGATAGATAGGAAACAAGACCGTGTGCCTCACTAACGGTAACACCTCTCAACCACATTGATTACTTTTTGACAACACCTGCTCTGGAAGTTGACTTTTCGAGCGCTGTATGTTATCTCCGAAACACACAATAATCGCATACTTGACTATGGGTATGTTCCGATATACACTGCGAGCACTGTTCAGTGCTCTTACTGGGGAGAAATTCGTTCCGTTATAGACGGACAGTATACAGTCGCAGTATCCTAGGGAAATATATGACGTCATAAATCGTCGCCATTTTTCTACTGTGAACACCGGTGCTTTCGAGGTAAGGTGCTCTCAGTGCTTTGATCACGTGATCAACAGCGTTCAGAACTTTAACAGCTTCCACTATTGATAATTATTATTATTGAATATTGTCATTTAAAAATACCGGCCGTTAAAAACAAAAATGGAAAATTTGAATAAATTGTGTTTATTGCAATGTGAAACAAATATTATGTATGAAATGAAAGTAACGCCAAAAAATGTCGATCACAGTATACTCCACTGCGTTCCGTTTTAAGCAGTAACCAGTATAGCTAACTATAAAGGAACGGCTTCGCAGTATACTAAATTGACGTCACACCTTACAGTGCTCGCAGTGTATATCGGAACATACCCTATAGGTATGTGTTTCATAAACGCACATGTTCGGTTAAGTATCAGATAACTGCACAGATTCCACCGAAACTATACTACTATAGAAATATAACCACACGAGTACAGTCTGTATTAAACTCACTCTGGCCGTGTTTGTAAATTGACTGCCAGTACTAAAAATTCCCTAGGGCAGAGACAGAGCTGTCCATGAACTCGGCAGCGCAAAAGAGATAAAAGATTGCTGACAGTACTGTCAGTCAATTTTCGAACACGGCCTCTATCTTTTTCACCTTACTAGAAACTATTCAAACGCCATCTGATGCCGCTATAGTAATTTAAGTTTTAAAATTAATATATTCCTCTCAAATTCGACTTCCAGATCAGTTTTTGTAAAAAATATTGTATTCTACGCGTGGGATAAGTAGCAAATATCTCATTCGTGATTACGACATTCGCTGTAAGGTTTATGAGACGTTCATATGAAGACTCGTGTGGTTGTCGCAACTCGCCCGACGGCTCGTAGCGACATCTACCACACGCGTCTTCATACGAACGTCCCATAAGCCTTACGCTCATGTCGCAACAACATGACTGTCCGATTATTTGCTACTTATCCCACATGTAGCATAAATAACTGTATTGATATCCGAAATTGCGGATATCAGATACTAATACTATGAAAACGAATGTAATGATATGAAAAAAATGCAATATTAAAGAAAATGGGCAACCTCACCATTCAGCGGTTTGCGACAACGGCCAAAAATAACGAAATTTGAGGTTCTGTAACTCAGCCCTACTAGGGCCGTGTTCGAAAATTGACTGACAGTATTGTCAGCAATCTTTTATCTCTTTTGCGCTTCCAAGTTCGTGAATAGCTCTGACGCTGTTCTAGGGAATTTTGAGTACTGTCAGTCAATTTACGAACACGGTCTAGATAGTAGCGACGTAGTGCCGAAACCGTAAGCTACAAATTGATTCAATATCTGAGTCACTCCTAGGTGCTCCTAGCCTACCCCCAGCACCAGAGTTGCAAGACCTGTATGTAAGACGTGTTCGTGATCATACGGAACTGGTCAGCTGCGTGCGATGATTGCGCAGAACACACTGAAAGCACAAGTCAGTCAAAACATGGCGTTTCTAGGCGAAGCTAATCGTTATTCTCCGTTTTTGGCAGCGCAAAATGACTCGTTTCATAGTGCTTCGTATGATTTGTCAGCCAATACTTTGGTCCCAGACATTTACGGTTCACAACGATCACAGTAAGTCTATACTCCATCTAATTATTCTTTCGTCCGTCGTCCGGTACGTAACCTATACTTGCTCTGTCAAATATTGTTCTACCGTTATATCATACACTTTGAATTTCAATGCAAAACAAACGTCCCAAGTTTCACTATCATCAATCGTTGTACCTGATGATTTTTCCTTGAAGCCCCGGTAAAATTCATTAAACCGCAACGTCTAGAACTTGCCAAAAAAAAAAACCCGCTTGTCATGACACGGAAATGAGTCGTTCCCTTGTCTAATTCAGAATCAAATTGTACGAGTGTCAATTCTTTGCAACAATATAGGGCACCATTGACTACCGCGACTTCAGTAGTTGGACTTCAATTCAAAGACGGAGTTGTGATAGCAGCTGATGTGCTCGGGTCGTACGGGTCATTGGCCCGCTTCCGAAATTGTCAGCGCATAATGAAGGTCAATGACAACATCATCTTGGGAGCTGGTGGAGATTATGCAGATTTTCAGTACCTGAAGAACATCATTGAACAAAAGATGTAAGCTGCACTGAATTGAATCTAACACACGCTATTATAATTGAATAAACAATTGTTAAAGACTCGGTATTACCAACAATTATTCTAGACTTGAAGAAGAATGCCTAGATGATGGATTCTCCTTGAAACCTAAATCACTGCACTGTTGGTTGACTAGAGTAATGTACAATAGGCGCTCAAAATTTGATCCGTTTTGGAACAATTTTATCATCGCTGGACTGGAATATGGACAGCCGTGAGTAAACTTATCAACCCTGAACATTGATACGCCAATTTTGGTTGTACATGCTACAGCTAATAATTCGGCAAATGCCAATCGTCTAAGACCTTCAAATTTCATTATTCCCCCTTGAATTTCACGTGTTTATTTGAGGGTTGCTAATAAAACACCTATTCACCCAGTTTCATGGGAACGGTAGACAAGCTCGGAACAGCTTACATTGATCCTGTGATTGCAACTGGTTACGGAGCTTACATGGCTACACCTCTGTTAAGAAAGGCTCTAGAGTCTAAGCCAGATTTGAATAAAGAAGAAGCTATAGATATTTTGACCAAAGCCATGCAGGTTCTCTTTTACAGAGATGCCAGATCATTTCCAAAGGTCAGTAAATCCTCCTGAACAAGCATGAAAATTTCCACAGTATAGTTTAAAAGTGAACTGAAAATTGGGTATAAAGCATCTGAATTTCATCTGTGTTACAGTACCAAATTGGAATCATAAGTAAAGAAGGAATAGAGATTAGGGGACCACTGACACTAGAAAGCAACTGGGAGCTTGCTCACATGATTGGATAAACATGATGCAGAATATGAGGGAATACAAATAATTGCATAAAACTGCGGTGAATGTGATAATAGTGTTGAATGTGTTTTCAAATGTTCTAGCACAGAATTGAACTATTAGCGCAGCTCCGTGAAATTGATTCTTCTTTTATATCAGTAATAAAATAAAACGTAAAATTTGATTTATTTATATGGTTCGCGTCTGTACATGATGTATTTGAATTTAATACTATTTACATACTCTGATATATTTATTGAGTCAGAATTTCACTGCCTGTATCAGTAATCAGAATGGTGTGCTCCGCTTGAGCAGTACGTGCATTGTCTGTGGTCACTGCCGTCCAGCCATCCTCCAGGATTTCTACGTCAGGCCCACCTTGTGTCAGTACAGGTTCAATTGTGAATGTCATTCCAGTCTGCATCTTTCCAGGTTCGTCGTTTTCTGGAAAAATTGAAAGTTGAAATTATTAAGAGGTAGGAAAATTAATGCATACATATAATTGATAACAATGTTCAAAATTCATAAGATATTGTTCAATTTATTCGGTTGAAATTTTCCCAAGCTGAATATATTCCAGAAGTTAGTAATTTTTAATCCACAATCTATATCTCTAGTCCTACTGTCATGAATCGAACTTACTGAAGTGACAAATATCTGGAGGTCCATGGAAGTAATTGCCAATGCCATGGCCTGCAAAAGCGGGAACAATTCCAAAGCCATGTTTTTGCGCTGTTTCCTCAATAATCTGACCTGATGGATGCACAGTAAAAATTGGGTTAAGCTAATGATTCACTTAATTATTGAATTCAAGAGATAGTGTCGATTTGTGAATGATTACCAATTGAAGAGAAATTTTCATTGGGTTTACATATAGAAATAGCTTTAGATAGGCATGTTTCTGTTGCATCGATCAATTGGCGAGCTTCTTCATCAACTTCGCCTACCTTGAACATTGCAGAACAATCGCCATGGTACCCATTCAAAAATACCTGTAATCGGAAAGGCTTGATTGAAGATTACAGTATTCTATTGCTTTAACCTTTAATCGGTACACTTCTACAGCCAATCACTAACTGTACACTTGGGTGTTTCTTATCTGGCAAACTCCAAGAAATATTAGTTTTGGCTGTAATGAAGATTTCTTCAGGAATCCAATGCAAAATTGTCCGTCAAATGATTGAGAATGCAAGGAAATAGGATGAAATCGAATTTCACAAAAATTAGTCATAAATAAATCGTAGCCGTTAGAGTCTGGCAGCTAAGAATATTGCGAAATGGATAAAACCAGCTGGGTGAGCCACACCCAGTGTACTGTACTAGAGTTCAAACATTTTGATTCTGAGCGATCTACTGTACCGTTATATCAACGTTGAGTATATCGCCATTGTGCAAAGGTCTACTGTCCGGGATTCCGTGACAAGCAACATTATTTACGCTTGTACAAATTGACTTTGGAAAACCCTGATAATTCAAAGGACTGGGATAAGCTCCATTGTCAATAATCAATTGATGAAGTTTAGCGTCCAACTGTTCGGTTGTGAAACCAACCTGAAAAAATCAATCTAATGTGTGAGCAGTTTGTAAACGGCAAACTTGAATAACTAGAGGCAGAGACTAATAGATCTTTGCTGATTTAACCTTTAAGAAATTTCGAACTTTGCCTAATATTTGCCTGGCCAAAATACAGCTGTGCCTCATGCATTCTATTTGGTTTTTATCTTTGATTTCTGCTTCCTTCGGTCTGTCACAAGGAATTGACGATTCGGCATAAGATGGTTTTGGGATGTAAGAAGGTACACTTTTTCTACCAGAGACAATTGGCCATGGTTTGACAATGCCATATTTGCCAAAAGAAGTTTTTAGGTTCGTCTCTGATGAAATCTGTTAATTTATTGCAAATTGTTGAGAGTTAGAACTTAGAAAAAAAAGGTTTGGTCTGGATTTCGTATCTGTACCTTTGACTCTCGTTTGAAAAAGTTTTTGAAAAATGTACATGCCGGTTGAGTGGTAATTATTGTCTTATTGAAAGTTTTCAACATTGTGACACGTCTCATGAGTGAATGAGATACGTTAAAACTTTAAAAATCCTTCTCTTCGTCAAAAGATCCGAGTTGCAAAAATTCACCCTTCAACTTGCAAGCTCTTCGCAAAATAAATTTTATAACATCTATAAAAGGAGATAACTAGGAATGTCTGTCACTGTAGAAATAAAGTCTGGATCAATCTTCGGTGATTTTGCATTTGGCCGGCTAAGGTACCATGGAATAAACATAAGTTCATTCGTTCGATAACATCAAATAGATTTCCTGAAATCACAAACTATCAATCACTCATTCATTTCTACAGCTCCAAATTTACAGAAATTAACAATTGTCAGTAACAATAATGAACGCCGGCATGGATGGACAGTAAGTTATCACACCGTGGTTATCACCAAAGGTTATTACCATGGAGACTAGAGTACAGGAGTCCAATCTCTGTATTACTATATTTATAGGATCAGAACGTCCGGAGCGACGCTGGTGATAAAACCGTGCACTATTAAATCTCGGAGTTTCGTGGACGCTTTTTCTGCCTCTCCGCCTTAGAGATTGGACTCCAGTACTCTAGTCTCCATGGTTATTACTTAAGAAGATGCGGAGATGTATGGACCATGTGTTCCTGCGCAGCCATGACTAAGGCCCGTATTCATAGTCAGGTCTCAAGGCGGTGCTTAAGACCGTCTTGGTGAAGATCGTCTTATTCGTTCAAGACCGTCTTGAGATGCTATGTATTCATAGTCGGAAAACAAGACGGTCTTCGTCAAGAATTTGGTCTCAAGCGCTAGCTTATTTCATTCAAGACCGTCTTGACGAAGACTGAGCTTGAGACGGTCTTATTCGACGTTCGGTTATGTTCGGAATATTTCCGATGTATCCCCCAATAAGATGCTCGGATTTTATTTCTCAGCCTGTGCAAGATATTCGTATAGGCATGCAGCTCTTGAGTATTTTTATAGTTTATGAACACAACAACGTTAGCGCCACGTAGAGGAACTAAAAAACGGGAACAAATCGCGTACAATTTTTTGTAGTGGGTGTATAGCTATAAAACGAAGAAGAAGAAAAAGAATTTTATAGTGTATGTTTATGTGTATATAATTTTTATATACACATATTTTAACCTATATCATTATGTAAATCTCTATACCGGTTATTGATAAATAAATTGTATTGATATGTTAAAAGGAATCCCGGTGCAGACTTGCAAAAAAATGCGCGTGAAAGGGACAACCTTTGATCTTCAAAGTTCAAAAGAGCAACTTTAGTTCTATTTACTGGCTGTATTTATAATGTATTGAATATTTTTACGTAGACAAATTTTCATAAGTATTATCGTAACTATAAGACTGACGCTTAGTACAATTACGTACATATCAGTATTTTCATGAGTAAGTGAGGGGTTTAAAAATAAAATGAGAACCAATGATAAGTTATGAGTAAAATATGTATTCTAATGTTAACTGTTTGTACAGATTAAATTCAATTTTATTAAATATTTGGAGTATATTCATTCTAAAATCAATTAGTCTTTACAATTAAATTAACTTGATATACATATATTTTGATTAAATGAATAACCGTTCGATTAGAGCTTCGCGTATTGCAAAACCCTCTCCAGGCTGCCAATGCGGTGCTTGAGGTGGCAATTCATCCGCTTCTTCTTCCTCGATGCGATTATCTTCCGGAAGAGCATTATCCAATGTTAGTGATAAATTGTGTAGTACGGCACAAGCTACAACAATTGTGGTAGAGCACAACAATTTGGTTCCCAAACCTCGGGATAGGCAAGGAAAACGTCGCTTCCAAACTCCAAATGTTCTTTCAACAATTTGCCTTGTTCTGCTTTGTACGTTGTTATACCTATCAAGATACCGACTTGGTTAATTCACACATGTATACTTTGTCAATTTTATGACTACTTATCGAAATCTAAAGTAATGCGATAATCTTTATCTTACCTTTGTTGAGCATCTGTAATTGGATTTGCCAGTGGAGTCAGCAGAAATGGCAAGCACGGATAGCCGGCATCTCCAACCAGGGTTCCAGTAAGTTGTCTCTCATGATACCGCATGTAAATTCGTGAATTTTGGAATATTTGACTGTCATGGTTACTTCCAGGCCATTCCGGAACCACATCCAAGAATTCCATATTGGGTCCGATAACTGCCTGTGGTATCATTTAAATTAAAAGTACCGATTTTCATAGAATAGTATTGTTTATTTGTATCCTAGATAAAATTAATTGCAACTTATGGTATTTGTAAACGGTTATCACCAACGCGACATACCTGTACATTGAGGGAAAAATATCCCTTACGATTCCTATAAACCTCCTGCAGGTCTGCAAATTTCGTATGACATAATCGAATGTGAGTGCAGTCGATAGCGCCATCAACGCCAGGTAAACCGATACCCTCCCTGCGTGCACCAAGTTGTCTGAATAGATCTCTGTTTGCGATCATAGCAGCTTCCGTACTAGGAAATTTGATAATTGCGTGAATCAATGATGCAATTTGAGCCGATACTCTGTGTATTATCCTCGATACTGTAGACTGCGATATAGTCATCAGATCTCCGTTGACGAGCTGTACAGTACAAAATGTATTAGCAATCATTTATTCCATGATCACAGGAAGCAATGAAATCACTTTATATTTTCAGTAGAATGTCAGGAATTATAATCACAATGATCCTTACTTGAAAGCTAGCGGTAGCGTAAAATCGTAGACATATTAATAATTGCATGACAGGTGGAATTGGTAGACCACGATTATTGGCACTGACTAAGGCAGCTTCAATTCTAGGTAGTATTCCGTACATAATACCATCCTTTGAAAATCGGAATCGCCGTTTGAACTCCTGCTCGGAATAAAACTCGAACGGGTTTTGACCATCTCTGATGTATCTCTTCGGAGCTCGCTGTACTTCACCCTCGTCTTCGTCATTCGGCCCAACGTTGACCATTGCAACCACCTCAATCATATTATTCATTTCTTCGATCTGATCGTAGAAATTAAACATATCTTGCATATTCGCCATGTCAATAGAATTTCACTATTCACTTCACTTCACAAATTTTTCAAAGCGAATGCTCTCATAACCTCTATTTCAATTGCAAGTTTCCGTTGCTACCCTTTTACAGTAAATAATCCCGTCCCAGCTGCACTTTCCCAAACATTCCTTCACAATCTATTCCTGTTAATTTATATTGTTCGAATATAATATTTTCCAAACAATTCGTAATTATCAATTTCGTACGCATCAGAACAATCGAGTAATATTTAGGCAACAAGCATTTGCTTAAGTGCAGTCCGAACTCGACTTGACCAAGATACGTAAATAAGACTGCGTTAATTGACTATGAAACGTTGCGTGCTCAAGACCATGCTTATTTCAAATAAGACTGGACTATGCAACCTTGTAAGCACGCTTCAAATAAGACCGACTTGATGAAGACCGTCTTATTTGCCGCGTCTCAAGACCGTCTTGTTTGACGTCTATGGAACCAAACGCCATCTTAAGGCCTCGTATAAGACCGTCTTATTCGAGTCCGGTCTTAAGCACTGACTATGAATACCGGCCTAAGAACCAGAACCAATGGTGTGCCCACGGTCTTACGTACAGGTCTCACTGATATATATGTACACTGGATTGGATTAAGCGTGGTGCCGTCACGCCAATTGAACGGTAGCCATTTTGTACAGATTCTTGTCACTTCAGATATATATATATATATATATATATATATATATATATATATATATGTGTGTGTGTGTGTGTATATATATATATATATATATATATATATATATATATATATATATATATATATATATATATATATATATATATGTGTGTGTGTGTGTGTGTGTGTGTGTGTGTGTGTGTGTGTGTGTGTGTGTGTGTGTGTGTGTGTGTGTGTGTATGTGTGTGTGTGTGTATATATATACACACACATATATATATACATATATATATATATATATGTGTGATATATGTATGCGTATATAATCGATTGCGATGGAAAATTACAGTAACAATTATTGAGGTAACAATGAGTACCTGCGTTTTTTGCAAAACAAAGCAATCAAAATATAGTGGGCGATCATTTCACAAGTGAGTATACAACGCTGAAGCGTTCTGCAAATGATAACTTGCAGAGGTTATGTCAGCATACGAAGTATTTACTAATTATATTTAACGAGTATTATAACGTACGAATCGGGTCAGTAAAATTCACAATATTTGAATTATGAACCGATCTTATTATAATTGAAATTGAAAACTCGGGTATTATTGACTCAGGGATTAAATTATAATTCGATATGTAGATTTCCCGTGAAAGATGTGTTGCGCCTTCAGCAGTGGTTAAAAGAAATGAAGAGGAAGGACTGGAAGTCAAACCGAAATAGCACATTGTGTTCAGCTCATTTTGCAAATGACTGCTTTGATAGGACAGGATTCCTAATTACATTGAAAAAGAACAGTGTACCAACTATATTTGACAACCCAAAATCAGAGTGTTCATCTTGTCACCGATTAAGGGAATGTGGACATGGCTATTCATTGTTCAAGTAAGTACCGTTACTCAATGCAACATAACGTGTGAATTAATAAATTTAAATTCTGCATGTTATGTAGGTTCCCATTGGATGAACCTGATATTATGAAGCAGTGGATCGCAAATATAAACATTGGACCGTGGTCTCCATCAAGTGATAGCTTTCTGTGTTCCGACCACTTTGAACCCTCTTGCTTTCAGAAGAAAAGTAAAAATTATATAACTTTACCAAAAGGCAGTATCCCAACGTTATTTGGTAAGATCTGAAACTGTTAATCCCTTTTAGGTCAGAGAAAACTCAGTGTGCATAAAGACACGTTGATGTGATGCACTATTGCGTCAATGCCGTCGAAGCGGTTAATTACCTACAGATTATAAAGTGCTCTGTTACAGAAAAATCGTGTGTGACACATTTCTGTGTATTTCCATTGTCGTTATTTATTAGTAACTTATCTGTAGGTGAAAACTTGCAGCAGACCAAATTTCAGGATGAATCCGATCGGCCCACCACAGTGAATGTAACCAAATTACATGATCACCTACACATTTGTACCTGATTTGCATGCTCAGGTATGTACATCTTTTTTATTTTCTTTTGATTGTGCTTGTAACTTTTTCTTCATGTGAATGGATTGTGGATTGATACTACTAATTATATTACGGTTGTGGTTTATCGCACGCAACTCTATAAAAATGCCTTAACGTTTGCAAGGAAAGTTTTATTCTCCATATTTTTGAATAAAGTTTTTACTCACCCAATTCGATATAATTTAATTCAAAACTTTTTTCACATGTCTTAAGCTTCACTTTGATGATCAATGGATGGTAAATGGATTCCCTAACGGTTGAATTAGTGTTATACAAATTTTTGAATAATCCGTATGGAATTCAGCCCACCATAGGATAGAGGATAATGGACGGAAACTTCTTAGAATTGAGGACTTCTTTTGAACATGAAGAAAAATCACGCTTAAATACAAGTTTTTCGTCATATTATTTAATGATCTTTTACATCATATAATTGTAAATAATAACATACCTTCGAAAAAATGATTTGTTCTTCATTTAATGTATCAAACATTATTTTACTCGTCAAAAACTTTTTTGTGTGACGAATATATCGTTAGACCTAAATAGCATATATTACGCAGTTCAAATCTAGCGCGCATTTTGTGACAACTTTCTGTACAAGATGGCGGAAATTCAAGTGTTCAATTGGACGCACGAGCTTACACGTAGAGTATACGGTAATATCCAATCCAGTGTATACATATATCAGTGACAGGTCTGGCAACGAAGGTAGTGGGGGTGATTCATTTCACGGCCGGTTATTTATCTCACTTTGTGTCCGCCAGGTCGGCGTTGTGATCGAGGGATGGATAATCAACGCGTGCGCAATGCAGCGCCAACCTAATAATGATATTATTATTGGCACATTTTCATCCCTACCATCCCTACCCCACGTACATCCCTAGATAGCAGCGCTGCGACATGGCTATTTCAAACACTAAAAACCACGGACAACAAGACACTGATATATATATACACTGGATTGGATATTACCGTATACTCTACGTGTAAGCTCGTGCGTCCAATTGAACAATTTAATTTCCGCCATCTTGTACAGAAAGTTGTCACAAAATGCGCGCTAGATTTGAACTGCGTAATATATGCTATTTAGGTCTAACGATATATTCGTCACACAAAAAAGTTTTTGACGAGTAAAATAATGTTTGATACATTAAATGAAGAACAAATCATTTTTTCGAAGGTATGTTATTATTTACAATTATATGATGTAAAAGATCATTAAATAATATGACGAAAAACTTGTATTTAAGCGTGATTTTTCTTCATGTTCAAAAGAAGTCCTCAATTCTAAGAAGTTTCCGTCCATTATCCTCTATCCTATGGTGGGCTGAATTCCATACGGATTATTCAAAAATTTGTATAACACTAATTCAACCGTTAGGGAATCCATTTACCATCCATTGATCATCAAAGTGAAGCTTAAGACATGTGAAAAAAGTTTTGAATTAAATTATATCGAATTGGGTGAGTAAAAACTTTATTCAAAAATATGGAGAATAAAACTTTCCTTGCAAACGTTAAGGCATTTTTATAGAGTTGCGTGCGATAAACCACAACCGTAATATAATTAGTAGTATCAATCCACAATCCATTCACATGAAGAAAAAGTTACAAGCACAATCAAAAGAAAATAAAAAAGATGTACATACCTGAGCATGCAAATCAGGTACAAATGTGTAGGTGATCATGTAATTTGGTTACATTCACTGTGGTGGGCCGATCGGATTCATCCTGAAATTTGGTCTGCTGCAAGTTTTCACCTACAGATAAGTTACTAATAAATAACGACAATGGAAATACACAGAAATGTGTCACACACGATTTTTCTGTAACAGAGCACTTTATAATCTGTAGGTAATTAACCGCTTCGACGGCATTGACGCAATAGTGCATCACATCAACGTGTCTTTATGCACACTGAGTTTTCTCTGACCTAAAAGGGATTAACAGTTTCAGATCTTACCAAATAACGTTGGGATACTGCCTTTTGGTAAAGTTATATAATTTTTACTTTTCTTCTGAAAGCAAGAGGGTTCAAAGTGGTCGGAACACAGAAAGCTATCACTTGATGGAGACCACGGTCCAATGTTTATATTTGCGATCCACTGCTTCATAATATCAGGTTCATCCAATGGGAACCTACATAACATGCAGAATTTAAATTTATTAATTCACACGTTATGTTGCATTGAGTAACGGTACTTACTTGAACAATGAATAGCCATGTCCACATTCCCTTAATCGGTGACAAGATGAACACTCTGATTTTGGGTTGTCAAATATAGTTGGTACACTGTTCTTTTTCAATGTAATTAGGAATCCTGTCCTATCAAAGCAGTCATTTGCAAAATGAGCTGAACACAATGTGCTATTTCGGTTTGACTTCCAGTCCTTCCTCTTCATTTCTTTTAACCACTGCTGAAGGCGCAACACATCTTTCACGGGAAATCTACATATCGAATTATAATTTAATCCCTGAGTCAATAATACCCGATTTTTCAATTTCAATTATAATAAGATCGGTTCATAATTCAAATATTGTGAATTTTTACTGACACGATTCGTACGTTATAATACTCGTTAAATATAATTAGTAAATACTTCGTATGCTGACATAACCTCTGCAAGTTATCATTTGCAGAACGCTTCAGCGTTGTATACTCACTTGTGAAATGATCGCCCACTATATTTTGATTGCTTTGTTTTGCAAAAAACGCAGGTACTCATTGTTACCTCAATAATTGTTACTGTAATTTTCCGTCGCAATCGATTATATACGCATACATATATCACGTATATATATATATATCTGAAGTGACAAGAATCTGTACAAAATGGCTACCGTTCAATTGGCGTGACGGCACCATGCTTAATCCAATCCAGTGTATATATATATCAGTGCAAGATCCTGATCGGCAGCGCCATGCGGCAGAATAATGCATGATTTCTGTATGGCGACGCAATTGACGCAAAACCAGGCAAAACAAGCGAGCAAACAGCAAAGCTGCATGGGACTGTCAAATAGAGCTTGCTGCAGCATTCGTGCGACGTCTGCCGCAATTATGTTCTTCGTACTTCGCAAGCTTCCTGCACGTACGCGCAGGATGCTTATACCCTACATATTACATACAATAATAGCGGGAACCGGGGAACTTGGGCTTCCCAGTAAAACGTGTAAATATATAGTCGACGATATTTTATCAGCCGTAAGACATACACGTGCTGGAAGGGAAACAAAAAGAAATGCTTTACCTCATTTCACAGCATAAGTGTTTCAAATTATCTTTCAAAATTAATGCTCATATGGAGACCTGCATGTCGTGTCCAAATGTTGTCATATAATACAATATTACCGATATTAGCTCACTTTGTAAGCTAAATTTTTGGCCATTGCTATTACTTTTACGTACGAAAGTGATATTTCGGCTAATTTAAAGTCACGTAATTCTCAGAGACTTGTATTTGTTGCCTCTACTATAACTATATGCAATATTATTAATAATTCCTGTAGCTTGTCTATATACATGCCTGAATCATGATTAGGCTGAAACTAAACCCCCTTAGTCAACTCACAAAGGCAACGGTGTAATTGTTTGAATGACTGTAGAATGGCGAGGCATGCCGATGCTAATCCTTATTTACGTTGCAATATCGTCAATAATGATAGTTCTGAGGAAATATCTTTGAATAATGGAAACGTTGTAGCATCTATTTTACCAAATGATAGTTCTCCTTACGAACCGCAAAGTTCAGTTACGTGGAATAACTTAGCTCACGAGGCAAAAGATAATTCTTCCGAATATGGGTGTTCAAATTCAGATGCTATCTGTGAAGATGATAGTAACAGTCAGTCTATGGGTGAAGAAGGCAGTACTCGATTAAAAAATTGCTTTCGAACACAGTTAGCTGATTGTTTTATTGAGAATAACATCGACAATGTTCAGGCGAACTCAATACTTACAGTTCTCAGATCACATTGCTGTTTGGTTTCTCGTCCAGAAGATGTAAGAATATTGATTGGGACTTGCAATCGTCGCGTTGAATTGATTGATGTTGAACCCGGAAAATATTGGCATGTAAGTTTTGTTGCTGGAATTTTAAAAGAACTTTCCAAACACACATATGCCATACCTAATATCTTAAAAATTGATGTTAGTACTGATGGAGCTGCTGGCGCAAAAGACGGTTCAACTCAGTATTGGCCTATCCAGTTCTGAATCATAAATATTCCTGATAGCTCTATACTTATCGCAGGTGTCTATTATGGGAAGGGTAAGCCGAAAGATCCGAACAATTTCTTTAAAATGTTCACAAATGAAGTCCAAGAGGTTTTCGCCAGCGGTGGTATCCACTTCAAGAATCATTTAGTAAAAATAAAGTTCAGATGCTTCATAGCTGATGCTCCGGATTGATTCCTTGGAGGTATTCCAAGAGTTTGAAGAAGATCCTGAAAGACAACGATCTCTAGTAAGCATTATAGTTTTATCATATCACCCGATACTGTATTTTTTCTCGGGTGGTAAATAATTTCAGTGACGTTTATTGCAAGTTTAAAAACGAGTGATATGGATTTCAGAGACACTATCTTATTAACGTTGGTGGTGTCACAGCTAGAGATGCTCTCAACCAATTTCTGAAGGAAGCCATGACGGATAGCCTGACACAAAAATTCTCTTGGACTGGAAAGTCTGTTTCAGATAAAGAGAATCTCCAACCGTTATTTAATGCCTGTATCGGAAAGGTATTTTTTGGTATGTATGACTAAGATTATCGTTATTGACTAGTAATACGATTCGATGATTGTTTACGCAGATGCCTTACGTGAGTGTCGAACAATACCACAGCCACATGATAGTACAGAATTTGCGAGACTGATGCAAGAGGCAATTCGGGGCGCACAAAAAAGATTGCGGGATGCAAAACGACGTGCCAATCGCTCTGTCCATGTGGAGGGTCGCAGAAAAAAATATATGGCTGAAATGGCTCATCGTTACGAGGTTGAACACCCAGGACAATGACACTGCGGAATAAGAGACCCACAATTTGCCTATTAAAGATCCTACGTGTATTCAAACATATGTACCTATGTACTTTGTTTGACTAAGAAATATTTTAGTACGTATAGCTGTAATGTTAGTTTTTATGTTTATGCTCAAGCATAGTATTTATAATTGGTACTGCAGCTGTGATATCCACAAGTGACATGTAACTATATGTTTTCCAATGAAACATTATACCTATATCAACAAATGCGGCGGGTTTGTACAAACATAGCTATAAAATAGCTAACATTTAGATACTGTAGACGCTTTTGGTATCTGGTATAAATTTTTTGATTTCAAATACTTCATTATTATCTACTATTCTACTCATTTGATATCAGTTTATCAATACTATTATAAACTGTAGTTGATAATTTTAAGCTACAACGTATAAAACATATTTATATTAATAACTGTACAACGGTAGAAGAGACCCTCTCTTCTAGTCTTGTTGTAGACATAGATTTGAAAGTCAGTGTTTTTCTTGTTCATTTTTGCTCGCCAGTAACTGTAACACGTTTATAACTAATTATCTTTAAGTAAAAGTAAAAAATATGCAAACTTATATTATACCTATATATACATATATATGGATGTAATATATCATATATTTTACTATAGCCGCATATTAATAATACAAAATATAAATATTATTATAATTATATAGTATAACGATTATAGTCAACGAATGACCTGCCATGTTCTGTGATTTTGAACATTATATTTTAAATAAATGAGAAAATCTAACAATATATAGTTTTCTTTTTTTTTTATTTGCCAATGAGAACCTGTGCCTTCTGCTCTTCGTGAATACCGGCAGACCCGGCAGACCCTTCGAGAATCATGAATGATCTGCAGCAAGCACGGTCTTACATACAGGTCTTGCGACTCAATAGAATTCCAATGGTAGAGAGTGGCTCCTCTGTTGAAGAAAAATCCAGATGGAGCTGCGATCGAGGGATGCATCAACATAACCTACAATGTTTGAATAAGCCTTTGACGTTAGGATTCCACGCCCATGTGACGCGCGAGCGCGACTATCGTCATCCTTGTCGCACCGGGCATCCCTTGATCGCAGCGACGTTAGCGGCTTGACACGTTAAGAGGCCCACGTCGAAACTCAGAGTCGCAAGACCTGTATGTAAGACCGTGGCAGCAAGCTTCTGTCGAAAGCACACATGCGCACGTCTCCTACAACTGCGGAAACAGGCAGATAGTGGTCTGCCGCCAGAGCCATGCACGCGCCACGTGACGACCATAACGTGAACTTGCGACAGAATGCTACCTGGGTATGAACGGACTCCTATCATCTGAAAATTTTCTGGTCGAATCGTGCCATATTTACGGAAAAATTAACTGATGGAATAGGATTTCCCGGATTAGATATGTTCTTTTATACGTCTTAATCTTCCTGTCGGAAGTGAAAGAAATTTTGAAATCGTAGAAGCGGTGAATATTCAAGCTAGGAGTACGATCGGCCATGTTGATGTTAAGTGATTTTATTTATTTCATCATTGTTCATAATAAATATTATCAGCAATCTATGTTAGCAGTGACTGACATACAGACATGCACTTATATTTAATCTACGATTTCAACATTTTTCTTGTCAAATTCGTACTTCCGTTCTCGCACTATTCGACAAGGAAATTTCCTCGCTCCTGACGTCATGAAGTACATGTCGATGTATGCGCAGAACGGGACCACAATTGCGTCCGCCGAAGGAACACACCAATGAAACACACCTTAATTCTTCTTCTAATGGTTCTCTCCAATGTGGAAAAAGCAGCTCGTAAACAGTACCAATGACTGAATAACATTGCTGAAAACAAAATTAGTACAGTGGCGTCCTATCGGAGATCTGTTCAAAACTTCGAATACTTCGAATTGCTTTCAAATATGGCAGCTCCGTAACTTTTGGTCGTTGTATTTGACTTGTTACTCTCGAGTAACTACAAGATCGCTTTACACAAGAAACTTGCGTCGTATTGATCATATTCTACGTCAAGTAAGTTAAAAGCTTGCTTTACTGATAGAATCAATTTCCACAACTAGCGAATGCGAAAAATAGCCGGTGGGGAAAACATACGGCTTAACCTTTCGCGGTTTCAAACGACTGCTAGTTCATGCGAAATGTCAATGTATTTTAACATTACCGAAATTGTGGGAAAATTTTTATTGAAACTCCTTTTTTGACTATTTGGCTTGAAGTGAACATGACATCGGTATCACGAGGCAGAGGATGGGCAACGGCAAAAAATCGCGAGGCCGTACTGCGGAGACCGGGACCAATTGTATCCCAAAAAAATCCTGACCATCTCAAACTGATTGGCCAAATCGACAGTCTCAGCATCTATAATGCCACTCCGATGTCCAAGATAGATGAAATCGACGAGTTGATCCGAGACGCGGCAAGGCAGAAAGGACTCAGGTACACAAGTGACTTTTCTATATGCCGTCTACTCGTAATCGACTCATTCAGGAATATGGTTGAGAAAAATGATACACTTATTTTAACTTGATTCTTTATAAAATATGAACCTTGTATGCTATGAACTTCTCAGGTCTGTATTCGATACACTGCATACACAGGCACTGGAGGACAGACAATTTGGAATAAAACTGGCCATGCTCTTTAGTTACAACCAGATCAGTGATCAGCAGGATGAAAATGGCACAAAACTGAGAAGTATTCTTTTGTCTACTTTGCAGAAGGATTACGAAAGTGAGTGTCAGAGGGAAAAGATTTGAAGAATGTGTTTGCACTAGTGTCGATTCAATTTTATTGAATTCATATTGAAATGTTTTTTCTCAGGAAAGGATGAAACTAAAGAGCAATGTATGATGCATTACTTGAATGCCATGTCTCTCTTAGGCGAAGTATATTATCAAGTGCGACTAGCCACAGGAGAGCCATTGCCGTTGATCGGGGTGCCTTTGCTTGAATATATGAAAGCTCTGCTCCAGTCGGCGTCTGAAGAAGATATTGAACTCGTTGCCACTCAGGTACAAGTGTAATAGTTTTTAAACTCTTTTGAAAATGAAAGATTGGGGCTAGCAACTGATATTCCATTGATATGTTGATCACACAGCTTTCGTTGAATGGGAAAAAAATCCGAACGTCAAATCAAGCAGAACTCGAGCGATTTCTTATACATGTAAGAACAGTTTTGGTGAATCGTAATCTCAGTTCCCAATCTCGAGGTATGTTACTGCTCGCAGTCGACTTGGCTAATCAATTATACGAGCCGTTGTCAGGTGATCTGCAAGCATTTTATTTAGCTCAACTTGGCGACGAAGCAATGATGCAGCTCCAGCGTTACCAGAATGTTAAGAATATCGTTAAACCAAAGGACCAAATGAATGGTAATGAAATGTTCATGTGACACACACATATACACTAGGGTGGTCCTTATTTAGGGTGTTTTCGATAATTCCTGCGGACAAGGCGAAAAAAGTTTGCAAAAAAATCAAAAAAAATGTACACAAAACTTGAAGCCTGTAGGTCAACTCTAAGAACTGCCTCCAAGGCAGTGAAATTTCCCATTTAAATAACATGGGAATTCAAGCTTACTACATTCTTTTTTTTTTCCCCGCCTTAATAGTGCTTCGAAAAATCTGAAATGTGGTTTACGTCTTCCCTGTAGTCATAATTATTTTTTAAAAAATTGGCCGATTTCCAACGATAAAAGTTTCTAAATCCCACAATCTCAAAGTTGTGTTTCTTGGGATTTCGAAACTTTTATCACTGGAAATCGGCCAATTTTTTTTTAAATACCTACGACTACAGGGAAGATGTAAACCAAATTTCAGATTTTTCAAAGCACTATTAAGGCAGGGAAAAAAAAGAATGTAGTAAGCTCGAATTCCCATATTACTTAAATGGGAAATTTCACTGCTTTGGAGGCAGTTCTTAGAGTTGACCTACAGGCTTCAAGTTTTGCATACATTTTTTTTGATTTTTTTGCAAACTTTTTCCGCCTTATCCGCAGGAATTTTCGAAAACACCCTAAAAAGGACCACCCTAATATACACACACAAACACAAACAAACAAAATATGTTGAAATCACTACTTGACATATCCTTCGATTATCGTCATTACTGAACTATACAGGAGGAAAGGAGAACAAGATAATTTCTAATTTGATAAGATAAATCTTCGTATTTCACAAATTATTTTCTTACCTTCGTTTCTTTTAATGAAAAAATAACATACCTATTAACTGACTGACTAATGTAAATGGACTGAAACGTGTAGAATATGTTCATGGGAGTTGAAGTAAAAAGAAATGGACAGTCTAAAAGTTTGACAAATCATAGAGAAAAATCGTTGGAAGAATCTGCATATCAACAGAATTATTGGAAAAATTTAAACTTCTGTTATGAAATGCCTGTAAAACTTTCACGTTGAAGAAAAGTAATAATGGAAAATTCCTTACAGTGTGATTGTGCCTATTGTTTTGTATTCAGACATGTACCGCAGTAAAATAATTGGAAACAAGTCGAACTTGTAACACATTGGAAGTTGATTTGTACAGACGTATTATATGAACTTGCAGATACTGCGAGAAACACCAAGTATGATAGTAATCGCAAAGAACGATTGAGTAACGCGAGCAGCGGTGTTGGAACCTTGGCGAAATCAATGAATGTGGAAGAAAGTGCAAATTTCGAGATTTCTCCGAAGTCTTACGAGCAGAATTCGTCTGGGATGATAAATTCTCAGTTCGTCATTATATCTCCCCAATCTCAACCATCTTTGCCAAGGGCAATTCGAGGATTAGGCATAAGAGAGAACAGAAAAGAAAACACAGGGGACAGAAAAGTAAAAGGTAAAAAGGACAAGCTTACCGACGAGCAAGTCTGGTCATCCAAGCAACATAATTCCAACAAAAGCTGGGGCCATGACGATAGATTTGACAGAGACTACGAGCAAGATAGGCATGGAGCTCGTTCTGCGTCCAATAACACCGACAATTCTCAATTCTCAAATTAAATGAATGTGAACAGTAAGGCAGTAATTATACAATTAAGAAAAAATGAGGTAATTATTGATAAAGTTAGGTCGATATATGTTGCAGGTTAAATATCAGTAATTCTATTATTCAACGCCAAAAAATTGATGCCGTATGTGAATTTTACAACAGTGTTTTATCATAGGTTGTGATATGTTAAGTTATAGAATTTCGATTTTTGAATTTCTATTCATTGTCAGATATTGGTATTCGTGTCGTCAGTTTCACAAAGTAATTTACCTGAAAAATGAATTTGTACATATTCTATTTTACCTTGAGAACATTGACTTTGAATTTAGATTGTTTGAAACCTGCTATATGTTTTGGAATCAGCAATGATTAGCTATAGAATAATTTCATTAATATGCTTGTAATTGGTGGTTAATTACATTAACAAGTTTCAGCATATTAGAACAGCAGCTGAAGGCGTATTTATCGCAATTCCGTTGTTAAGGCATGTAACGGAACATTTTTCATATTTAATACAACGGTCAGCCATAAAATAATTGTTAGGTTAACTAACATATGCTCTGTTCATACATAGCCAATTTTAATTGAGAAAGACATACCTATGTGTACTTACCACTAATAATTTATATTTTTTTCAAATTTTGAATACATCACAAATTGTCCAAGGATCCATTAAAATTCAAGTAGGTATGGAAATTTTTAATCAAACTCTCGAATGTATCCCAAATGTACAAACTAAATTAGAGTTTCAATTTCATTTGGATCATCTTCCCCTTACAGGAAATATGGCAAGATTTTTTTTTCAATATACCGTCACAAATAAATGGGAAATAAAATTATAGTACAGGTATAGATTGTATTTACACATTTCCTGTACACAAGAGTTGAGCACTACGATATGATATAGTACACAATCCGTCCACTATGTTCTATAAATAGTTAATAAGAAATTGATTCCATACTATGTGTATTTAGTTTCCAAATATGGATCTTGCACCAAAACGTGCTGGCAGGCGTTCGGCGTCATCCGGTAACTTTGGCGCAGCATCAGGGTAAACTGCTTTGGGCTCAGGTGGTGGCTTGGGCCTGGGTGAATCATGGACCTTTACTTCGCAGAAATATCCAAAGGACGGCCGCTCTATATTCAAGTTATCCAAAACACATTTGTCATAGACCGCTTGTGTCAACCGACAGCTGAAAAGACAAACGAGGAAGATTTTAATTGCTTTGTCGAGAAAGAAAACAAATGCTTCTAATTGCTATGGCAGCCAATGATGTCTAGATAAAGTACCGATTAAATGCCATATCTCCGCTGCTCTTGTCCAGGCAGGTTGCGTACTGAGTAAATTCATCGTAACAAGTTTTCTTTAATTTGCGAAAAAACTCCAGAGCACATGCAGTCACTGCTTTGCCTTCGTTCAAGCAACTTCTAGGATCATCCTCTTCTTGACGGCACAACATAAATTCCTGGACAGAACAAACAGCATTGAAAATCGAGGTTACTTATCCATAGAATTGATGCTTACAATCAATATCTGGTCCAGAAGATACAAATCATCATCAAAAACAACAAGCCAACTGAAAATTTGTTTTATTTGAGAATAATGGATCGTAGACTCTATTTCTATGCTCCATAAATTACATAATAATTCTAGTAACGTTGGGAGGAAAGTTATTTGGGATACAAAAAACAGCCTGAGCCTGAGTCGGAAATTGAAATTTCGGAGTATCGATGGGTCGATGAATCAGCCGAGCTACGTGAGATTGAATATTCATTTACGTTATTGTGGTGCTCGCAATGTTTGCCCATATGAAAAGCTGCGGCGCGCAGAGATGCTGTACCAACGTTAACCTCCTCAACAGTCAGTTCCTCTTCGGAAGGCAGGTACGTTGAACTTGTGATAACCATTTCGTACCTCTGTATCGGTTAGCGGCCGCTTTTCTATATAACTTAATTAACTTATTTTCAGAATCCTCAAGAATCCGTGCAACAACCCGAATGTCACAAATAAAACCCCCTCGACCTGCTCACTAGATCTGCAAACTGCAAAACGCAAGTGACGCAAGCGCAGATCCAAAACTCCGGTCGAACAGCTGAGAGACAGATGTGACAACTCTTAAACGAAAAATAACCGATTCCGACTCATTTTTAGCACACACTTCGCCGTCTACTGGATTCGTTGTCGCGACGTTATTGCAGTAATTTCGTCGATTCGTTGGTCGCGTCGAGAGAAGAGGGAAGAAGTAGGTGATGAAATACTTATGCTAATCAAATAATTGTGTACACCAATGTTTCGTAACCCGGACGGGCAACTCTGGACCGCTAATCAGTAAAATATAACGAAATAAACAAAATCCAGCTGGTCACATCGAAGTATGACACGCGATATGGCTGTCAGCTTCACATAAAATAATCAGATTATCACTACTGCGTGCTAGGTAGAAACTGACAACTTCGAATCACACCGCGCCTTTCTTGCTACACTCCAAATTATATTCAAATGAGAAATACTTTCGTTCCTTCATATTTCAGGTACAAACACAGTGTTACCTACTTCAGCTCCGGTACTGTTGTCAATATTCCAGCTTTGCCATCATTTCCTCAAATTGGAAATCAGTATTTTATGTTTCAACCTTATAAGTTTCAGCCAAATTTTCTTTACAAAGATAACTAGACTCTAGGAATAATTTATTTGTCAGAATCGCAGTTATTGTTACTGCGTTCAACTCACTTCAGTGAATTTTGGGTACAGATTGTAATGTTATGGCTTTTTTATGTTGTAACTGACAATTGTTTCAATGCTCAGGGTCAATGCAAATATTTGATTAGTTGGTAACAAATTCACAGACTAACTGCTAAGTGTTGCAAAAATTACAGAAATAAGAATGTGTATTCACTCTAATAGAAACACTGACCACTTGTCATATGATATGTAATTACAGCGAGAAAAAGAAAGAGACTTCTCTGATATGTCTTATACGGAATTAGAGTACGGCTACCAGGTAAGTGTATTCATTATCGACTCTGTATGAACAATTTTCTTTTCCTGTAAATTTACGCTGTTTTTTTTTCTGTAATTAACGAACTAGCCCAGAGAAAGTATTTGAAGATCATATAATCGTTTGCATATAATAACAAGTTCTAAACTAAGCATTTGCTGTTGGACTCTGAGTTTTATCATACCAATGAATATCCATCAGTAATTTGGTTTTATTACTATATATTTTTGCGCCCTTAAAGTGGTCAATTTTGAATTGAACTCTTGATATCATTAGCTTGTGGCTGGTTTTTATGCCTCCCTTTTTTTCTTCACGCTTGGTGCTCTTTCAATTGTAATCTACGAATATTTACGACTATGTTGACCTTTAGCCTACAGCGGCAGGCTCAGCCTTCTTTGCCTAACATAAGTTTATTGTCACGGTACTTATCTAGATGCTTTTACGCGTAGCCATGGACTAACAATAGCACCAGCTCATTATTACTTCCTAACAATTAATATAATTTCGGTTCTGGTTTCTTGGATCTGAATTTGTCATGATTTTTTTTTTCATCATTCGGGGAAGGGGGAAAAAATAGAGAAAGCAGCAAAATCGAATTAGACACAACAATGATCACAAGCCACGCATTGATCTGCTATTGGCAAAGCAACCAAACGATGTCTTACTTAGTTTGCATTCTACGAACAGGATCTGAAGAATGCAACAAGACCAGTCTTCTACGTAGGAGATATTAACCCAGGGCAATCCCCCCTCGTCGGTCAGTCCTCATCTTCGATCTACCATTCCTCGGTACGAGTGAGTTCAACATTTTAATACTAACTCAACAATTCTAAGACTTCACTTTCCTTCCTCCAGTACTTCGATCATTCCCCTCGTTTTCTCTCCCTTGCTATTTATTCAATAATTTACTTTTTATACAGTACCTTGAAAACAATTTCACACGACATTACGCAACAGAATGTCTTATGCTAATTAAAAGCGTTGTAAAGTCAAGGTATTATCAAATTCTATCTCTGCAACCTTGAAACTTTTAGTTGTATTCGCAATCTATGTAAACCAACCTCAGCTTTTTCATACTCTAATCTGCAGGCTTATAATCGGATAATCTTGAAGTTATAACGTAGTAAAAGCCTGAGCTACTCTATCATTCTTTAAATATATATGGTAAATGCTAAAGCAAACATAACTTAGTGTAGTCTTTTTTTATAATGCTGATAAGAGGTGACAAATTACTGCACTACTTTAATATAGTCAAGTGATTGTTCAGATATCCAGGAATCAGAAGCATATCTTTTTATTAGCTCGTTTCAGCTTTCGTCGACTGTTTTCTTTTTTATATCTGTATTGATTTCATTTTTGTAAATAATTTTTAAAAAACATGTCTTCCTGTTTCCCTGCAGAAAATTTCTGAAAATCCTAAGAAATATTTGTGCCAGGGTTTTGGTATGTAGACACTGCTGTTCGTTTGCCCAAAATGATGTAATTTTGAGCTGTTTCACTTTTCATGATTTATTGTGAAAACCGTAAGATCAAGTGAGAGGAAAAAAATTATTCAATTCTTTTCTTTCACTATTCTCATAATTTGAGAGATTATTGATCTTTTCATACGCACAGTAACGGTTGTACTGCAGCTATCAGCGTTAGTGAAATCACTTATGTGCTCAAATTGTTATTAGTTATTATCGCCAATTTGTCCAATGGATCCATTGCTGATGTTTTCATTCGAGAACGCAGATAATTCACCTGAGTTTTGTTATTGCGATGCTTGTTTTGTAAGTATTAGACAAATTATAATTTATTTCACTAAAAATCATTCATCTGATATCCCTCAACCAATCAGATTGATTGTGTTCAAATTCTAGTCTTTAATGTCTGACAATCCAAAAATTTATGAGGTAAGGTGATACAAAAAAAAATCGCAGTCATCCTGTTTTAAAAAATCCCACTAAGAAAGCAATGATCCCTTCCATAATGATGTCAGACCTAAATAAAGGCCGAATCTATCTTGAAAGTCTGAAATAAAAGATTCAATGAGAATTGTTTGCCCAGTTTCATTTTCTTCGCTCAATCTTGTGGAAGATCATTATCATTTAGCTAACACCGTTACACATATGTACGTCTAGGATCTGCCGAAAGGATGCCTAAGCGAAGATGGATGCATGGGAAGTACGAATTCTCTGGATGGTGAGGGAAAGCAAGTCTTGGTTGGTGTTTGTGCAATGGCCAAGAAGTCTCAGAGTAAACCTATGAAGGAGATCTTGACACGGCTTGAAGAGTTCGAATATTTGAAAATCATTGTTTTTCCGGAAGAAGTCATACTTAAAGTGAGCGAGTTATTTTATCTAATCTCTATCTCTCGGATCACACACGCTGAAAAATTCAGCAACAAATTTTCAATTATTCATTAACGTTTTTAGGAACCTGTGGAAGACTGGCCGATAGTCGATTGCTTGATAAGTTTTCACAGCAAAGGTTTTCCGCTCGATAAAGCTATACAGTATGCCAGCTTACGAAATCCATTTATAATTAACAATCTGCGTATGCAATACGATATTCAGGTAAGTTAAATAGTATGTAAAATGTCTAAAAGTTGCTTCATACTTAGACTTAAGTCGAAAAGGTTTTGTGCGTCGATTCGTTTTTTTGTTTCTTCCTTTATTTTGGGCTTACAGGATCGCAGACGAGTTTATGCGATACTCAATGGAGAAGGCATAGAAATACCGCGATACGCAGTCCTGGACAGAGATTCTGCAGATCCAAAGCGTAAACTTATATAATTCTGGACTAACACATTTATCCGCAACGAAAATTAGTAACGATTTATTCATTGCAGATCATGAACTGGTTGAATCGGAGGACCACGTCGAGGTGAATGGTATAACATTTAATAAACCGTTTGTTGAGAAGCCAGTATCTGCCGAAGATCATAATATTTACATATATTATCCAACATCCGCGGGTGGCGGAAGTCAGAGATTATTTAGAAAGGTAGGTCGAACGATGATTCAATATTTATGTGAGCTAAAAAATATCTAACATCCTTCAAAATTATACAAAAAATGAACCTCATGCTTGTCGATCCCAATTAGAGCCAATTATACATTGCTGTACAGATTGGCAGCCGCAGCAGCGTTTACTCACCAGAGTCTCGGGTCCGGAAAACTGGATCTTACATATATGAAGATTTCATGCCGACTGACGGCACTGACGTTAAAGTTTACACAGTTGGGCCCGATTATGCTCACGCCGAAGCAAGAAAGAGCCCGGCTCTGGATGGCAAAGTGGAACGGGACTCAGAGGGAAAGGAAATACGCTATCCCGTCATTCTTAGCAATGCTGAAAAACTTATAAGCAGAAAAGTATGCCTCGCCTTTAAGCAAACCGTTTGCGGGTTCGATTTGCTCAGGTAAACGTAGCTCTTGCCTCAATTTTCATCCACGATTTCAGTGTCTGGGATTTTTTATTTGAATTTCTACAAGCCTGTTACGTTGGTTACAGAGCCAATGGTCAATCGTTTGTCTGTGACGTTAATGGATTCAGTTTTGTTAAAAATTCGAACAAGTATTATGACGATTGCGCGAAAATTTTGGGTAACATGATTCTCAGAGAACTGGCACCTACTCTTCACATTCCTTGGAGCGTTCCGTTTCAATTGGATGATCCACCCATTGTGCCCACTACATTTGGAAAAATGTGAGCATCTGGAATTGCAGACTGTCTGTTATTTTGATCACAAGATTCGTTTGAGCAATGTAAACAATACAATTTGATTGTTCATTGAGCTCTTCCTTTCAGGATGGAGCTAAGATGTGTCGTTGCAGTTATCAGACACGGCGATAGAACTCCCAAGCAAAAAATGAAGGTCGAAGTTCGTCATCCCAAGTAAGCTTGCAACTTTTTGTAATTTGATACTTGACTGAAAATATTTCATCTACCTCGATCAATTCTGACGGTTAATTTGATACCGTTCGAAATCTAGCTACGAATTTATTTCCATTACTTTAATCAGATTTTTTGAGATCTTTGCCAAGTACGATGGTTACAAACACGGTCACGTCAAACTAAAGCGGCCCAAACAGCTTCAGGAGATTTTGGACACCGCACGTAGCTTGTTAACGGAGATTCAGCATCGTGCTGCTGGACCAGAGTTGGAAGAGAAGCAAGGAAAACTGGAGCAGCTGAAAAGTGTCCTAGAAATGTGAGCAGTGAGAATCAAATCGATAAACTTGCAAGAAAGATGCTGGATATACGCCTCGCCTATTTTTTTTTTACTACTGTCTCGTTCTTTTTGATTTTTGATTTATTTTTTTCGAACAGGAACAAAGTCAGCTATAAATTTAACATATTGTTTTTATTCAGGTATGGCCATTTTTCAGGAATTAATCGTAAGGTCCAGATGAAATATCAGCCTAAAGGCAGACCTAGAGGGAGCTCCTCAGACGACGGTAAAACCAACAGTATGCATGATTGATTATATTATTATTTACTTTCGATTTCATTTCCGTTCAACATTCGTTCACCAAGTGTGCTTTTTATTCTATTGGAGTACTTCGATTTTCCATTTTAATATGAAAATTCATGGTCATTCCGACTTTCGTGATTCGAACTACTGGATACTTGTCTTCAAAATTTGAATTTTTCTCTTCTGTTAGACAGATTTGGCGAGCCATCTTTGGTGCTGATTCTAAAGTGGGGCGGAGAGTTGACGCCAGCTGGACGCATCCAAGCCGAAGAACTTGGCCGTATATTTCGGTGCATGTATCCGGGAGGTCAAGGTAGACACCTTAGTGGTTCGTATCTCTCGCCATTATTTTTTATTCTGTTTATTCCTCCCTTTCCCAAACAACCCTAAATCCCTTATTCATGAGCAATCGACGAATGTCTCCGTATGACTAATTCGATTTGTACCGTGCAGGAGAATATGCCGGTGCCCAAGGTCTGGGTCTCCTTCGACTGCACTCAACCTTTCGTCATGACTTGAAAATTTACGCCAGCGATGAAGGCAGAGTCCAAATGACGGCTGCAGCTTTCGCCAAGGGTCTACTTGCTTTGGAGGGCGAACTAACTCCCATTCTGGTACAGATGGTCAAAAGTGCCAACACCAATGGACTTTTGGACAACGATTGCGATAGCAGTAAATACCAAAACATGTAAGTAATTATCACTGTCTATTTTTTCCTTATTTTGCTGAAGAAAAAAATCTATCAATGATTCTTGCTATGTTTCGTGATCCACAATTCATGCATTTATATTCTCAGGGTAAAAACGCGACTGCATGAACTACTGCAACAGGATAGAGAATTTACCCGCGAAGATCGCGAGCAGATAAATCCCGGTAATGCTCTGAGCATAAATGCGGCAATGAATTTTGTAAAAAATCCTGTAAGATGTTGTCAGCACGTTCACGTTCTTATACAGAAACTAATGGACATTGTCAGGATTAAGAAAGACGATCCCAAGACGAAAGGTGAGGGTGAACATTAACTACGATCTTTTGTAGAAATGCTCATGTTTTTGTTACATTTTTTAACACGGCTTGTTACGGGCTGCACTTCCAGATGCTATTCTGTACCACGGGGAAACATGGGAATTAATGGGCCGCCGGTGGGGTAAAATTGAAAAAGATTTCTGCACCAAAAAGAAGAGGTTCGACATATCGAAAATCCCCGACATTTATGACTGCATTAAGTACGACCTGCAGCACAACAATCATACGCTTCAGTTTGATTATGCGGAAGAGCTCTACATATACTCAAAATATTTAGCTGATATTGTCATACCGCAGGTAATACCAACAATTTTTGACTGTATTATAGTAAAAGAATTTAATATATTGTTTGCCTAATTTCTACTTTTCAATTATCAGGAATATGGACTAACCGTTCAGGAAAAACTCACCATAGGACAAGGTATTTGCACACCTCTACTGAAAAAGATTCGAGCAGATCTTCAACGAAATATAGAGGAGACCGGCGAAGAAACTGTCAATAGATTAAATCCACGGCAAGTATAATATTTTTATTAAATCCTTACAAATTCATTTCGTCTCTAATTATGTAATCGAATTCCAGAAATTCGAGGTCGTTGATATGCTATTTTTGTCACGCAACAACTTGATTCACATAATTTTGTAGAATATTTATTTCCATCAGAATCAAAAAGTCGAATATTTATTTTGTATTCAGTCGTATCCTCCATTTCAGATACTCGCACGGAGTTTCAAGTCCTGGAAGGCACGTCAGAACGAGATTATACTTTACAAGCGAAAGCCATGTTCACTCCCTACTCACTGTACTGCGATATGGAGGATTACTTGATGTAATGATCATTTTTTTTTCCCCTCAAATAAGTTATCAAACTCAAGCCATGTCGTTTAAGACATATAGGGTTTTTTATTTTTCATTACTTATGTCATCCGTTACTCCAATAGGTGGTCAAGGACGAACAATGGCGACGCGCAATGGAGTACGTAAGCATGGTATCAGAATTGAATTACATGTCGCAAATCGTCGTTATGTTATACGAAGATCCAACAAAGGATCCAAGCAGTGAAGAGCGCTTCCATGTCGAGCTTCACTTTAGTCCCGGAGTGAACTGTTGTGTGCAGAAAAATCTTCCCCCGGGACCGGGTTTCCGGCCGCATTCGCGGAACGAGAGTAATCATAATCTCGTACGTTTTGATATTGGCAATGTATCGATATGCATTTATTTGATGCTGTCGATTTCTAAAAGTACATCGTATTTATTTTTGCACAGGGTGAGGCGGGATCAGGTGCAGAAGGCAGTTCTCAGTGCAGCACGCGAATCGAAGAGGAAGATTCCGAATTAAGTATCTTGGATGACAACACAAATAGCCCGGTTACAAATTCGGTAAGAAGAGAAATTGACAAGTTTTTGAAACACGCATTAGCAACGTTCGCAACATCGAGCTTCTGGAGAATATTTTCGGTGTAGTATTGTTATGAAATTTTTCTATAATCATAGAACACTTCACCGATGGAAACAGACGAGGGCAACTTGGCCTTGGATGGCGAGAGCTCGAAGGCGAGTAAAACTATCGATATGATGGACCTGGATCCCATAATCGACGAACCTTTCGATAGTGGCTTTCTACAGAGTTCGGCGCCAATTCCAATCAGGTGAGGAAACGTGTATCGATATAGATAACAATTGGATAAAGAACAGATATCAATGAGCATAGATATTTGAGCTGGATAGTTTTTCACAGCGCGAGAACAGTGGCGGGTCACGAAGCAGCTAGACTTGGCAGCCAGCTAGCAGCGAGTCAACGTCAACGTCGAGAACTAGAGGCAGCGAGTATCAATGAACCAAGAGCCAGAAGCTATGACCACCAGAGACAAGAAAAAACTGTAAAACGTTTGTACAAATTCTGCTTTTTCTATTTGTTCGGTGAACTTCTTATAACCTTTTATATTCCCACATTCTACCAAGCCCATAAAATTATTAAACTCCCTATCCTCGTCCAAGCCACTAACAAAATCTAGTAATAGTGGAAGCAAAAATTTATGTGATCTTGACATCGACTTTCATAAGACAAGTCGTATGCCTGCAGTAGCCAAGCGAGGCGTGCACAGAGATTCTTGAATCTTAGTCACACTGCTGAGAGTAGAATAATACTGGCAACATCGTTATTCTCATTTTCAATATCGAGTTTGTAACAATTCGATTTTTTCCATAGCTGCTGAGAAAGTGCAATATCAAAGTTTGGATGCAGTCAATAAGGAAGGTATGTGGTTCACTCTCTAGTACAATCACTTGACAGAGTTAATCACCAACATACGTAGGGATCTAGGAGTTGTCGTAATTTTATCGACCATGGCTCAGTCCATCGTTTAGCAAATAATCACAATAAATAATTGACTAGTAATTTTACCGATGTGAATTTATGTTTCATATTTGTATAGCAATCTTCGCACAACATTTGGCAAATATCAACGACATACCATAAACTATTGCACATCAAAAAGACCTAAAATAATTTTGAGAAACTACCAATCAGGTTATTAATAGTTCACTATCTGCTTATTGACTGCTTTTCTATCAGCTATACCGATGTATGTAAATTGGCTCAACATCAACCATTCTAAGCGTTGTATCGTATATCATGCTGTGTGCAGAACTTTTTAGCCTGTATCATCAGAAACGTTCATCTGTAGAAAATCGAAGTTAAATTTTATTCTGTAGATTCGATTTCATACTTTATTCGTTTATGATATGAAGATCACTACAAATTTTTCAACCATTTTCAAGCTTTCTACACAATTGTTCAATTTCTACAATTCGATTTTACATAATTTACCCTACACAAAGCGCTTCTCTTTCATGATTTTTACTCCTTTTAATGCGATGCACTCTACCTTTTTCTCTTTGCTTTCTATCTCTATTTCTCCATGCAAGCAGTTTCTAGCGATGATTTAAATTGTTAAATTTATAAAAAGACACCACAATCAGACCAGAATGAATTCTGATATGCTCAACCATGTAATGCGTATCAGTTTATTTAGAAAAAGGATCAAATGTTACAAGCTTCTTCAAAAATCGTGTAAATTTCCTTTTAGTTTCATAAATTTTTTCGAGAATTATACTTTAATACGCATCAAACAGTGAAGTACTAACAATGTAGTCTTCAATTATATATCGACTGCATAGCCTTCAAGAAAACAATGAGATAGTTTCAAATATCATTTTTCTTTCTATATTAATTGAAAATTCATTTTTGATGTTGTTATTTATTTATATTATCATTTATTTCAATAGTGTTCTTTGCAGTTGAAGAGTTTCAAAATTGTCAAAGTAGAAGTTGAAACTCGTCGTCGCTACAGGAGAATTATATTTCCAACAGGATTATCTGGTGTTGGGTTTTTAATAAAATATTTTGTTTCTCTTTTCATCCTTCCTTCGCCTTGTCCTCTATTCTGTCACATGACTTTATTTCGACTTATTAATTTCCTTGTACCATCTCATTTTATAACGCATAACTTATAATCAGTCGATTGCTGTCAAAAGTCACTAAAGCAAGAAACTGATCTGCATGTTGCCAATCATTGCGAGAATATCAGTAAATTATCAAGGGTGCAAAAGTCATTGAGACGATCATTTACTCTAGCGCACTCGCTCAGTTCACCCAATATGCCTGTAACCATGGTTTTCAATTCCAATTCATCTTCGTCTCCGTTGATAACTTTTCACCGAGTCCCTCTTGCCTCTCCCGGTACAGTCTGTGCTCCCATAGACGAAACAAATTCGTCTTATACCGTAGCCAAACCGCAATTATTGACGCAATTTAAGAAGTATGGCAGATCTTACACCGAAGCAACTTTGTCTAACTTTAAAGTGTGTGGTGAGTTTACTCTGATGCCAGTCAGCTCAGATATCCATATTTGACAATTTTTTGTTCCTGTAAAACATAGAGATGAATCACTTTCCTACACGTTAGTTACAAAGCTTTTCTCACAATCAGATCTAGATCCTTATCACGGGCTAAGTTATCAACGCTCTATGCATATATCCACATTGTGATTAATCATTGAGGAAATCATGTTCGTGCGAATAACAAACTGTTTTTAATACAACAAATATTCTCAAATAAGTAGCCTTTGCAGCCTAATCTTCTGCACTTTTTCTCAGATGAAACTAACAGCACACAAAATTCAGACAGAATCAACTTGATCCTACAATCATCGATTAACATGTGTTACATCGGTGTAATTAAATAAAATTAATCCGTTTCATTATTTAAGGTATTCCCTCATCTTGGTAAAGCTTTAAATAACTCATTGCTTCAGAATTATGGTTAATTAAATGTTTGCTTGACTGGGAAGTTCAGTAGAACATTTGTCTTTAATACAGTTAATACATTTATCCTGCTGCAATCGCAAAATATACCCCTATAGTCCGTAATACCTGTATTCTCCCCAAAACTCTGATCCCGGCACACTACCTAGAGTCATTCAACCTTGCCCTACCTGCACAGCAAGACGCTATCGTCACAGCGTCTCTGGACAGATGACCTACTTCAAGATGCTCGGATACAACGTTAGCAAGAAGCTTACCGGTTCTACAAACAGCCTGTTCAGCACAGCTGTTATCAGCGGATCGTCGAGCGCCCCGGACCTCAAGGATATGGTGCCTCAGCACGCCTCTGCTGTTGCAGGTAAATAGCTATGCTCCACGAACCCCAAAGCAGAGCTAGAAAATAGTAGAACACGTCCCTCCCTCCATTAAAACTGAAATGCTTTCGTTTTTGCACAGCTATAGATGGATTCGGAGGCGTCCCACCAATCAGACCATTGGAAACATTGCATAACGCACTGTCTCTGAGACAGTTGGACTCGTTTCTAGAAATGATGACTAGCCTGTCTTTTTTCCGCACTCCGGCATCCTCGCCGCCTAAATATCCATCCCCAGGTGGATCTGTTCACGGGTCATTCCTCCAAAATCTAAGCATAGGCAGCATCGGTCGCGAATACCATTCCTCCGATAATGAAGTCATTAGGTAATATCAAAGCTCGCATTTGACCCTATAAACTTGCTTGAAGTAACGACGGTATTTGATATATAATTTAAAGGTTTCATTCTTACGTGTTTCAACATTTATCAGAGCATTTCAATTACCTCTGAAAAGCGAGCGATTCTCTCCGTGCGTGTACGAATAATTTTCAATTTTTGTCATGTACGTAATGCCCACTCTGATTAATTACAAATTACTGAATGAATCTGATTATAGAAATCAGCTGTCACCGACCAGTCCTAACAGTGAGTATTTTCAAAGTTTTTAGCCTCTTGAAGCCAACGGTTGAAGGTCTGTTTAAACTTTATTACTCTGTCTTTTCTAGGCGCAGGTTGGAGCAGTGGAGCGCCATCTTTTTTGTCGTCGGAGCCATCTTCTCCTGCTCCTACGTCGGCGGGTGAATGTAGCATGTCTACCAGTCTCGGTAGCAATGACGGGTAAATTTTGCAGAATGCCAGTAATTGAATTTTTCATTGAATAATTTTTTTTTGTTATGACCACCTGATTTATTAATAGTTTGTAATTGTCTTTCATTCACAGAATGCGCGTGTTCAATACGGCGCACGAATTTCCCAGAACACCAGATTTGAACCTAGACCTAAATAACATCTGTATGGGAATAGATCAAGGCTGCCGAGAAAGCCGTGGAAGTATATCTTTTACAGATTACTACAGTAACGAAGATGGCCAAATTTTGAAAATCTGCCAAGACGATAGCTGTAAGCTCATCAAGAAATCAGTATGTGTTGATGATGCTACAATCATTGATAACATCGATGAAGACGAGGACCATACTTTGACATTGAGACAGAGCAAGGTGCAGAAGAAACAAGACATCAAATTTGTTTTCAAACAGCAGGAAAATTCTAATCCGGTACAACCGAGTTGTAGTTATAAAAAAATTGGAAGGTAAGGTCAGTTCAAAAATAATATTAAATATAGTACAAACAATTGTTTAATAGCAAATTTTTTTTTTTTTTTTTTCATCTATCAGAGTATTTTGAGATTGGATAGCAGCTTTTATGGCTTTATAATATTAATTAGTATATTTATCTGTATGTGTTCAACTTTGATTGTTAAGAATCACATTTAACAACACAGTCAGATATAGATAAGCAAAATATTTTTTCACGCTAGATTCCGCGTGGAAAGTATGGAAGTTGCGGATGATGACGTTAGGATGAAAGACCAGGTTACAGTGTGTACCAGCAATCCGAAAAGTGTGATCCAATCTGTGTTAGTCAAAGAGGCAACTATCGAAGGTGGTAGAAAAATATCAAAACCATTGTTCAGTAATGAGAGTGGTGTTGATTTACAACAAACGACTGAAATACGGGCAATCTCCAAGAGCAATTATTCAAAATCTGAAATCTGTCCTCTTTCACCACTACATTCGAATGCAGAACTTGACTCCGATTACCGGAGCTTTACTCCAATTGAAAAGGAACTTTCTACTCCGGATGATCTTGACAACACAAGAAACTCGGAGGTGATCCTCACCCATCCAATTCCCATCAATGGATCGAGAATTAACAAACCATCGGAACCTGTACTTACACTAGCGAGCAGTCTTAATGACGGTACAAATGTTAAAGTTGGTTTTGACGTTGATACCGAAAAAGCAGGTTAAGGAAGAGAAATAATAATTTTGTAACGATGCTTGATAGGATTGTTCATTTAATTGATGTTACATGGGAAATCACTTTAGTATTATTACCAATGACTGTACCGCACTTGCTTTGCGCAGACGCCATTCTCCGTAGAATTTATCGATTTTATCACGCTCAACGTCAAATAACTACTTAATAGTTGGATCATGATTAATTTATTGATCTTGAAATGCAATTCGTGGTGTTGAGTAATAACTAAAAGAAGCGTTAATTGATGTCCATTTCTAGAAGGACTTGTTTGAAACCTGCCTATGATTGTCAATTCATATCGAAGCATTTTAATCATATTGTCAACAATAACAGATTGAATAACCTGCTGCACGATATATGCATTAGAAAACAAAACCTATATGTGAAACGATTCAACGTTCCTGCTATCGTGACAAAGTCACGTTAATTTGTGTGCTTAGATCACCATGAATCTAATGACTAGAGACAAATAATCCTTATGACTCATGGAAATATGAATGTAAAGTTGTTTCAGTTAGAAAGTTTATTGAACGATTGACAAATCGGAGTAAACTCCGCAACTTGAAAATATGTATAAATAGACTTGATTAATTAGTGTATCTACACTGATTTGTAATTGTGTTAATATTATCATTGCCATAATAATCACTTGGACCTGTAAAGCAAAAATTACGAAATTACTTAACTAAATTTTCAACTGTGGCTGAGTATTTATATTATCTTCATTCGTAGACAATCTGAAATTATTACAGCGCCTAACATTCATCTGTGATTTTAAAGCAGCATAATTTACGTTGTTTGTTTTCCCTGAACAATTGTGTCATGTCCTTAATTACGTCAAAGCGAAATGTCCTAAATCGCCACTTAGTTCAGACAAAAAGGCAAAGAAACTCACAGACGTTGTTTCAGAATTGTACTACGTAACTAGTATTCCGTATTTATTATGGTGCCACTTATACAGATATCGATGCACAATTTTGAGATAGTTAAATTTTTTGTTATGTTGTTAGATCGTGTTATCGGCTGTAAAATAGTAAATAAATCAAAACATGTTACCAAATTCAAATTAATTGATCAACCTAATCATTTATCCCGACGAATTTCTATCATTAACTTTAAATCCTGGCTCCACTCAAAATCCGTTTAATATCCTACTGACTGTCTGAACGCCATCCTGAATCGGATTATGACCAACCGATTAGTTACAACAGTCAACGCAAACAGTTAAAGTTAGTTCTGGTTTGCCGGTATCCGGTAGTAGCGCTCATCGGTCGTGTTCAGCCCTCTGACACTCACCACTACTCGTATACCAAAAAATTGTACGCGTCTTGTCCCCGTTTTTTAGTTCCTCTACGTCACGCTAGTAGACTTCTGACACGCTCGCTGCCCTCGCTGACCCCGCGCAAGCGTGTCAGACAACTACTAGCGCCACTAGTGGTGGAAATTGGCGGCAGAATCGAGGGACATTTTGCGAACCACTTTTAACAGCGTGTGTCAGGGGGCTGGTCGTGTTGTTGCAGCTCTCGAGAGTTAACTGTTCTCAGTAAAAGACCAAAGTAAAAAAAAATAACATCACTAGCAGACGATTATATTGCTTCATGGTTTAACCTTGGACCGGTTCAACGCTGCATCTCGTTCAAAAACAATGAACGTAAAGTTCAAAGTGGTTAGAAAAATCAACCACTTGGCTTGGTTTGCCACGGAAAGTGGTCGAAAGTTCAGTAAAGGATGCGTTATTACCTTCGGCCTTGGCACATTTGCCGCGAACTATCTACCACATAGTCTGTTCTTGGATACGTACAAAGAAGTCTTTCAGATGTACAGGTACGTACGCCACGAGTTAGGTTATGTTATATTGTAGCCTCACTCCATTATCGGTTTCTTTGCTTCTATCTAATTGTTGACCGACTATTTCGGTAGCAAGTGGCAAACAAACGCTGTTCTCGACAATACTGTAATTAGTAATAGCGTAATTAGTCAGCGTAATGCACGAGTAAAATAATAACCTAATTTAACAAAAGTGCTTGAAAAAATTAACCCTCAGAACTTGAAAGTGAACCAAATGAACAAATTTCAGGAAATCTCGTCCGGTACGGGTAACTGCAAAAATAAAAAAACAGTTCAATGCCGTCTTGGACGACCTTGAAGTCCCCGACCACATCCGGGGACTCATAAAGCCGTTCATAGTTAATGGATTTGACTTGATTCACGCTGGATCACCGAATCTGCGCTCAGGAGCTATCGTCGGCGTGCCATTAAGCTTTGACTATGAGGAACTAAAAGATATTGACGACTCGACGTTGGTACTCCAAGACAAACCTGTCGACTGGAAATCTGTAGAGGGTCAAAATTTACTTTCATCTCTGCTGCTGTCGGAAGAAGCAAAGAAATTTGCTATTGCACAGAAAGTTTTAAGGTGTCAATCACACGAAATCTGGGTGAATTGCATTCTACCAATGTTGTGTACTGCATTTGCTTATGCGATCGCGCAGAGGGCCAACGTCATGCTAGACAGTCTTTATCGTCCTCCAATTGTCAGGATTTGCTTGTACTCTTTTGTCGGTATGTTTAGCATCGCTACCTGGGGAGCCTTGAAGGATTTTTCCACCATTCAATATGATAATGAATGCGACGAGGAATTATGTAAATTAGGTAAGGATTACATAAAAGGTGGTCAAGAATATTATTGTAAAATTTTAGAGCGCAATGTTGCACTGAGAAGCTTATTGGGCGATTATGGCGCTAAATTGTATTCAGTCAGCGGTAACCAACGATTCTTTTTGAGACAAAAAGGTATGCCGCTTGTTTATAGAAAGCTATATTTTGATGAACAGATGGAAAATCTTAGATAAAAGATGTTTGTAAATAGCAGTAGATTTCTTTAAAATGTTATTAAATTTATTTCCTGTTTAATAAATAATACATTTGTTGCTAGTAGTTGACTAATTGAAAATTCTATATAAAACACTCTATCTGAGTCTATATAATATCTTGGTTTTGATCTTCACACAATATCTACGTGTTATATTTCTTTTAATTTAGAAACTATACATCAGGTATTAACATACATACATGTAAATCTTACATTGGATTGTGTAAATTATTTGTACAAAGCTTTGCATTAGAGTCGCGTATGTATAATTACCTACTATTTGTAAAAGATTTTCCATTACTTCATATATGTTCCTAGTGCCAATTTTAATTGTAGCAGTGATATTAGCGCTGCATCTTATCCTATTATATTTCTCTCTTGTGAATAACTAAACGAACTTATAACTTTAAAATACTCAGCACAGAATTACTGTGTTGTTAATGATCATTGCACAATTCATTATAAACAAATTACGCAAATTCAACCAGCAACAGATTAGTTAGAAGTAAAGATTTCGTAAGGTAGTTGAATAAATAATCACATAATGCACCACTATCTTAAATGCAATCACTCAGCGGGCATTAAGCCGAGATTTTATTTACCTTGAGTTATAACAAACCAAGCGAACCGAGCTGCAAGAAAAAATGAGGAATTTCGAAATGATTATGTGTTAGGAATGATGACTAGGAATTAAATTTCTTTACTTACCAATGTCAATTTGTCTTCTTCCTTTTTAAGTACTTTTGAAGTCTGCTCCGGGTCGAACTTAACAACGGCAGATATCACTCTCGTGAGAACTAGAGTTTCCCTCCCCATCATATACTCGAAAAGAATATTTCTGAGGTATTCGATTTCCGTAGATCCTTCCAAACTGTCATTTCGTATCCTCAACAATTTGCGAAGCTCCGCAAGCTCCCGCTTTTGCGATATTAACGTTTGTTGCAACGAGTGAAGGGATCCCGTATTGGATTGTATGGTAGCCATTGCAACGTGCGACGTGCTCTCCAACTCCTGCGATTTATAGCGATTGAAATTAGTTCTGTATTTCTACAGCATCGGTAGTAATGAATGCTGGTAATGAATTTTTCGTGGCACAGTAAGGACCCAGATATTGCGCAAAATGTAAAAACGTAGGGAACTCAAATATCTAATTTTTGTTTTTCACACTTTCTTCAACACCGTTAGTAATAACAGTACTGTTAAAAATATTAAATGTCAGAGTCATCTTCAGTTGGCAGTAAAATGATATTGAAATAAATTATATGTACCCCTGCAGAAGTATCACAGTTTTCAGCAGCCTGAAAAGAAACGAAGAAACATAGTAAATGAAGGATAGACTTTTGGTGAAACGAAATCAAAATTAAACAAATAGAGTGTGTTGTGTCGATGATGAATTTCCCTGGGTAGAATCAGTTTGTCATCTTAATTATCATTGCTGTGGTTTAAATTAAGTGCTGAAAGTAGCCTTAAGTGAAAGTATTAATTATAATATACCTGCAATTGAAATTTTCAGTTCTTTTTACCTTTCTTTCATTAGACCATTCTTTTGTCAGTTCGTTAACTTCATCCATGTGCTTACTCTCGAGCTGATCGGTCCTTTGTTGTAATACACTTTTCCAATTTCGTTCGATGTTCTGTAGCTCATTAGTGTGCTCCTTCTTAACTTCGTCTATTGTTTGAGTAAGTTCCTCTATCTGGTCCTTGTAAGCCTGGATCGTTTCCTTGTTATCCATAATTAGATTTTCAATTTGTTCAGACTTCGCTGTAAGCTCAACCTGAAAGTCCTTGAGTTGTTCCTTGTATTGTTGAATCAATTCAGATTCATAATTTTGCTGGCGCTCTGGAAAGAGAAAAATGTAATAATGAAAAATTATTTTATAAGTTGAAACAATCAGGCTTTCCAAATCAATGAAATTTACCAAAACGTTTCTCCAATGCCGCTTGAATCTGATCGTCCTTATCGTGTATTTGTGCTTGGAATTCTTTGACCAGTTGTTTTATCCTCATTAACTGTTCTTCTTCATTTGTTTTGAACTTTTCTGACATCATTTCTGTCTGCTGTTTCAATTCGTTGGTTAACATTTGTATTTGGGACTCTTTGGTTTCATACAGTAAGACCGCCTCGTCCACCCGAGTTTGCAGTTTTTTATTTTCATCCTGTAATCTATTGCAATTCATTGTTAAAACTTCATCGGCATTTTTATTTTGGCTAATACTCAACAGTTGTTCCCTCAAATCTTTATTTGCAGTTTCCAGTGCCTCCACTTCTTCTCGTCGACCCATTAATTTGTTCTCAACATCTTTGACCGCTTTCTCTAGTTCGGTAATTGTTTTCAAGTTATTCTCTAAATCCTTCGAATGATCGGCATTTATTTTCTCCAGTTGATTATGTAGCTTTTTGTTTAATGTTTCTAATGCCTGTACTTCTTGCTGTTCCTTGACGAATTTTATTTCAAAGTCATTCACTGTCTTTTCCAGTTCGGATATTTTTAACGTCGTGGTTTCCAAAGTCTTGGAATGATCAGAATTTATTTTCTTTAACTTATCATTTAGTTCGTGGTTCATCATTTTCAATGCTTCAACTTCTAGCTGATATGTGGCAGCCGTATTCTCAAATTCGCTTGCAGCTTTCTCTAGCTTGATATTTTTTTCTGTTTCATTTTTCAAAATCTTAGAATGATTGGCATTTATTTTTATCAATTGATCCGTAAGATCTTCATTGATAATTTTGAACGCTTCAACTTCTTTTTGATGTTCGATGAACTTGTTTTCAAAATCCTTAGCCCTATTTTCTAATTCACTAATTGTTTTCGATTTATCTTCCAAGCTCTTTAGTTGATCGGAGTTTATTGTTTCCAGTTTACACATCAGCTCTGCGTTTTTGCTTTCCGTTGAATCCAACTCTGCATCTTTTTGATTTAGTGAGGATTGTAAATTTTCGACCTGTGAATTTAACTTTTCATTCTCTTCTAATAAATCTTGGACCTCCTTCGAAGTTTCATCTTTTGCTTTGTGTGAAATCTCCAATTCTCTATGCAATTGCTGGTTCTCTGACTTGCAAATCTCCCGTTCAGATATGCTAGATTTTAAGTTTTCAATTTGGATGTTCAAATTCCGGTTTTCCACCTCAAAATCTGATAACCTTTTCATCTGTCCATTCAGCTGTGCAATTTCTTTCTGGAGTTCGACATTTTCTGTTTTTACAACATTGAGTATTTGAATTTGTGAGTTATAATTTTCTATTACCTTCTCTAGTTCAACGTTTGCTCGTCGTAGATTTTCAAACTCATGTAATTGGGACTGTAAATCTTTTACTTGAGAAGTCAACAATTTATTACTTGTGTCAAGTTCGCCTTTCAGAGCTGCCTGTGAATTTTCTTTTAATTGAAGTGCAGTAACTGTATTACATATTTCCGCATTCTGTAACTGAGTGTTTTGAATTTTTGATTTAGCATCTTGTAATTCTATCTGTAACAGCAATTTACTTTCATTGATATTATGCATCTCTGAATCAAGTTTTTCTTGTAGGCATTTGATATCATTCTCTAATTTTGAAATGTTAACTTGCAACTCGTCATTTTGCTGCTTCAATTTATTTTCGGAGAGTTCCAATCTAGAGATTGTTTTTAATAAATTGTTTTGTTCCTCTTTTAATTCTTTGTTCTGTTCAGTTAGTTCCATGTAGTTTATTTTCAATGTTTCCAATTCCTGCTGCTGAGTGGCATTAGCACTTCTAAGAATCGAGATTTCTTCATTTTGGCTATTCAATTGATCAATTTCTTTGACCAATTCTACTTTATCTCTAGTCAAGGCTGCAATTTCGTCTGTTTTCATAATCACAGATTCGGTTTTCGTTTCCTCAGACGATTCTAAATCTATTAGCAATCTTTCGTATTTCAATTTAAGCTCTTCAAATTCCTTGGTTTTTGCATCAATAATGTTATTCTTGCACGATTCAAGTTCGTTAAATTTAGTAACCATGTCTTGTCTAACTTTAACAGTTTCATCCAGCTGTCTCAGTATCTCTGTGTCCCTTTCTCGAAGGGCCTCAATCTCATCGCACTGCATTTTGTGCTTTTCATTCAAGTTTTTTAGTTCCAGAACCTGTTTTACAGATGTCTCGTTGGCCTCTTTGAACTCTGAATTTCGAACCTCTAATTTATCGCTTAAATCGCGGAAGTTATCTTTTTGCTTTCTCAATTCTTCGTGCAACTTTTCAAGCTGCCGAGTCTGCTCTGTAAATTTACTCGTCAGATTTGTTATTGTACTCTCATAGACTTCGCAGTTTTTAGAGAAATTTTCCACGCCTAGATCCAAGTTTTTTACATGTGTGGACTTTAATACTTCCATGTTATTCAAAGCTGCAGCTAATTCATTTTTCATATCAACCAATTGCTGTTTCAAAGCTGTGTTGTCTTGAGTCAGAGCATCGTAATTATTTAATTTTTCCTTTAATAAAGAAACTTCATTGGAAAAGTGCTCATTATTATTCGCAGTATTGTTACTAAACGGCATTTTACTCCTCAAACTTTCCATTTCTTGTTGCATTTTGTCTTGAGCTTCTTGTAGCTCTGCGATATCTCGCATTTTGAAATTAAGTTCATCAATTTCGGAGATAAGTTTAATATTTTTCGAATTTACACCATCAAAATCATTTACTTTGGTCAACATTTCCTCATTCTGCTCCATCAGCTGCTCGCACTTTTTTCTCAGCGCGTTATTGTCGTTTATAATCGTTTTCAGTTCTACACTCGATGCTGTATCATACTCTTCTTGCAAAGCTTTTGTCTCCTCTTTTTTTGCAGCTGTGTGAGCAGATTGATATATTTTTGAAAATTCTTTGCTGACTGAGTGTATCATCGTTTCTTGTTCAGAATAATTCTTTTGTGCTTCAACCTTTATGGAGTTGCAATCTTGCTTTAGTTTACAAAGAGTTTTTTTATAATGCAATATATTGGCAATCAGGCATTCTTTTTCTTTCTTAACTTGCTCCCCATCCATTGTCACCTCTCGAAGCATTTCTTTCAGATCATTTATTGTTGATTTACACGATTTCAGTTCTGTTGTTAGTCCCAAAAGTTGTGCATTTTGAATTTCAATGTCGTCGCTTGATCTACTAATCTCCTCAGTTTCATTTACACCTTGTCGAACAGGGGTTGAATTCTCTATAATAGGATTCATTTCCTTGTCATGTTTAGACCTCATTTCTTGCTCAGCCCCCCTGAACTTTTGCTTAACATCTTGCTGTACAAGTTTTACAGCATCAGATTGACTCGTGAATAAATCTTTGAGCTGAGTTAATTTCTTATCAGGTTCCACATTTCGATCATTTATAACTGCGCCAAACTGTCTGAATTCGCGATCATAATTGACAATGGCTTCGGCAAGAATATCTTTGTACTCTGTGATCTTTTTCAATTCTTGTTCCAACCGTTTATTCTGCTCTTCCTTTACTTCGAGTTCCCTGTGTATAAATAACTTATTTTCAGCCAAAGAAAGAGCTGAATCTTCTTCCCGTTTCTTAAGCACTTCGATCTGTTCATTCAGCGACAATATCTCGTGTTTAGCCTTGTATATTTCGCTTTCAAGCATATCCCTTCGTTCCTCATTGGTATTTCTCAATATGTTCAAATCCCTTTCCAATATATCTCGATTTTCCGTCAGCTGAGCAATTTTCTCTTTGTTTCTTTTGAGAGACTCGTTGCACTTGGCAAGTAGGGTTTCAAATTTCTTTATCCTCTCTTTTAACGATGCATTCTCAGATATCAAACTATCATTTGCATTTGTTGGCATAGTTATTGATTCAGTAAGGAGATCAAAGTTACTTTTTTCACTGTGCATTTCAGCTTCTGAAGTTGATAAAGATTCACCGCTTGTTTCGTTGCTCTGCAACAGTTTAATCTGGCAGGAAATAAAATTAGATTAAATTCACATGGTATTTCAAATCACATGTTTCGTAATGACAAACATTTACGCACTTTTGTGTTCAGGGTGTTTATGAGATGATCCTTTTCTTCTATATCGTTTCTCAAAGCTTCTTCCAGGTGCGCTTTGGCCTCCTGTTCAAGCTGGCATTGTTCCTTGAGATTAGCTATTCGCCTCAATGCTTTATCCTGTGTCTCTACTAGAACTGATTTCATCTTCATATTCTCTTTGTACAGCTCTCGATAGACTGCACGATAATTTGTGTATTTGGTCCTCAGTTTGTTGTATTTGGCAAATACTTGTTCTTTCACCATGAGGTCACTCAGTGGTGACGAACCGTCCTCAAATTCGCTCGCTGACTGTTCCATGTCTGACTGAATATATTGTTGATATGTAAACCAAGTATTGGACATAGAAGCATAGAGTAGAAACTGGTGAAATAATAATTTTTACCTGTAGGTGATACAAGTTTCCTGGGCTTTCATATGTGGGGAAAAAATTCTCACTGGTTACACTACTGAAGGATGATCGCCGCGAGCGTTCCATCGAATTTGAAGACTGTAAATCTATGCTTTGAAATTGACTTGTCGCCGAATTGTTAGGGACCGTTTCTGCAATATGTGATAAACAAAATCAATTTTCAACCGTTATCTTTCATCAGAAATGTCCAAACTGCTTACCAGCTTCTTCTGCGGTTAAATTCAGGTCATCAACCGATGTTGGTAGGTCTTGAATGAGATTGTTGGAGGCGGCTGGAGAAATAACGGCCTGTTAAAAAATTGGAGACATGCGTGTAAATTAAATCAATCTTAAATTATGGTGAAATTAGTACACCGAGAGGAGATAGAATAATTGAAAACTAACGGTGATGGTGATATTGTTTTAACGTGAGCTGTTTAAAATTTCAAAAGATTAGAAAAGATGATATTGAACCTGGGCGAGTTGTTGCATGCCAGCTTGCAGCCGGGACGGAGATTGTTTCATTTCTTCGGCCAATTTGTCCTTAAATTTTTTGAACATTATTATTGAAATATCAGATTTTTTCCGACAAACCCTGTCAATAATAATTCGGGTCGTGTATTAACCCTGCACTGGAATGTTTACGTGGAATGAGATCACTGCTCACTTATGCCCCGTTCACATGCCGACGACTGTCACACGCGCTCCAATTGCACCCATTTTTCCAACAAACACCCATCGTGCGTCTTGTCCAGTTTCAACAAAATTGGATAATGATAAAAACAGCCCTAATAGAGCGAAAAATCGACAAACTTATTGTTTTCGCGTATAATTTTTAAATTATCATTGACAATCTTGATTATTAGCCACTGACCACGTGTAAAAGTCAACTGTGAAGTGGATAATAGATAGATTCTAGATTAGGTTGCGGTAATTCCGGTGATTCGTGGGCACGGTCTTACATACAGGTCTTGCAACGAACTGAAATTTGGGTGGTGGGGGTAGCCGCGTTATTGTCCAGATTTTTTTTGCAACTACTGGCCACTACGCAGCGCTGTCAGTTATTCATAGACATATGAGTGACATTACAACGTAAGGTTACTGTGTATGAGCATAGACCACGGTTTTACATACAGGTCTGGCAACAAAGCCAATTTTCTACAGAGCGGCGTGGTTCTCTTGCTGTCCGTGGTTTTTAGTGTTTGAAATAGCCATGTCACAGTAGCGCGATTCTGTAACTCGTTATGCTGTCGTTATGGACTCATAACGACAAGTTTCGTTATGCTACCGACCGCGTCGCTATTATAACGACAAATGCGATTCTGTACACTATTCTTAGCGAGATTTGTCGTTATTAGTAACGAAAAGTGTCGTTATGATGTCGTTACGGTGCGAGCGGATAGCGAGGCTCAGAGACCCCCTCGGTACGCTATAACGACGATTATAACGACACTTTGCACACGAGCTAGAGGAGTGGTGTGCGTTTCCCATATTTTTCTCGACTCCGAGAAAGTGCTTCGAAAAGTGCTCCGAAAGTGAAAAATAATTACGCCGTTTGAAATAACAAGTAAGTAAGTTGAATTTTGCAGTAATTAGGAATTATCAATGCAGATTGACTTCAGAAAAAATTGTAGAATAGATTTCATTATTTTCTAAAAAAGAATAACATAACCTATAAATTGTAGTGTTGCTCCGAAGAACCCACAAAGTTGCTTCCACAAATATAATTATTCATTAATTTCATTAATAATTCATTTCTACTATTAAGTCTATTATTTACGCTGTTTCTTTGATTATCTTCAATCTCAAAGGATCATGGCTATCGAATACCTTGCTTGGGATGTATTCGTTCTTGAGGAAAGATTACGTCGACTCGAACGTCGTGTGGAAAGAAGGCGAGTGAGAGATGCTCAGAATCCTTTTCAGCTACCACGAGAAGAGTTTCTCAGCCTTTTTCGCCTGCCTCAAGAAGCTGTGATGAATCTTGGTTAACACCTCAGCAAAGCAGCATAGGTTCAGTTTGAGTTTTATATACATAATATGCATATTATATTTAGTCTACTTTTTTCTAAATCAATATATTTTCCATCAGGTGATGCTGGATATCCGTTGGAGCCTTGGCTGTTAACACCTCTGGCCAATTTTCCTGAAGATACGCGACAACATCAATATACACGACAACTATGTAAGGTTAGAAGCGTCGTCGAGCGGTTTTTTGGAGTTTTTAAATCTGTATGGAGATGCTTGTCATACCAGCGAGTCTTGATGTACGAACCAGCGTTCGCAGCGAAAATTGTTAATGCGTGTGCAGTACTGCACAACATGAGAGTGCAACTACGATTAAACAATGAAGATGACGAACAACTAGCACCGATAGCTCATCCCGTAGAGAATGATGTTGATCCGATGGATCAAGATGACGAATACAACAGACGAGGACCACGCGCTTTGGCTCAACGAATTCAACAACAAATTATGAGAGAAAGATTTCCCAACTTCCGTGATGCGGATGAATAGAATACAGAATATGGAATGATGTTTATGGTTAAATTGCCAACAAGTATAATGTTTAAAGGTGATGAGAGAAATTAACGACAACAGAGTCAGGGCGGTGTTACGCTCCGACGTACTGCCTTGGCGTACCTTTTTCAAAATTCCATGTCATTTCATTTCTTTAATATCTTCAATGCACAGATATTATTTCATCAAAATCTCATAGGCTCATAGGAGTAAGGCTGCGGTCAAGCATCTCTATACGCCAGGTTCGATTCCTGGCTCCGTCGTTAATTTTTCAAAATCACCAATTTTTCGAATTTACATTCCTTCAACTATAATGTTTACAATTGATTGTACATAAAGAAATATTCAATTGTGTTTTTAAAGTATAACTTTATTTTATAAAAAATATTCACCTTTTTTAACCTGAACAAAAAATAAAAACGCGAAAAATCTTTATTCTAAACTAGACCTCAATTTTTTTTCAAATGGTATTGTTTTTAAATAGCTTTGCCTCCATGAAATTAACAAACTCAAAGACTTCTTGAAGTATTGAAAATATTACAGCTACAGTTATGATCTTTAGTAAAAAATGGGAGTAGTTATATAATTTTACTCTTCAGAATATTGGTTCTACGTGAAGAACCCAATGGTGGTCCATGCAAAAAGAATAGTGAGGAAAACGTAGAAGCAGTAAACGCTGCATGGGGATTCACGACACGTGGTCAAAGGGCTCCTTTTAAGAGTATGAGTGCAAATAAATTTTTTTACTCGTATTGAAATTTATTAAAAGTATTAAACGGTGTTAAGATCGTTAAGATATAATAACAATGATGATATTTATATTTACAATGTTCACTATACGATGGATTTGCACTGACTGTGACTGAGTGATTGTGCGCGCCTCGATTTAAACCTTCATGCGCGCCACCGCGGCACGAATTTCAATTATTTTAAGGCGAGTTTCGATAAAATTCTAGTTACTTACTAAGGATTTGTCACAATACGTCACTTCCTGTCGGTATCCATAACGACGATTCGTTATCCCATTCTGTAACGTCGAAGTGTCGCTATTCGTAGTTACGGAATCGCGCCGTCGTTATGAGATTGTCGTTACACGCGGCGAAATTCGTTATCGTTACGATAGCGTTCCGAATCGTTATTCTTATAACGAGTTACAGAATCGCGCTACAGCGCTGCTATCTAGGCAGAGATGAGTAGGGAGATCTCCAACGCTCGGCTTTTCGTCACTGATATATATATACACTTGGATCTTTGGATAACTTAAAAAAAAAGAATGAAATGGTATGAACTGTATTCAGGCCTTCTGGCATTCCTCTAAATTTCAGAAAAATTGAAATCCATTAATAATAGAGAAATTTATGACCGAACAAATAAATAGAAACTCCAATTCCGGCATGAGAAAAAAAAACTTGCTAGAAAAGTAGTAGATGTTGAGATCACGTTATCGTGTCGTGCTTACAAATAATATTCTTAATTATAAAATAAGTGTGAATTTCTTCAGAATTTTAAAAGAAGCTTTTTCGGAATTGGTTTTACAATTTTTTTCTATTTCAGTGGTGACTAAAGAAATCTGCGAAAAATTCCGACACTGTTTCAAGTCGATTGAAACCGTGGTTTTAACATCATACTAAAGAATTATCAAAATCGAAGAGGGTGAGGTACATGGGTTGCAAATTTGACGCGGAATGCCCTATATGCAATGTATATCTATTAGGATGGTCGTTAAACGGATTATTTACGTTAATGGCTTAGAATATAAAAAAACATCTCTAATTTTTTCAGATTTTCATTTCGAGTTCTTAGTGGCCTTATGTGATTTTCTTTTTAATTAGAAAAAAAGGTAATTTTATGATATCCGGAATCTCGCCTATTGACAGTGGTCTCAGATAGGAAATATCCTCAGGATTTGGGAAAAAATAATTAAAGAAATCCCACCTGTGCGCAAAATTGTTAAGAATCGATTTGAATACCAAAAAATTAAGGAAATTTGGAAATTGAGGAAAATGTTTTCCAAAAAAAAAAAGAAAAAATGATCGAAAATGTGTACTATATTCTTGGGCACTAGAATGGAATTCCCCACACATCTTCTTCATATACAATCAAAAATAAAAACGTCTGACAATTCAAGGAAAATTAAATAAAGTATAAAATACGACTACAGGTCCTTCCCTTTTTTTCTCTTCTTAATCTATAAAGTAAATAGACGATCGTCAAACCTGCCGGTTTTTCCATACATGTAAAATAATTATGTAATTCACTTACCATCTTGCTACCTCGAGAGCTGCTGGCACTAAACTGAACACTGTGAAGCCTCTTAACTGGCTGCCAATATCAGAAAAGGAGAGGGGTCCATACATTGTTGCTACTGAAATAATTTTGTCGTTCCGATCTCGCATCTCTCAAACTTCTTAAGAAATGCTCGTCAAGACTGATATAAAATGGGCGTTTTTTTTTTAATAAGGAAAAGTTTTGACAGTAATGGAAAATAGAGATTACTAAAAACAAATGTATTGTTTTTTAATAACACCGGCCGAATTAAATTTTAAAAGGCTTATGGTTGAATAAACTTCAGATTTGGGTTTAGCGGACCAAAATGCATAAAAATCATACTTGGTCTATACTTCCATAAATTTTTTTCTTACCAAAAATGCTAATTTTTGGCGATTTTTATGGTTTTTTGCAATTTACTCAAAATTTTGAGGGTGTACGGGCAAAACTGACTTCAGATTCGGATTGAGCGCGTCAAAATACATAAAGATAGGTAGGTCCGGTCAAAAGTACAGACCACTTTTTTTTTTGTGGGCCGGTGTTATTAAAAAACAATACATTTGTGTTTAGTAATCTCTATTTTTCATTACTGTCAAAACTTTTCCTTATTAAAAACGAGGCGCCAAAAACGGGGAACAAATCGATTCACTCTCGGAATTTTATTTGTTTCAATTATTTGTTCTCTTCTGGGTTACCCCCACTACAAAAAGGGTGGGTTCAGTAAAAAAAAAAAAGCGAAAGGAAAGAAGGAAAAAATCGACCGGCTCTGGAAATTTTCTTTCTTTCATTTGTTTTTCCTCTCCGAAAATACAAAAACAAAAGCCGGGATTGAATTTAAAAAAAAAAAAAAAATAAAAAGAGTGAACTGCGATCGAACCCGTATCCCGCATCACTCCATCCTCATGTTTTTTTTTTCTTTGAGGAGGAAACCATATTTATTTGGATGAACAATAAATGTACAATATTTACAATGTTGCACTTGTAATTATCTTAGTTTGTGTAACTCCGGCTTAAATTTTAAGCTCAATCTAACATTTTGTTTTACATTAAGTGGTTAACTTATTTTTTATTGTTTTGTTTAAGACTTGAATGCAGTATTATAGCAAAGGCAGCAGTAATTAACTTAAATACAGGAAAACTTCGCGCAAAAACCTGTGATTGAAAATTCATCCTCATGTGGTATCCACTCAGCCACACCACAGCTACGTCCGTGATCGCGCGTTTGCTCGGTATGTTTATGGAGCTTGCTTGGAATTCGCTGATGGTTCTCTGGAAGATTCAGTTCGAGAAAAAAGAAATTTCCTCCAACCACTTGCCCATTGCACATTTTGCATAAATGTTATCGAGCTGGCTTCGTATATTTTTCCATAGACTGCGTGTACGAATATTCGAGAACACCAGGCGTCACACATTTTCATATCAATAAAAAAATAATATTTATTAAAAAAAAAAAAAAAGTATTCGGGCTGGGAATGGTTAATTATTTTGGTTCAGCGTCCGCTAATTGAATCCAAAATTTATCAAATCTGGAGATACTTTTATTCGCTGACATTCATAATTGAAACAAAAAAATCCCAATTCTTGCACTCTTGGAAAAATCTGTGCGAGCGGGGACAAGGGCCGGTATTCATAGTCAGTGCTTAAGACCGGACTCGAATAAGACGGTCTTATACGAGGCCTCAAGATGGCGTTGGGTTCCATAGACGTCAAACAAGACGGTCTTGAGACGCGGCAAATAAGACGGTCTTCATCAAGTCGGTCTTATTCGAAGCGTGCTTACAAGGTTGCATAGTCCAGTCTTATTTGAAATAAGCATGGTCTTGAGCACGCAACGTTTCATAGTCAATTAACGCAGTCTTATTTACGTATCTTGATCAAGTCGAGTTCGGACTGCACTTAAGCAAATGCTTGTTGCCTAAATATTACTCAATTGTTCTGATGCGTACGAAATTGATAATTACGAATTGTTTGGAAAATATTATATTCGAACAATATAAATTAACAGGAATAGATTGTGAAGGAATGTTTGGGAAAGTGCAGCTGGGACGGGATTATTTACTGTAACAGGGTAGCAACGGAAACTTGCAATTGAAGTAGAGGTTATGAGAGCATTCGCTTTGAAAAATTTGTGAAGTGAAGTGAATAGTGAAATTCTATTGACATGGCGAATATGCAAGATATGTTTAATTTCTACGATCAGATCGAAGAAATGAATAATATGATTGTTCAATGGTCAACGTTGGGCCGAATGACGAAGACGAGGGTGAAGTACAGCGAGCTCCGAAGAGATACATCAGAGATGGTCAAAACCCGTTCGAGTTTTATTCCGAGCAGGAGTTCAAACGGCGATTCCGATTTTCAAAGGATGGTATTATGTACGGAATACTACCTAGAATTGAAGCTGCCTTAGTCAGTGCCAATAATCGTGGTCTACCAATTCCACCTGTCATGCAATTATTAATATGTCTACGATTTTACGCTACCGCTAGCTTTCAAGTAAGGATCATTGTGATTATAATTCCTGACATTCTACTGAAAATATAAAGTGATTTCATTGCTTCCTGTGATCATGGAATGAATGATTGCTAATACATTTTGTACTGTACAGCTCGTCATCGGAGATCTGATGACTATATCGCAGTCTACAGTATCGAGGATAATACACAGAGTATCGGCTCAAATTGCATCATTGATTCACGCAATTATCAAATTTCCTAGTACGGAAGCTGCTATGATCGCAAACAGAGATCTATTCAGACAACTTGGTGCACGCAGGGAGGGTATCGGTTTACCTGGCGTTGATGGCGCTATCGACTGCACTCACATTCGATTATGTCATACGAAATTTGCAGACCTGCAGGAGGTTTATAGGAATCGTAAGGGATATTTTTCCCTCAATGTACAGGTATGTCGCGTTGGTGATAACCGTTTACAAATACCATAAGTTGCAATTAATTTTATCTAGGATACAAATAAACAATACTATTCTATGAAAATCGGTACTTTTAATTTAAATGATACCACAGGCAGTTGTCGGACCCAATATGGAATTCTTGGATGTGGTTCCGGAATGGCCTGGAAGTAACCATGACAGTCAAATATTCCAAAATTCACGAATTTACATGCGGTATCATGAGAGACAACTTACTGGAACCCTGGTTGGAGATGCCGGCTATCCGTGCTTGCCATTTCTGCTGACTCCACTGGCAAATCCAATTACAGATGCTCAACAAAGGTAAGATAAAGATTATCGCATTACTTTAGATTTCGATAAGTAGTCATAAAATTGACAAAGTATACATGTGTGAATTAACCAAGTCGGTATCTTGATAGGTATAACAACGTACAAAGCAGAACAAGGCAAATTGTTGAAAGAACATTTGGAGTTTGGAAGCAACGTTTTCCTTGCCTATCCCGAGGTTTGGGAACCAAATTGTTGTGCTCTACCACAATTGTTGTAGCTTGTGCCGTACTACACAATTTATCACTAACATTGGATAATGCTCTTCCGGAAGATAATCGCATCGAGGAAGAAGAAGCGGATGAATTGCCACCTCAAGCACCGCATTGGCAGCCTGGAGAGGGTTTTGCAATACGCGAAGCTCTAATCGAACGGTTATTCATTTAATCAAAATATATGTATATCAAGTTAATTTAATTGTAAAGAGTAATTGATTTTAGAATGAATATACTCCAAATATTTAATAAAATTGAATTTAATCTGTACAAACAGTTAACATTAGAATACATATTTTACTCATAACTTATCATTGGTTCTCATTTTATTTTTAAACCCCTCACTTACTCATGAAAATACTGATATGTACGTAATTGTACTAAGCGTCAGTCTTATAGTTACGATAATACTTATGAAAATTTGTCTACGTAAAAATATTCAATACATTATAAATACAGCCAGTAAATAGAACTAAAGTTGCTCTTTTGAACTTTGAAGATCAAAGGTTGTCCCTTTCACGCGCATTTTTTTGCAAGTCTGCACCGGGATTCCTTTTAACATATCAATACAATTTATTTATCAATAACCGGTATAGAGATTTACATAATGATATAGGTTAAAATATGTGTATATAAAAATTATATACACATAAACATACACTATAAAATTCTTTTTCTTCTTCTTCGTTTTATAGCTATACACCCACTACAAAAAATTGTACGCGATTTGTTCCCGTTTTTTAGTTCCTCTACGTGGCGCTAACGTTGTTGTGTTCATAAACTATAAAAATACTCAAGAGCTGCATGCCTATACGAATATCTTGCACAGGCTGAGAAATAAAATCCGAGCATCTTATTGGGGGATACATCGGAAATATTCCGAACATAACCGAACGTCGAATAAGACCGTCTCAAGCTCAGTCTTCGTCAAGACGGTCTTGAATGAAATAAGCTAGCGCTTGAGACCAAATTCTTGACGAAGACCGTCTTGTTTTCCGACTATGAATACATAGCATCTCAAGACGGTCTTGAACGAATAAGACGATCTTCACCAAGACGGTCTTAAGCACCGCCTTGAGACCTGACTATGAATACGGGCCAAGGATGCGATTGGCAACCGCTTGCTCGAGCGACCGAGTATATCTATATATGCACGATTGTGGGCCACCTTCGGTGCATGGCCGCCTAGGTGTCAGGTCGGAAATGGGCCACCTTCGGTGCGTGGCCGCCTAGGTGTCACGTCGACGCTCCAACCTAGCTGGTATCACGAAAAGCCGAGAGTTGGAGATCTCCCTACTCATCTCTGATCTAGGGATGTACGTGGGGCAGGGATGGTAGGGATGAAAATATGCCAATAATAATATTATTATTACGTTGGCGCTGCATTGCGCACGCGTGATTATCCATCCCTCGATCACAACGCCGACCTGGCGGCCACAAAGTGAAATAAACAATCAGCCGTGAAATGAACCACCACATAAGGACTATGAATACGGGTGTTACTCTAGTCTTCATGGGTTAGGGTTCCGTCAAATAATAATAATACGCTTATGAATGACTCGTAGCGCTGCTCTTGTGGCCATAAGTTGTACTTTTGTTTCGGACGTCAACCAGCTCCCTGCAACTCCTTGTTTCAGAAAACGAGCCTATGTTGTCACACTCGGTAGAGAGCGTTAGTAGTACAGTTGCGCGGTTTGCGCGATGAGTTCCGTATAGTTAGCAGATAAATATAACAATTATTATTTTTTATTGTTGTTATATTTAGGGAATTATTTACGCAATTTAATGCCACTATTATTATAATTTATGACATTATATTTTGTTAATAACAAATAAAAATCTGTTCAGCATATAGTGAGCAGAAAATGATTGGATATTCCATTTTTTTCCCCCGAATCAACTGGAAATCATTTGGGAAACGCGTATATAAGGTTGAAATAATTTGCGAAATAATTGTTTTATCACAAAAACACGATAAATAAGTCGATCAATTTTTCTGGTATACCCAATCTCTCAGTCGATATCGCATACCCGATGCGCGCAATATTGTGGGGTGTGATTTGGCTATGTTGACGCCGCTCCGTGAACGGCGTGAACCCAGCGGTTCTCAGTATTCTCACTCTCGGCTTTCGGGACGTACGGACGTATCAGCCATAACCTGTTCGTGTCAATTGATAGTAGTTTGTTATTTATTTATTTTTGATTTAGTTTTTGTCTAATAGTTCGCTAATCGCCTCTCGAACTTGAAGCACGCCAGCGACAAGTACGACAAGTTTCTGTACATTCCACGTTTCTCGTTTAAATCGATGATTGAAGAGAGCTCAGGCAAATGTGTATTTGTTTTTCTCGCGTCGTGTCACCATCGAAGATTTATTGTTCGTTGAAAAATCGATGTAGGGCACGAGGCAGTCGGAAAGGATGGAAAAAGATGCGAATGTTTCGGTGCACCGTTGGTTCGGGACTGCTAACTATACAGAACTAAGTTTCATTTGGTTGATTTGGCTGGTTCAGAACGTAGGTAGTAAAAAGACGCAGGCTACGGGGGAACGGTTCAAAGAAGGTGTGAATATCAATAAGGGGCTCCTAGCACTGGGCAACGTAATTTCACAATTGGGAGACGGTGGACCTGCCTCTTACATAGGATATCGTGACAGTAAGTTAACAAGACTTCTCCAAGATTCTCTGGGCGGTAATTCCATGACTTGCGGATCGTGCGAGAAGAATAAAGAACAAGCCAATTGTCAATCAAGACCCCAAAGCAGCTGAAATCAATCGGTTGAACGGAGTGATTCAAGAACTTCGTTTGGCTCTCCTTGGCCAGGGAGGGAGCCTCATTTTTCCTATTTCTTGACACGTTATTATTATTTTTTGTGGAGCAGCAAAAGGCTTGCAACGAGGCCCAGCATAGATTTAACGCTTCGGTTACGTTTTTCGTCGGTTCTCTCCTCTTCTTCTCTCCTGCTCGACCATCTTTCTGAAAACCATACGTGAAGACACTGCGAAACTATATAATTCGCCGTGGCTCGTCTTTGAGCAAACAGTTCCGAGCCAACGGTGCACCGAAACATTCGCATCTTTTTCCATCCTTTCCGACTGCCTCGTGCCCTACATCGATTTTTCAACGAACAATAAATCTTCGATGGTGACACGACGCGAGAAAAACAAATACACATTTGCCTGAGCTCTCTTCAATCATCGATTTAAACGAGAAACGTGGAATGTACAGAAACTTGTCGTACTTGTCGCTGGCGTGCTTCAAGTTCGAGAGGCGATTAGCGAACTATTAGACAAAAACTAAATCAAAAATAAATAAATAACAAACTACTATCAATTGACACGAACAGGTTATGGCTGATACGTCCGTACGTCCCGAAAGCCGAGAGTGAGAATACTGAGAACCGCTGGGTTCACGCCGTTCACGGAGCGGCGTCAACATAGCCAAATCACACCCCACAATATTGCGCGCATCGGGTATGCGATATCGACTGAGAGATTGGGTATACCAGAAAAATTGATCGACTTATTTATCGTGTTTTTGTGATAAAACAATTATTTCGCAAATTATTTCAACCTTATATACGCGTTTCCCAAATGATTTCCAGTTGATTCGGGGGAAAAAAATGGAATATCCAATCATTTTCTGCTCACTATATGCTGAACAGATTTTTATTTGTTATTAACAAAATATAATGTCATAAATTATAATAATAGTGGCATTAAATTGCGTAAATAATTCCCTAAATATAACAACAATAAAAAATAATAATTGTTATATTTATCTGCTAACTATACGGAACTCATCGCGATGACCTTTACGGTCTTTACAGAGTGCAACCCGTGCAACTGCACTACTAGCGCCCTTAATAAGAACTAAAATTATGTGACATACTAGGTTACTCTTTTTACTTTTTCGCTCAATCTAGTTGCAGGGGGCAGCCCCTTGACACTCGCCACTGCTCGCATACTAAGAAATTATACGCGCTTAGTGGTCTTGTCCCCGTTTTTTAGTTCCTCTACATGGCGCTAGTAGACTTCTGACACGCTCGCTGCCCTCGCTGACCGCGCGCAAGCTTGTCAGACAACTACTAGCGTCACTAGTGGTGGAAATTGGCAGCAGAATCGAGGGACATTTTGCGAACCACCTTTAGCAGCGGGTGTCAGGGGGCTGCCTGTATGTAAGACCGGTTCGTGGGCGACACTAGTTCGTAGAACATCCGTACGAAGACCATAGAGATAATATTAGGATAGAGTGAGCGAGGCGACGAAAATCCTGAAAGGCACGTAGAAAGGGAAGGAGAATCGTTGACACCTAACTCTCTGTCCTTGTTTCCACACTAGTCGCCGCTCCGGCGTCAACAGTTGATAATCAGAGGCGAATGAGACAAAGATAGGGTTTGTTCGTGCAGCTACACTTTCACCACTTTTCTTTTTTTTACACCTTCGGTAAGAACACTATCACTGTATATTTGAGAAAATGTAGAAAGTATAGCTAGCATGAACAAACCAATAGAGTGGTGCCAGCGATTCTTTCTTTTTCTAGGCACGTTTTAGGTTTGTCAGTGCCTCGCTCACTGCCCTAAATTATCTCTACGGCGACTGCAAAAGTTACATTGATGCTATCTCGTGGCATAATTATAATCTATGGGATTGAAGTTGGTCTAGGCACGCTAGTTAAAAATTTTGCGCTCCCTGAAAAAAGAATCTTCGAGTTTAAGTTCTCTGATGTACAGGAGAAAACTATAATGAACAATTCATTTAATTAATTCATTACATAAGGCTTTGTACATATTTATAACGTAATTTCTTTCATCCAATATGATGCTGTTGTTGTCAGCTATAAAAATTTGAACTCATGCTGGCAGCCACAATGGCCGATATAATGAAACTCGCATCTTTATTGCCCTCTCTCCCCAATTCAAGTCAAGAGATGATAAATAGGAGAGATGATATTTTTAGTCACTCTCTGATCCAGATTCAGACAATTGTAGATCATCCTTAAGCAAATTATCAGGCATTGACAACGAGGGAGATGCTGACATGCCGTTTGCATGTCCTGAAAGTAGATAAATAGAGTTTGAACAAGCTGAAAAGAAACGTATAAATCCGAATCAATGAAATAAGAAAGAAGAATACTTGCAGCAGGCATAACCAATTGACAAGTTTAAATAACTATACTTGCCATTAGTAGTCATCGGAACTGGTATGTTTTCGGCATCCGAATCACTGTCAGAGCTATCAGAGCTGGAGCTACTAGAACTTGAGTCGCTGAGAGCTCGTTCATCACTTTCAGTAGCAGGAGCGCTTTCCTCCAGAGTTATTTCCCGAATAACTGGAGTTTCAGTCCTGGGTGGTGCCGAACCGTGTGAGGGTTGAGCGGGCGTCATCATAGAAGACAAAGCAAAGTCGTCGTTGTCTAAACCAATCATTGGAAGACTGGCCAAAGTTGACTGTGCAATGGAAGGCGGCACAGGAGAACTGTAATGGTAAGTAGCATCAGAGAATATAGTGCATAGACTCTGGGGACTGGTAAATATCAACCGGTCGTTGGATACCTGTTGCTTGGTATGTTTGGGGGGCTTTTTCCATGATAAGGTGACGCTTGAAGCGGGCTGTGTTGTTTTGGATGTAGCTGAACCATGGGTTCTTTCTTTCTCCCGGTAGCCACTTTGGTTCTTCCATTGGCCCTACCGTGAGTCGGGCTTTTCTTGTTTTCAACCGGCGTGAAAGGGCGGTTGTTGCTGTTTTGCCCAGGAATACTCAGAAATGATTGACTCTTAGGCTCGGTTCTGTGAAGGAACCATTTATCGTTTATTTCACTATCTTGAAAATGTAACGTTCTATAAAACCGGGAAACGATAGATGCCAACAATGCTTACCGCGTTTTTTTCACTTGTATATTCGATGACAACTTCTCGAGTGTTACTTCCCCTGTGACACGATCTATTATCAATACACACTCCTTGTGATACGGTCGCTGGGAGCCCTTGAAGACAGTATGAGGTGTTCCAGCACCATCTAAGTGTGGCACAGTTACAGTCATGGTATTATTCGATCCAACGTCAACTTGTGCCATCTTAGATACGTCCACACTGGCTGGTTTGAAGTCATCTACGAATAAATAAATCAGTAGGGTTGTTTGACTTCGAAACACAGACTACAAATGTAGCGTACAGATACTTACACTTAAGTGTGTGGAACGCGGTCGACTTCTTGTTAGTAAAACTGGGACCCAGCTTAAGCTCCCGAATCTCAGGGCCGAGGCCAAGTTTCTCGGCCATCTCGGAGGAAATAGCGTCTCAGAAATGTCTGGCATTTATTTAATAAAGCGATAAAGCATTGTTTCATACCCATTAACAAGTTGAAATGGGGACAAATATAAGTGATGGCTTTTGCAGCTTTTGCAGAAAACTGAGATAATTGTTCACAGCCTACAATATTTATCTGAACATTTTTCCCCCATCAACTTTTCTACCACATTGTCGAGTAAGAATAAAACATGGTAGGATTGTGAATAACAGTTGGAAGATCAGGCTTTTTTTTAAATAGAAACAAAACATTTTTTGGCCTTTGTCTACTTGACTTTTCTGGTATTTTTTCGTTTACGAAAGATGAGAGCAGAAGAAAGGAAAAAAAAATGAAGGGAGAAAAGCGGAATTGTTTGCTCGGGTAAAACCCAGCTGGTTAGATTGGATACGAGTTTAGATAGAATTCGAGTAGAGTCGGTCAAGACGGTTGTAATATTGTCGAAAAATTGTGCAAAATAATGGTGAAAACTTACCTCGAAATTTACGCTACATATTCCATTGACCCAATTTTTAGTCTCGGGCTGCAACTCTCGCACTCATGGCGTGACAAGTATGTATGTACAAATTGAAAGAAGGGGAATGAATACTGGATAGCGTCAAAATGGCATCCGAGGACCTGGGATACCGAAATTTTTGTCACCGGTGATAAAAGAAGTTGTCCGATCAAATCTGCAGCCTGATTGGTTACAATGACCTTTGTCGACTTTGTCAGCTGTGTTATAAATTCTAAAATCTGGGCCCGGCAATCTTACGGCAGACGGAAGTCGTCGCAACCATTGGAACTTGTTGCGCTCTTTAGCGACTCGCGAGGAAAAATCATAGGTACTAGCAGCTTCGGTTGTTACTTTTCGCATGAGTGACAGGTGACGTCACTCGATAGAACGGCAAAATACGCATGCAAAACATAACCTCGAATTCGTTCTCTATTTTCATAAATTTCCAAATTATCCTTCAATCTCGACACTCGCATTTGCAATTCGCGGTACATGCAACTTCATTGTTGGTTAAACAAAAATTAACAGCCCAGCAACTGCATTATTGTTATACAAACCGTAAGCAACTGACTGACACTTTGTGATTTTACTCCTATATTTGTGACAGTAGAGAAAATGTTACAGAGCCCAGCTCTGATTGGCAAGAAAACTCAATCAATCGATCTCATGACCCGTTCTTGCTAATCGGTGGTTTCGGCTGTTAGTCGTGAGTCCGCAAAAATTTGAAAACCGCACGGCGGTGGGTTACACATGCGAAAAATGCAACAATGATTAATTGGATTGATAAGAATAACTATAACATGAGAGGTGTTACTATTCTTTATTTCAATATTAGTTTTCATTTTTCTTTTTTCAACAATTTTAGAAGAGCGTCATAAATAATTAACTATTAATCCCATGTACTCATGTACACTATGATGGTCAGCTTAAATACATTTGTTGCTAGTTGTCTAAACTGTGCAGAAAAAAAAAAAAACTTTCAACTTATACAATGAGACGAATCACTATATTTCTCTTTCACTCTCTTGACTGAATATATTAAGAAGATTCTAGTATACGCTACCTTGTTCCTGTATACATATTCATTCAGAAACATTATCTATACCTAATGTTTGAGAACATTCTCTTTACATCAGTTATTATTATTATTATTTAATTTCGTTTATAATTGTTATCAGTATAACTTTGTTTTTCTTTTTATTTAATGTTATCATTACTATATTTTTCCTCAAAGACACTTCTTTCTCTTTTGGTACGCAACCTTATTACAAACGTAACGTGGTAGTTATACTCTAAACATTGATTCCTATATTATACTCAGTCTTCAGAGCATTTGCGTAAAGCAACGAATTTATTGTTGTCATTATTGTTGATTTTACATTGTGCTACTGACTTTCCAAATTAACAAGGCAAATCAAGAATACCGCATTCAGCGTAACCCAAAACGTAACTATGGCAAAGGGGGAATCAGCTTTTAATTTAGACAATTACTGTTTTAATTCTGTTGAGATTTCTTCATTATATTAGTCGAATTCGTGTGCATGAGATTGAACGGCAACCTTCAATTGGCTTTACACCAGTGCAATTTTTTCTGTTATCTCGATGTTTATATGCAAAAAAATAATCCTTTCATCTTAGCAAAATAATGTCTTAACTTTTGTTTTTATCGGAATCCAAAAAGCCTTCAGCACTTCAGTATCGTTATTATTATCATTATTACTATTACTGGTTTTAACTTTTGCAGCAGAAGTATTTTCACAATAATTGTTATGAACTTATGGCCCTCAAATCTTTTGAATCTTTGAAACATCTCTTAGCAAATTAAAGAAAATTACTAGATATGACCAGAGCTATGTACAATCCCGCTGTTCGTTCTAACTCAAAAAGTCAAGGTTGCTTCCGGAATGTGCTGTTTTTCATTAATTTAATATCATTACTTTTTATACATATAAATAAAACCGTCACGACCCTAGACAATTGGTACCTTAGATATTACTTAAGGTAGTTATATTATTATAAATTTAGAATCACGTAACTGGTCGTATTTTTTTTTTAACATTTCTCTACCTCAATGCCTACGGTGCTCTGATTTATTATTTTCTTTTTACCTTTTTTTTTGTACACAGTCTAGACTCAGTCGTAGAGAGTATGCAGTCTCTACACTTTCGTATAAAACAAAAAAAAAAAATTTGTTCTTCTAGTTGACACTGGGTGTCTGTTCTTTGTCCCACTGTACCTCGATGCTCGGCCATTTAGTTTGCAATACCGTCAACATCGGATTGCTATCTAAAATACATTTGACTGTACATTCTAGCAGCACAGCTTGTCCTCTCCGATATGTGACTTTGTTTTCTAGGTTGCTTCGTGGCAAACCGTTGTAGTGGAACAACACAAATGTGTCAGGACAAGTACGAGGATCTTCGGGAAAAAATTCATCCATGAAAGCTGCTAGCAGAATAATTCCTAGAGATTCGCTGTCCAATTTTTTCCTCATTATCTCAACACTGTAATTTTGTTTTTCCAGTTAAAATTTCAATTTAGTCAACTGAGCACTCTGTTGGATTATGTAGACCTACACCATCAATTTTTTCATGTTATACTTACTACTCTGTGTCAGCTACGAGATCGAGTTCGGCAAGGACATCTTGCAACAGATTGGATGATATAAAATTATTTCCTTCGGGGTCAAACTTCTTGAATACCCTCCGAGCCTGATCCGCAGGTGTTTCAGGACTCACCAGCCTTCTTTCAGAGGAAAATAGTACAGTTAGATGTGTATCAGAACCAAGAACCCATATCGGATGCGAAGGGGCCTTTAGAAATGTTCCAACTTCGCAATATCTCAGGTGCTCTAAAAAGGCTAAAAAACCAACCGAGTTCTGCTTGTCTATACCTTGAAGTTCTGAAATCAGAAATGAAGATGATGCTTTAATTGATTGAATTGCGATAAAGGACAGATTTTTTCATTTTCTTATTTCTCACAACTCAATCACAAGTCATGGAATAGGTTGTTTGAAACTAACTAAGCCCTCCAACATCTTGATCATGGTCCCATACGTGGCTGACCGCGCGCCCAGTAAGCATTAAGTTGATCAAACTTTGACTGCCGTAGCCGTAAGTCGAGTCTATGAGTGGCTCCATGGGGTCAGACATTTCTGATTGCATTCCTGCAAGACCTTTCGTACAAACTACCGTGTATAGGAATAATAAAATGCCAAACTGATTTTTCATCATATCAATTTGGTCAGTGAAGTATTTTTTCAACTCATCCATATTATCAATCGTGAATATCCTGAAAAAAAATTTTGAGTGTCGTTATTAAATCACACGACACCTGATATCGTCATTATTTGGTATTGTTCAAACACGTAAGTCTGAATACTCACCTCAATTGCGAATGAAAAATGTCGGGTTCTAGCTCCAGTCTATTTTCCATTGAGTTTGTTGTCTCCTGGTGGTGTTGGTCATTCTTCTTATTTTCCTCAGGAGATTTCAGGTCTGGTACCTTGTTCGAAATGTTTTCACAATTCATAGATGTCGTGCCGTACCCTTGCGGTCCCATTGTTCGAACTATACAGTATCTAGGTTGCAGGCTGTCCGCGGCACGTGCTACTATTTCCGTCATTGCCTTTACCAGCAAGAAGTTACACTGTTCGGTTCCGACCTCTTTCCAACTAGTGATATCGCTTTCTAGTAGTAATTCTTTCAGTATAAAAGCTTGAACTGGTGCTATCACTGCACACGGACCTCCCTCTGCTTGGACCAGAGCTGTCGGCTCGTCATTGCTAAAAAAAAATCCTGTAAAACAAATTGTTGGTTCTGAGATGTTGATTGTGTTGTTTCTTAGCTTTTTTTTTTATACCGCTTCCTTTAGTTATTCACAGTAAAGAAAAGAATCTGATCTTGCTACATATGGAAAAGGTGTGTTAAAATCAAATGAAGCTAATTTTTTTTCGCATTTTATAATTCAACCGTCTAGGGGAAAAGTACGATAAAAAAAAAATACAGCAAGGGTGATGTTGAAAGACATGATGTGAGAGGTGAGATTATTTATCTAACCTTGAGACCACTGTTTGAAGACGTCGTATTTGACAGAAGGACCCCATAGCAGTGTTTTAATTTCTTGTACGAGGTCTGTGTCGTTAGCTAAATTACCAGCCATTATAAGTATTTTCAAAAGAAAATCGCTCCTTTCATACAGTAAAAATTGTAGTCCTTGTCGTCGTCGTCGTCGTCGCAGTCGTCGTCGTATACGTGTGTTATATGGCCAGAATTATATACGACATACTATTGCGATTGAGACAATAATAGTTTATTCAAATAAATAATACCTTCGAAAGGACTATACTCTTAATAACCTATATTTCACGTTCGACAGTTGCCAAGGGTGTCGCCATTGTGATTAACCATTCGGCGAATGAGCGGAGAGACCCTTCTTTCACAGCTATTATTATTCTTCTCATCCCCGATTCGTTATTTACACCAAGGTTTACGCGTAAAACGTATACAAAAAAAAGTACATAAAATACACACCACGAGTTTCGCACTTTGTAATATTGTCATTCGCAACGCATAATTTCGGAAAAGTATTGTCACAAACGTTACGATATCGGCGAATAAAAAAAAATTAGTTTCAAATTCGAACTATTCGATGAGGTTCTTTCAACTGCCGCAGGCGAGTTTAAATTTTTGTCCAAAAATATTGAAATTTTCCTTCGAGTTTTGTCACCTACATCGTTATTATCACTGATCTACACCCAATACAGTTTACATCGGCTGTACTTTCTATAACATTTCGTAAGTTTGTGATTTACTTCAGGTAAGAACTGTGTGCAACGTCACATGCGGGTCACCATCTGTGGGTTTTAAATATTAGTGAAGGGGCAGTAAATTATTGTATAATTCTATAAAAATGGATTTCTTTGACTCCCTGCCAACACACATGGTACGTTTCTCACCTCGTAATTGACTTAGACTGTTAAAATCAAACGTATAGAATATCTCATATATGCAGTAGTTCATAACCTCCCAGAAAGCTTCAATATCAAATTAAACTGATAATCACTTGAAATTTGGCTCTTTCCCGTCGACTTCACGATATTTCTATTATATGCTTATACCAAAGAAGTTATTCAGAAAATCCTAAGCTCTTCTTTATCAGTGGTTCGATGGAGGATGATTCAGTTTCTCATTACAGCGTTAATTTTGCTGATCTTCCCTTCTGGGCCAGTATAATTAGCCGTAATTAACTATGTGTGTATCTTTTTGACTTTTTAAAGGACTATGACGGGCAAGCCAGGGCAGAAAAACTCTCCAGGGTAATTGTCACATTGTTTGGAGTAAGTTGATTTATTAAATTCATATTTTATTGTATAACTGAAATTGCTGAATAGTCAATATATTAATGTTTGTTTTTCCAGGTGGTTGGGCTTGTTTGGGGTTATGCAATACAGCAATTTTCCCAAACTATTTACATTTTGGGGGCAGGTTTTGTTTTGGCTGGCATAGTCACGATTCCGCCATGGCCAATGTATCGTCGCAAGCCTCTAGACTGGCAGAAGCCTCAACCTGAAGTGCCAACAAAGTTTAAGAAGAAGAAATAAATTCCTGCATTAAATTCTGACTAAATATTCTTATTCCTGATCCATATATACAATATGATATAACCTAAATATGGAATCTCGTATTCTTCAATTTAAACCATTGTAATTATTCAAATTACCTTGCAGCAAAGATTTCAGGTGCACTACACATGACTTCTATAAATTCAATCGTGTAATTCAAATTTGTTTCAAGGATGCTAGACTTTGAATGTTATTCATCGAAAATTTTGAGAATTTGAATTAATCGTTCCCGAATAGTTAGATAGTTTGTCAATGACGTCGAGGAAAATTAACCGGCAGACTACAAGGTTTCGGTACTACTAATTTTGTTACCCAATGGCCGCAAACAGTCACTGGGTTTGTTTTTTTCCGTTTAATGTTTCAAATTGATCTATTTAGTAGATACATAGGAACTCTACGCTATATGCGCAGGGATCGTATGTACGATAAAAAAATCTTAGAGACGGTTCACGATTAATTGCAGCTGCGTTAATTTTGAGTAACTAAATAATTTGTTGGAAAGTCGAAGGGAAGTTTGGGCTTTAACCTAAACGTTTCAAATGTCAACCACAAATGACGCATACCTTTCATTCTGATATACCTCATCGTGATAAAAATAGTCGTTGCTTCGGCGTTGCAAGCAAATGCAATAAACGAAGTCAGTAAAGTTTTATGCGGTGACATATGTACAGATACGTCACGCGAGTGAATGCCATGGCATAGGAGAGAAAGGGGCGTGGCCTTCCTTAACCAACTTGTGTGGTAGTGTTAAATGCTATTATTCATAGGTATCAGATACACAGGGTGAAAATGACATATATCGATCGAATTTCGTATGTTGTGCGTGCTTCGGGATAGAGGACAGGTATGATTACGTGATAAACGGCCTGTCAAGTGATAACAAAGTAACAATGAACCGCAGGTGTCTAACGTAAATATTAAATCTAATAAACACCGTTCGTCTGTCCGAAAAATGTTCACCAAGGTGAGCTTGAGAATATAGCTGCCGTATACATACGTATACATTTTTTTTGTTTTTTATATTCGATGAAATTGCCCATTTTACCAAACATATGGCGTTGGCTTTAAAAATTGTACATTATCCGTTTATCACTTGTTCATTTATCCGATCGTTTCGATTTTCAAAACGACGCATACATTTTTAGACTATACCTCAATTACCCCCCGTATGGTCAAGTTTTTGCATAACATAACCTCCAATTCAAATGATACACATACGACTCACGTAAACACATTGTATACATAAATATCTCTGATGATAATATTATTCTCTATTGATTGATTTATGGTTTATACAGATCTGTGTATACTTTTATTCGGCAGCATCTCACCGGGTCTTGGAAACATGTAAATTTGCATTGAGATGAGTGGCGCAAATGTTGAAGAATCTTCCTATTTGAAAGTGGAGCACGACTTTGAGTACAGAACTAATGACGGTCGTCAAATTGCTATAAAAAAAGATGAGAGGCTTTATCTTATACAAAAGACCAATAATGATTGGTGGAAAGTGATACGGAATAAGGAACAACGGTCATTTTATGTTCCGGTGACATACGTTACTGAATTGGGCAGTGTTTCGTCGCCCAATAAATTCACAGGCCCGGGTAAACATGATGCGATATTTCAAACTACTTCGAGAGATCATTCAGCCAGGAGAAGAAATGTTGAGAATTGGCTTTCGACTACCGTTAAGATGTTGCCGGATGGATCGAGAAGTCCTGAGAATTTAGAACAGTATAATAGATTGAAAAATTTCGAAGATGCAGGGATGAAAGAGATCAAGAATCGAATTGTCCAACAGAAGCAGAGCCTTCAAGGAAATGAGAAAAGCAACGAAATTAAAAATGAAAAGAAAAGTTTAGAACGTTTCAGAAATGTCGTTAGAAAGATTTCCAGCAGTATGCATGTGTCACAAGATACTTCTGCACACAACACATCTGCCAGAAACTCTCAAACAAGAGATGTTATGCGCACGGTGATGGAAAATGTAGATGGAAAATCAGCACCAGCTTCAAACTATCCTATATATTCACCAAAGGAGGCTAAAGAACCTGACCGCACCCTATTTGAATACCAAAATCCGCCTCAGCAGCAAATTCTGCACAGTATTTCCCATTGCCAAAAGTCAGCGATGAATCTTACAAACCCTACAGGCTGCACGGAGTCTATTGATGATTGCAGAAGTGTAAATTTAGATTCTTCGTTAATTAAACATAGTCCAAGATCGAGACCTTCCACAAAAGAATCAAAATTATCTGTACAAAAGAACATCGCGACAAAAAGGTCCGACAATAACAGCACCGATCGTTGCGCAGTGACACCAAATATTGAGAAGAAGCCCAGCTCACCGATTTCTGCTGGTAATAAAGTCGCAATGTCTTCGACTTCTCCATCCCTGCAGGGCAGTGGTAGCACATTTGATTATTCTGAGAACGCAATGAGAATTTTAAATGACAAACGAAAGTCATGGGCTGTTGAAGAGTTGATGAGTGAATTGACCCAGATTCGCAAGGAACGAGTAGATGACAATGCCTCTAATTTTGTGTTGAGAAGCATAGAAATTAAGGATGGATTTGATCCACTTGAAAAGCTCACTCAAGAGCTTCACGATCTTCATACATCCCAACACGAGAATTCCACAGTTTCCAATTCCCCGAAAGCGGACTTCAAAAGTGAAGATGATATTAAAGAACCGCCAGAAATTTCAATATGTAAAGAGAAAGAAACCACGATAGTACCTTTAAAGAGTCCAAAGAACCTGGCACAAACTGAATCTACATTCAATAAATCAAAATCACCAAAGAGTAGAATTTCACTGACCAACAGCGAAGTCTGTTCAATTTCAACTGATATCAATAATTCCTGTAAGTTTACCAAACGACAGGACGAATACGAGGAGGCAAACATACTGAACGACGAATCAAGAATGCCGATTAATGTCAGGGATGAAGGGAGTGATAGGAAAGCGACTTTATCTGCTGATAAAGAGCATTACGTATTGTCTTATCAGCAGAATTCACAGCTGTTTAAATCGGAGAGTAGTGATAATTTGGCTAAATTTGAGAAGCCAAGTTATTCAAATGTTTTGAACAAATTGAAAAACGAAACTAAGGTACGACCACAGCTAAAGTTGAAGATAAAAAACGTGGATACAAAGATAAAGCTGACGCCATCACTGGAAAAACTGGCAAGTGAGATACAATTTTTACCTGCCAGTAGAACTTCCATTGTAGATAGCGATACACAACAATCTACACCAACCGAAAATAAATGGCCTCAGGGTCGCGCTGATCAAAAGAGGGTAACGACAAAGACGGAAACAATCGAGCCCGCAGCGATAGATATATTGGAAAGTAGAGACGACCTAATAAATGTTGACCAAGATAGTGAAATGTGGAAAAATTTCAAATCGAAATTGAATTACAGAGGCAGCTTTAAGTCAAAACAAGAACAGAAGAGTCAAGTTGTTACCAAAGATGTGACTTTCGACAATGAGCACTCGGAAAGTGTCACAAAGCCTGGGAGAAGGAAGATAAAAAAGTCAGCAACGTTCAATTGTGTCGCTGTGCCTGAGTATTACAAACACTTCCAAAGACATGAAGGTTCCGAATACTGTTCTCGCATCTCGCCGACATTGAGGACTAAACGAAGAAGTCAGAGTCTTGAGAATATTAAATTATTGGTAAACAGGGAGCTAAAGCACACATTAGCAGCTTCAAAGAGAGCAGATGGGGCTCAAAATGCCTTGCACAAGTCGGTTGCAAAGCCTATTCCCAGTTGTCGCAAAATCCAGCCAATGAAAGATGTCCGAGAAAGTATTGGGGCTGAATCGCCATGCTCGCATCAAGGGGTTCAAGCCAGTGTTCAAGTCCTGCCGCCGTCGATATCAAGGAGTTACGAAAATCTGAACGAAGGTTTTAACAATCTAAAAGTGTTTGATGCCAACAAGAGCACTGCTGTGAGCTTCAAAAATTTGTTATGCACATCTGATAGCGGCTCGGACGAGTATCTCCATTACAAAGCATTTCCAAAGAGTTCCATCAGCAGGAACGAACGCTTGGCATTTAGCTCAGACAGCAAAATCAATTCCAAAGTTGTCGTCAGTTCCGAGAGCTTGCCCGTCATCGACAGAAGCATATCGGACGAGCAAATACTTAGCTCGAATATTAGTTCCGAAGCACTTTTTAGCCAATCGGAATCCGAGGTTTATGCTTTGTCTGAAGTTTCCAACACCTCGAGTCCCATTACCGTAGATCGTGATAGAGAAAATTTTGTAAATCTACCGCCGGGATGGACCCAAGAATACGATCAACAGTCGAAACAAATCTGCTTTGTTAATACATGGGGAGAGAAGGTGAGCATTATGCAGCATTTCTTTGTTTATTCACTTCTGACACTCTAGTAAACCTGTACAGTTAAATTTTCTTAGGTTTCAAACACAAGAAATGATTGTATGCTTTTGTTAACGGGGCTGAGCCAAGGTGGAATTTTTCTGAATGTTTGAAATTAACGAGCAAGTTCGGTAATCAGATTCATTCAACGTTCATTCTTCTCAATTCGTAACTTGGGAACAATTATGTGGTAGACGTAAAGCCCATTCTGCTGACGTGCTTAGGTATAAGAACTCGACCACGAAAGGATGTGGTCACACAGACAAGAAACGTTGCGTACGTAATGATAAGACAGTGAAGTAGATGTCAAATTACATTCAAAAAGTAAATGGTGTATGGCATTGTCAGAATTGACCGGGTATTTCGCGTATTTTGCAGTAGAATGATTCAGGGCACTGACAAAGACGTACCTAGTGGTGTTCAGTTGAAGGAAAAACTTACTTCAAATGAAACAAATCGACCAAGTTACAAATGGATTCCAACTGAGTTAGAGAATAAAATGCTTGCAAACTTTGAACGTGTCTGTATAAAATCGATGTTCTCTACTTTTGATTGGTTAAGGGAAATTAGATTTCAGTGCGCTAGTGAATATTGCGATCTTGTGTATTCAAATACCGATTACAATATAACACAGGTAATTATAGAGGAAAAGAAACTTCCATCCTTGGCCATGAGTTAGTTATAAATTCGTCTGCAGTAACTAGGAAATTTCTGCAAGCATACGAACTTGCTGTTTGGTTTCCACCCAAGCAACCATTGTTTAACTAATGCAAAGTTTCTTTTCATTCGGTATTATACAGCGAGCAACGATTTAAACATAATGCAATTTTGTGTCTTCAGTGGTTCTCATCCAATGATGCGGAAGGTAAAATTTACTTTTTTGAGGAAAACAGCAACGAATCATCGTGGATACTTCCCAGCATTCCAGCTACTGAGCCAACCTTAAGAAATATGGAGGGAAATCATGACAATATTGAGCTCAGGACCAATTCAGGCAGCGAAAAACTCCGAATTGGGAAAGCTCGCAGCTTGCTCGTGGGAAATCAAAGACCAACTAAGAAAGAACTTGCTGCACGTCGGTCAGGATCACTTTCGCATGATTGGCCGCAGTTATTCGATGGCAATATGGTAAAGTTTGAACAGTGGAAACTAATTCAGCAGCTCGTTGACTTCGAAAAGTAACACTTTTTCATAGTGGGTAATTTATATCTATATATACTGTGATTCGTTTTCAGTGCATTCTTAAGGAGGGAATATTACAGAGAACTAAAATAACTGAAAATGGTAAAAAGTTGAGGAAACATTGGAGCACGTCGTACGTTGTGTTGTCAGAATTGTTCTTGTTGTTCTTCAAAGATGCTAAAAGCTTTTCCGCTATGGTAAGGAAAATAGAGTTAAATTTCGACGAAAAGTTTAATCATTTCCAATAAAATCACAACACAGAAATCGGGGCAATCGGCAGCAGCAAAACCAGATATATCTGTGGATCTTAATGGTGCCATTATAGAACCTGATGACAAAGTGAGCAGTAGAAAAAATGTTTACATTATCAGCACTATACTTGGTCTACAAGTTTTAATTCAAAACGACAATACCACAGTCGCTAACGAATGGTTCAAAGAGATATATGATGTCATCCACAATCTCGTAAGTTCTATTGGTCATTCTCCTAATCGCTCAATAGATTTCCCTTATCCCTAATTAATTCAAAAATTGTTAATTTTTTCGATCACAACAGTTTATTGAATCGAATATCTAAAGTATTGTTATTCTTTAGTATGAGAAAAACTGACTGTTTGACTATTGTTTCATCTTATTTTTCCAGCCCTCTGGTTTTGAAGCTCAAACACCTCCTAGCTTAGAGCGGCCGCGAGATACCAAAAGTAAACAATTTCTGAGCGTTAATTCAATCGAGGAGAGTAAAGTTGTCTCAAAAATTGGACGAACAAGATCTGTTAAAAGTAAGTGAACAGTCGTTTTGTATTATTTGACAAAAAATGAATACGAAAAGATCTAAATTTAACAATTGTATTGTGGATGCAGCAATTGGTAATATCGCTAGCGTTTGTAAGTATTACAATAGGAAAACGAAACAAAGACGTTGATGCGGTGATTGAATTGGCTAATGCCATTGAAAATTGGCCCGATGCATGTATTCAGATTTTTAATAACAACCTGAACGCCCTTATCCATAATGTATAATTTCGTACACACAGTTAAAAAGATCGAAGGCTCGACTGAAGATCTCAGTGGATCCTCGGCTGAACGTCAAACAAAAATAAAAGCAAAGTTAAAACGCTTCTTTCAAAGGAGACCAACGATGGATTCCCTCGTCAAGAACGGTATATACAAAGGTATTTAAATTACCTAGTTCTCTACGCCTGACAAATAATGGTTAAAAAAGTAAAATTTTCTGCTCTCACTTTCCTTTTATACATATATGATAATTGCTTCTCTCCAGACGAGCCGGCGTTTGGCTCATATTTGAAAGACGTGTGCTCACGGGAGCCTCCAATGGTACCTAGATTTGTGAAATCTTGCATCGAAATATTGGAAAGCAATCTGGAAAATATGAAAGCTGACGGGTTGTACAGAGCAAGTGGGAATCTAAGTCAAATTCAGAAAATTCGTTTGCAAGTAGACCAGAACAATTTTGATATCTTGGCACAAGAGGAAGACGTCCACGTACTGACAGGAGCTCTGAAATTATTTTTCCGTGAATTGAAAGAGCCGCTTATTCCCTATGAGTTTTTTGAACGGGCTCTAAGGGCAAGTAGTAAGTAACTCGACAATCACGCAATGATTTTTATTAAAACTTTTTAAACTCTCATTAATCACTTCTCCACTTCAGTGTCTAAGAAGAAATCAGAGAAAATCCAAGTCTTTAGGGAGATTGTTCGGGGGCTTTCTCAGCCGCATTACGACACGTTGCAACTATTGCTGCAACATTTATTGAAGTGAGTGAAAATCTTTGAATTTTCTTTTTATCATCTATCGTGAGTACATAACGAAATGATGTATGGATAAACTGTATTTTACTGTATTTATTCTATCTTCCGTCCTAGGGTGACCTCGTACCAGAAGTATAACCGCATGCATATACCAAATTTGGCAATAGTATTTGGGCCAACATTGATGTGGCCTAGGGTTGAAAGTGCAAATATGGCATTAGATCTTATGCAGCAAAATTTGGTCATCGAATGTCTGCTGTCAGAGTACGATAAAATATTCAAATGACAGATGGACGACGGAAGAATCTGCAAAAATAAATGAACTGTAATGCCTGTGGATCATGTAAGATAAAAAGACGTCCGGTTCATTTACACCGTGAAACAAAAATTCGTTAAGTTTTCAATATTCTAAAGCGTAAAGTTTAATAATATAGCTTGCGTTATTTATGTAAAAAAAAAAAAGAACCACTTAGAAAACCGTTATCGAATTCGATCAAAGGAACAGGAGAAAATATTATACATAAACACAAATTAATACTCACATGGAAAATGGCATATTACGAATAGAATTTAACAATAGAATTTCTTTTAAATATCGCCGTAAATTTTTTTACCACATCTTTGGATATTATACATACAATTGTATAATAACCTGTGTACGTTTACATACTTATATTGTTTGTAAATAGTTATCCCTTTCAGTTTTTTAAATGAGTATGTGAAAACTATAATACCGTTATACGACTAGCTATGATTTTGAATCAATCGCGTAAGACTATCAGTATGTATTGAATAGTAAAAAAGTATTCAAGAGAGGATTCAATTTCAAAAGAAGCAAGTGTCTTAGTTTCTGATTTCAAAATTTATTTCAAATTGCAAATGTTGGAGACAGACTGCTTGACGAGACCAATCATTGAAGTAAATCATCAATGCGCACAGTAAATAATTGATTCATATGATATTGAGAATTTGCCGTGATTACGAAATCGTTACTTCAGTAGCTCCGCTTCTTGTGTACCTGAGTAACGATGAGAATATGATTCAGCGTCAAAGTGCTTATGTAATGTATAGTATAATATAATGTTGCTTAATATATTATAATTTTCATTCCATATTTTATTAAGAGAAATATATTTTCAAATAACAGCTATATTTTTATTACATGAGGTGAAGAAAAATATTGCTGAGCGTCACAACATAATATACCTATATATATACATATATGTATGATGCAATATGTGTGATTATGTATGTATACATATCATGACACACTGTACCTATATAAACCAAAACATGAGAGCTTTAGGAAATAAAACTATAAATGTATGTACAATACGACAGCTTAACATTTTATGCGCCTTGAAACATCATTTTAGTTTTGTACACGTAAATTGATTTGAACTTCGACTGAGGTTGTGCAAACGCTTAGATCATATTACTTGTATATGCCAAGTGCAAGCGCCAGGCCAGTCACGCTGCTAAAACAACCCAATCATATGTTCGTTATATACTTTATGCTTGGCGGCAGAGAGGCTAACTATCAGCCATTTTCTTAAAATCAGAATTTCTGTTCGATCGGTAATTGTTTCAATCAACTCTGCAATGTCAGATTGGAAAAAAAAATATGGCTGAAATTTGTCATGAAAACAAAATTGAACAAAAAAATACGTGGTAAAGTAATCGAGCAACGAAAACCGATTTTCGATCAGTTTGTAACCTACGTGAGCGTATATTACATACATTTAACCCCTGATTAGATTTGAATCGCGGGAATAGTTCGTGCACACGTAATGGTGGCACTGCGGTACGCCGCTATCACAACATCGTGGAGTCGAAACCGACGAAAAGTTGATCTTCGATGTCTCAGTCCCTCAACGGTCCATGCACACAATACAAGCTGTAAAAATTGCCTTAGATTTGACATTGTGGCAGTTTCGCTCCGGAAAGAACCTAGATAGTCGTACGAAAATAAACGACACATACCAATATAATAGGTATATCAGGAAAAGAAGGGAAGAAGTAGCAGAAGATACTTTTGAGATCGTTCTCCCTGTCACTCATCAGCTACGTTACATCCCCTCCCCATATTTTTTATCTCTGAAAAGAAGAATAACACCAAAAGTCTTCCATGATTTCACTACAGTCTCACAACCAGGTAATCATTCCCACCTCACTATCTTGCCAGCTCACTGTTTCCGAAATTATTAACAATTTAGGCAGATACCATCATCTCGTCTGTCCGTCGGTCCTCAAATTTCGTTCCTAACCTATGTATCATCTCAAATGATTTCCAGGTGCTCTTTCACCTTACTCAATTGACAGCGGCCTGTACTCCTCGACGTCGTGGTCTTGTAGTTGGAGCTAAGAACAATGAAAAACGCAACAATGAGAGAAACGCCATTTGCTGCGAGAGCCTCGTCGAGGTAAAGCTATCTGTCGTTATTATGCTTATCATGGATGACATGATATCGTTTTTAACGATGTCAAGGAGTCGTTTATTTTTTAAACGGATTCATTCTTCTATCAGGCGGCTAGGAACTGCACCGAATTGCCGGTGAAGAAAATAAATCCACAATATTTGGGCACTGTTCTCCAACTAAATAGAAATGAATTGCTGGAAATTTTATCGAAAATTTCAAATGGCACTAGTGCCAGGTTTAAAAGCGATAGTAATAAATGGAGGATCTCTTATACATCGGGCAATAGTTTTGATGAAAACAAAAGGATAGGCTTGAACTATCAACAGAATCCATACCGGTATAGGCATAATCTCTGTGCAATGGCGCCATTCTACTTAAATACCATTACTCGAGGATTTAAAACCGAACACAATATCAAGGCTGAACTGGACAGAAATCCCGGTCTTTCAGCCAGAATTAGACGATGGATGGGAAGATCTACAACGGATTATCAGGTTTGAGATTGAAACTTTAGTCTACTTATATAGAATGAAAATTTTGATGATTAAATATCGACAAGTATGAAATTTTTTGAATCATTAAAACTTGCAATATTTTATTTCCATACCTCAGGTCGGGAAAGTCCAAGTACCTGGTGGCACGACTGAGTTATCTCAGGTGGATAACCTGCGAACTTTGCTTACCGATACCCAGCTTTCTACAAGTGAACAACAGCGTATTAAAGTCGCATTCGTCGAAGGCTACTTGGCTGGACATTTGCCAATCCATCCTACGCGTACTAAAAGATGGTTGAAAGTAATTCAATATTTGGCACTGATGACTCTTATTCTCATGTCCGGAGTGACACTTTATGGTGCGTAATATTTATTTAACAGAATTAATCATTGTTTTTGCTACAGTAATTACAAATAGTGTTTTAAAGTTATTTAAACGCTTATTTTCCTCCTTGTTGTCTCTTATCTCATTTATTTACGTAATGATAAGCTTCAAGTTTTCGAACGAGCTACCTGAGAATCAGGATACTGAAATAAGAAAATGTGATTTGTTGCTCATATTTAGATCTATCGAAAAACATTTTCCTCCATTGGCATGAAAATGAATGACATGTTTTTCATTTCAGCAAGTGCAAGCGGCAGCGTGTTTAGATTTCCACTGGGCAATCAGATCGAAGTCAGTGCCGATGACATCAATGTTACTTTCAACGATGTCAAGGGGGTAAGTTGCTAATGAATAAGGTCTAGCATCATCAAAATAATGTAGCATTTAGTAGCTTGGTTGAAAAACTAAGTTTCCTTTGTAACAACATTAGATAATCCATCTATTTGCTATTCTTATCGATTTTCTCAACTAATTTACCAGGCCGATGAAGCTAAACAAGAACTGAAAGATGTCGTCGAGTTTGTAAAATCTCCTGACAAGTTCTCGGCACTCGGAGGCAAACTGCCCAAAGGAGTTCTGCTCGTCGGACCTCCGGGCACAGGAAAAACTCTGCTGGCTCGTGCAGTTGCTGGAGAAGCTGGAGTTCCCTTTTTTCATGCAGCTGGCCCTGAGTTTGACGAAATTCTTGTTGGTCAAGGTGCCAGGAGAGTCAGAGACTTATTCAGTGAGTAATGAGATTACGATTTGAACCAAGTACTTATAATTGATCGTTTGCTACTGTTCAGTGCTAAAAATTAAAAATCTTATTCCAGAAGCGGCGAAAGAAAGGGCCCCCTGTGTCGTATTCATTGATGAGATCGATTCAGTAGGAGCAAAGAGGACAAGTTCCTTCCTTCACCCTTATGCAAACCAGACCATCAATCAGTTGCTTTCAGAAATGGATGGGTAAGCATTTTTTGGTGAATTAATAATTCTCAATACTAAACGACATACACGAAAATTAGTTACATTCTACTTTTAAACCGACGTAGCTTCCATCAGAATGCAGGAGTCATAGTTCTGGGAGCCACAAACCGACGAGAGGATTTGGACACAGCTCTATTGCGCCCGGGTCGATTTGATGTCGAAGTTTCAGTCCCAACTCCTGATTTTACTGGCCGAGTGGAGATTCTCGATCTGTATCTTGGGCGAATATTGTGTCACGATATCAATGTCGAGGTGCTGGCAAGAGGGACGACTGGCTTTACTGGGGCTGACTTAGAAAACATGGTAGGTGTTGTTTGAAAAAATGCTTGATACGAAATTATGCACTACTTCCGGTAATAATAGAAATGTACTATTCTTCTTCATAGGTAAACCAGGCCGCTCTGCGTGCTACTATAGACGGCGAAGACTCTGTTAGCATGAAACACCTGGAACAAGCCAGAGACAAAGTTCTAATGGGATCAGAGCGGAAGACACGGCTACCAGATGAGCAGAGTAACCTCATAACGGCTTATCACGAAGGTGGTCACACGATTGTTGCCTACTATACTGAGGGTGCACTTCCGTTGCATAAAGTGACGATTCTTCCCCGCGGAGAAACTTTGGGACACGTGCGTTGAAGCTATATTTATTATGAGTCTTGCAAATTGATCGTATTGCAAAAAAAATGCTCTGCTCGCTACTTTTTCTCATTTCACTTTGCAGACCGCTTACCTGCCAGAAAAAGAAATGTATCACACCACAAAACAACATTTACTCGCTATTATGGACACACTTATGGGGGGAAGAGCTGCGGAGGAGTTGATTTTCGGAGCCGAAAAAATTACCTCGGGTGCATCAAATGATTTGGAAGTCAGTAGATGCTTTCTGTCCTTCGATTTCCTTAGTACGTTCTCGATATGAATTATTTTTCGTATATTTTTCAGAGAGCCACCGACATAGCTATGAACATGGTAAAAAAATTGGGGATGTCAGAGAAAGTTGGACTTAGAACGTATTCCGAAAACAAGTTAACTTATGTAACAGTAAACGAATTTAGTCAGTATTCTCAAGAATTGATCGACCTGGAGATTAAAAAAATAATGCAGGTAGAGTTTAATGTTTCGTTATTGTTATCTTATCTTAATATCGCTCTTTTTTCTCTCTATCTCTCATCCGTGAAATATATTCCAGGACTCATACGACCGCGCCAAAGCGATACTAAAGGCTCATGCAAAAGAGCACAAACAGCTGGCGGAGGCTTTGCTTGAATATGAAACGTTGGATGCAGCTGAAGTAAAGGCTATTATGACGGGGCAAAAGGGTCCAGAAAGACCGCCCAAAAAACCTAAAACCCAGACACCCAAAAACGTTAAGTAATATTAAAGGATAATAGTACACAAATATGGTACAGAAATTGATTTTTTTTTTTTTTTTCCCACTCTGCTCCAACGTGCTAGATCTTTAATGTATTTTCCATAATTCGTTAGTCATCCACTTACACTCAGTCAAGATCTTGGAGGGAATTTTTGAACTTGTATCATAAACAATTGTTACCGGAATAGGCGACGTTTCGCGTATTGTCCGTCAATAAACAAATAAACGTATCCTAAGAAGTATGGTGTGATATATATAGGCAACTTATATTGTACATAAAATATGTTGAAAACTACATGAATTTGGAAAATCTATAGAAACCAGGTGAGAAGAAGGACCCCATTTTTCTTAAAAGTGCAGTCAAGTTTATTGAATCCGTTTAAAGTGCGCTTTACCTTACTTTTATAGAATGTTGTGTTCAAAAAGGCAAGAATTTTAACCGATATATATTCGTAGTACATTACCGAATAATTCGACAAACAGATAGCATGAATAGTCTTAGAGTTCTTCTACTCGGTGCCCAGTAGCTTTGGAACTTTCGTGAGATAGTAAGCTGTGACAATACGTGTCGAAAACAATTTTTTTTGTTTAACTGATGGACTCGTATGATTTATTATTTATAGAATCGGGTTTTTTTGATCTGCGAATAAAATTTTTCCCAATTGCAAGACTTTTCATTACCTTCTTGAGTATTCTGAGCTTCTGGAAAATCAAAGGATTAGGTAAATAAATGAAGACACACGATTTAGAAATATTTGATATATATATATATATATCTAAACTTATTGTTTTATTAAGGTTTATTTTCACTGTTGTTTCATCGCAGGGGATTGATTTGCTTAAAAATTAGGGAATATATGATCGTCTTTAGAGGAATTTTCGTTTTCTAATGAAAAATTTGTAAAATAATAGCAATGTGAGCAGGGGGGGGGGGGGGGGTAGATAATTGTTGAGAGTGCAACTAATTGTTTATTCTAAATATCAATTGAAAGCACACCGTGAATTAAAGAGATATATTTTCAATCCCTGGCAGACGTACTGCATGCCGCAATTATAGGTAGTATACCCTGTCTTCTAATATTAAAATGTTTTTCATTATACTTACAAACAATATAATGTTGTAATCTATGACGATGGACGAGTAAAAATTTTGCAACTCTTATGAAAAAAAATATACAATTTGTAAATTTAACGAATTAAAATAGTTATTATAAATTTATAAGTAACTAATTGAGAGGAATCACATTATTATACTTTATAGAATTTGTTGCCCTCACATTTTTTTTTTATATATTTTTTCTTTTGTTTCGTTTTTTAAGTTTCTTTTTTTTTTTCTTTACAAGTGTATATTTAGTCGAAAATATTAAAAATTACTTCTGGGTAAAGTTAGGTCGTTGAATTAAAATACAGTAATAATAATAATAAATCAATTTAACTATCAATAGCTAAAAATCATCAGAGACGATGAAAAAGAAGGTACCGGCATTGGGACGTCAATGAATTATTGGCATCATGCTATAATTATTTAAAAAGAATAGTAGAAGCTAAAAATACTTGCTACACAAGAAGTAAACGTAATAACGAGAATAAGACAGAAAAAAAACTTACAACTTGAAAAGAAAAAAAAAATCAGTCCTATTAAATAATTTGTACATATATAATGATCGATCACTTCTTTATAATAATAATGTTCTCAATTCAGCTAAATTCAATTTTTAAATTTTAAAAGCATGGTGAGAGCATTGAAATATACATAGCTTCCGAGATTTTAGCAAGAAAAAGAATTTAATTCAAAATATGAAAATAAGAAAGTAAAAAGATGAAGAAACGTGCTCATTAGATTCTCGTTCTTGATAATCAATTAATTTAAAATCTAGTGTCACACATGCACTCGATAACGATGATGAAAGTTCAACAATTAACGTTTGTAAAGAAGGAGTTAAACTTTCACTTGTTTTATTTTTAAAGTGGTTGTTAAATTGCTTCACGGATTTTGCCGAATTTTAATATTTACTAAAAAATTATTTTTTGGATCATGTAAATCCAAACATCTCAATACATCATCCTTCGCATTTTACGCGTACAAAAAGTTCACCTTGTTCCATCATCTTTTCACTTGTTAGCTATATATCTCGGTTCAATACGTTTTTATTATTTCCTTTTAACTTTAATTTTTATTTCTATCACTAGTAACATTAACGTATGTTTCACAGTACGGTTTGATACATTCAACTCAGCCCAATTCATTCAAACGGAAGAAACAACCAAGCAAAGGTAGCTGCTTTGCTTGTTTAATCCATCTGATTTCTTCTTTCGCAAAAACAATATTTATCAAGCGTTTCTTCGGCGGTTGTGTTATAAAAATTATCACGGTGATGATAGGTAATGGATGGGAATTCGTATCTCGCAACAATTATATTTTTGCGGGTTAGATTACTGGAGAAAATAAAATACTTGACAACGCAGTTGTACACAGTTACGAATATACTATAAAGTTATCCTTGAATTAGCTGTAACGCGGTACATGATACTTCGTGTATTTGTGTGTTGTGTATGCGCGTGTGCGTGTGCAGAGAGATAAACAGCGTGTTCAAATCGAAAGAAAGAGAACGTAAACTAGAAAATTGCACTCTCTCTAGTAAACCAGAAACCAAGATTTAATAATTATGTGTAACATAATTGTTTTCAAGTTTCACACAGGTGTTTACTAAAACAGATTATCGATGCCTTTGCAAAATTTTATGTTCAGCGATCATGTGCTTAACATGTGTGCCAATGATCACTGCAATCTTCATTATTATGGGATTCAAAGGCAACGTGAAACAAGTTGAAAAAAGAACTGCTCTAAATTCCTCTTTCAAATCTTTTCACTTTGATTTTAAAAGATGTAACATTTGCAATAATGATCTCCACTAACTAGTAACTTTTTTTTAACAAAGGATAATGTAACATGAGGAGTAACAATAACGAATGAACTTTTAATAATCATTGCAATACTGATTTCTTACCAAAAATGGTGTTTTTTTTTCCACTAACTCATATCGATTCTTTCTCCCATTCATGCTAATGAAGAGAGTAGATATCATTATCAAAAGCATGTCGTAAATATATTTCCTGTACCTTGACGATTTGTTTATTTTATGCAACATTCTATGCCCATAATAACGATATAATAATGCCTGCTGTTGACAATTATTTGTAAAAGATTTTCACTTCTACAATTTGTTAGTACCACATGGACAAATATTGGTCGAGAAAATGGATCATCGTTGTCGTTTGAACGTTATTGCGACTGATACAAACCACTATTGCGACCATGTAAACAAAGCCTGCAAGTAAACGCACGTACATACACTCGTTAATTATTCTTCGTAACAACCCTAATTGATCCCAATAGTCATATAATTTCTCACTTTCTCAAAGATACGCTTTCTTCTGCGGTGGATATTTATTTTTAATACCACATCCAGCACCATTCCTTGTTAATTTAATACTTTGCATCTTTTGAAGACAAGTTTTAAAGGATTTTCGAGTATAATGGAAACGTAAAGATCTCTTCAACCTCGATTTGTATATTATAATTCAAGTGAGATTATTATAATTGATTGAAAAATTCTTTAGTCCCTGAAAGCAAAAGGTTTATTCAATTCATCAGATATAGTAAAATGAAAATTTATACCCTGGAATATTACTTGGTATATTTTTTAGGGTTGTGATACAAGAAGAAAAACCTTCTATTATCTACAATTTTCAATTGCAATAACTGGGTATTGGTACTATCGACATTTGATGTCAAACCTAGGCTACACAGTGGGTCCCCAATTTCCTTAAAAGTACCCTGGTTTCATTCCTTCCCTTATGAGCTCTCTCAAACTGAAGGTTTCCCCTAAATGTACCCTAAGGCAGTAATTTCACCTTAAAACTCCTCAACTTATGCCAGTTAGTTACTTTTTTACATAAGCTAAAATTGAGTAAAAAAATTAATTTGATGTTTAAGGTATTAATAAATAAGTATAAAATAATATTTACACTTGACTTAAAAAAAAAAAAAACATTGCATTTCAAAACTCTTACATTTCACAAATCCACAATTTTGCCGGTTTAATTCAGTGTCCTTATCTACGGAATAAAATTCCAAATTAATTTGTTCCTATATTTGGTTGGAATTATAAACATTGTTCCGAAGCATTAAATTGATTTTCTGGATCCATTTTAGTTTATGGAATAAAAAAATAATTTAAAAAAATTGAAAATTTCAATGTATTTTACACTCAAAGTTTAACCCCTCCTCCCCGGTCCATGTTCTATATTATCCAGATAATTTTTATACTCACAAGGGATTTTTTTTCCTATAATATAAACATATTTTTGGGGTGCCATGGAAAAAATTCCAAAACGACCAAAATAATGGACACTCTAGTGTGTATCTAATTTTTCTCTATTTGGTCAATATTATGAAAAAATATTAGGACCCTAATAACCCCCCCCTTCCCTATTTTCTTAAAGCTTTCCCCTATATTCCCTGCAATTACCTGGCGTGAGCACTGTGAAACCTGCAAACCTCTTGAATTACAGTACATTAACTTTTGTACTACTTGGCGGGCAGTTAATATTTCGTCTGAATACAAACTACGTTAATTAATTATTTATGAAAATCACGCTAAACGATCAGTTACAACGGCACTTACATTTTTATTACTATACACTATTTCTACTATCTGACAAATGAGAATAGTTCCGTGCTACGGAATGAAACAAAATAACTATTCGCTATTTATTTTTCTTTTCAGTTTTTCTTCTTGTCGTGTGATTTTTCGGTTCTGTTTATTATGTATGCAGTACCAAACCTGCGGCTAAAAGGTAAAAAGTATCGGATTGCTATAGTATGTGCCCTACACGTGTATGCATAGTTGGATAATATGAACTATTCTCGACAATTATTAGTATATCACTATATTAGGCAGTGCTTATTAAGACACAAAATTCTGACGCCATTTCTACGTAAAACATATATGTATATTACTTTTTCTAAACATCCTGCAGGCTCTAAAATTTCTAAACATTTTATTTCACTTCCAGAAGTGCGAATAAAAAATAAAGGTAAATATTTATCTAGTCTTGAACTGTGTAAACTGAATATAATTAATAGTTTTATGTACAAATAATTGATTCCGTCCAATATCTTATAAATCATGCTATTCTATTGCTACTTGTGAACTTGGAATGTTCCAAAAACGAACCAATATTTTATATTCTAGCTTATGTGTGTATGCGATGGTTGAATTTGCTAGTTGATATTTCGAGTTGACGGTATCTCCGTACTTCCATTATACTCGTGAGATCTTTGCACCTATTTTTATGTAAATATACGCACGCATATCGCAAATATTAAGAAATATACTTAATATTCAAATAACACTTGAGGATTTATTCGCTTCAGTGGTTTGTCTCCGATACATCGTTGAAGAGCGGTGCTAGCGAGTCGACGTCTTGCAGTCCGTCAAAATTACCCAACGGATCTAGGCTGTCAGTTTCACCTTCGTTATCAGCAAGAAAGCTACTTTCCAACAGGTCTGTGACGTTGCGACAAACGTTATTTGATGAAGAATCAGAATTCACCGTCTCGCCATGAAGCTGCAACGAATTTAGATTTAGACTGGAAAGCATTGGTTCGCTTGACTCTGTGTATACTTCCTTTAATTCGATTGGATGCAACGGTGTTGAAGGGTACGATTTTGATCCACTGGCAACATCGTCAGCGTAAGGAGAAGCGTACGACAAAGCCATAGGCAATGGAGTGTTAGGATAAGATCGAGATTGCATCATTCGCTGCAAAGTGGAAGACTCCGGGGAGTCCAAAGCTGTCTCCGGTTCCAATATATCCCCAACATTGAGATTTAAATGTGTACTTGGTAAACTATTCAAAATTAGGCTATTCGACACTATTGGCTCGTCACTGGTATTATGCTCTGGCAAAATTTCTAAGCTCTGAGAGCTCTGGCTATCCAAAATGTTGAAAATGTTTGTCAAATTTTCAGTGCTTATCTCCTTGTCGCCTATTATAAAGTTGTCGTCATTCGGCATGATGTTTCCATCTGCATCATTAAGCAAAAAGCTACCGCCATCTATATGGCCGATAGGGCCAAAGTCGTTGAATTCACTGGGAACAGGAGTGGGAGCCACAGAGCTACTCGTGGAAGGATTGAAACTATGACTTTGAAAACATATCGGATAGTGTTGCGATGATAACGGAGACATTAGCGTGGGATTAACCATCCTTCTCAGAGGAACGGATTGCGACCTGTAAAACAATTGCTCCGTCGTGAAGTTCTTTTCGTCGTGAAAGAGCTCGCTTATCTCTTGGTCGGGTGCCTTGGTGGTTTTCTGATACGAATTCTTTATTTCTTGCAGGTTCTCCTGGCTCGGATAATTGATCAGCAATTGTTTTTGAGACGTAAAATCGGTCGGCAAAATGCTAGAAGACGCTGGTCTCTGCGGCTCGTCCACTTTGGCAAGGACGCTTGTAGCGTTGGCAGGCGTTTGCAGGTCGTTCAATTTACCGCCGCTCGGAGGTGACTGAGAAGCTGATATGGGCCTGGTTATTTCTGTAGGCACGACAAATATGTCGTTTCTGTTCGTGTAAGGCGTGCTGCAAGACATCGACCTAGAGAACGGTTTCTGGGAGGTACGGGATCTGGAGACATTCGATTGAACGTTACTCCGCGAACGAGGAACGGGTGTGTTTCTAGGAGAGACAAAGGGACTTCCATTGGCGGAGTTGGGCTTGGAAGCACGTCCGTTGATCGGGGATAAAGGACCAGGGGAAATTGGGGTGAAGTTGAATATCCTCCGGCGCGTGTTTGGACTTTGAGGGACCGTCGAAACCTGACTGCTATGATCTTGGAAGTGCTCCACCACGTTCGTTTCAAAACTTACTCGACGCCTGGTACCCGATTGGCTCGGATAGTTGAGGAGCGAAGACAATATTGCGTTGGGTTTGGACGCGATGCCAGCCTTTTCCAATGCCAAGTTTATTCCTGGACTAAGAACGGTGACGGGATCTTCCGCTGTTGAATGTCCAGTCGCGTTTACTTTCAAATTTTGCTGGAGGATTAATCGTAACTGGGATACTTTGTCGGATCTTGATACAAGATCGACATCTGTCGATAAGCTGTTCACTTCTGTGTCAGAGCTGGAGGAGCTGCTCTGTTGAAAATACTGTAAAAGCTCTTCTTCCTGCTCTTGAGAGTTATTTCCTCCGTTTAAATAGTCGTCCAGAGCGTCGGAGTCAAGGGTGCAGGTTTTGCTCGTTTTATTCGTAGTTTTGGAACTCTCTTGCGATTGCTGAGGCTGTTTGTTAGCTATTGTCGAGACGTCGGTTATATCAGAGACATTCTGGCAACCGTTCAGCTTGGCGCAATTGTTAGACCGATTAGAAGATTGGATATCACAGTTTTCCTCAGGCTGATTAAAAGTGGCCTGTATCACTTTGAATTTTGTCAATTTTACGCTGTTTGCAGACACTGCCGATTTTCTACCACCAGTCCTCTGAATCGACGCAAGTCTTGGCAGCGGGTTGTTATTCACCGTTTGTACGGTATCCGGTGAGTTTAATAATTTTGGCTGTTTTTCTACAACTGATTCAGATTTCATAGATCCTACGTTCAAATTGGCACGCTTCCGAGGATTTCTTATTTTAGGGTCTTTAGACGATATTGCTGTACTAGTAACAACCGCCTTCGTCTCGTTGTTACGAGACGCGACTTCGCTCGTTTTTACCACTATATTATCACAGTTAGATTGCAGGGAGATGCTGTTGCACGCGTAGTTGTTGCTAGTTGATTTAAGAACCTTTTTGTGCCGACTCGTCGTTACAACAGATAAATTACACTTGGTTGGTATGGTTCGCACCGCTAACGGACCTCCTCCTGTACCTTGTAATGACTGACTCGCTTTATTCTTCTTGCTGCCCTTTCCCCCCCCTCCCTTAATATCTACAGTCTTCTCTTTGTTCTGATTCTGAAATACAGTTGAAAATTATTTTTGCTATCGGCAAAACACTTGCACTAAACTTAGACATATCAACATTCGGAATTATTTCTTGCATTGTCGAGGTCGGAAAATTAGTGGATAGCATTATTATCAGTTCACATTACCTGCGTAATTGCGTCATGATTACGAAGTTTTTGCTCCCTTATATGCTCACGGAGCTGCAATTTGCGTTGTAGCTGCAACTGGGCTTCCCTAAGTTTTCCCGGTTTTTCACTGCTCAGTATTGTTGGTGATGGTGACGGAGCTTCTATCAAATTGAAACGAGTTTACATGAATTTGTAAAATTGGGATTTCTGATGCTTTCTTGCTTCAAATGTGTTTCAAAGAAGAGAACGCTATTCGCGATGCTTAAACGACATTAGGATCGCTAGATAGTTCTTGACTAACCTTTGTTACCTACAGTCTGGGGATCTGAGGCAGCGCACAAAATGCATACCGCGGCCAGTGACCGTGTGTCTACGCAAAGATTGTTCACCAAATGCCGAGCTAAAGCACTGAGCGAAGGGAACTTCAAGCCAAGTAAACTTTCCGCCCATTCCCTTATCAGCGTTGAAGCAGCACCGAGCATCTCTTCAGTGATCTCATCTTCCTCGTCGATCTATGTGAAACACATGGGTGGTGTTAGTGAACTTTGAAGACGGTAGAACTAATACATATGAAATTGCGACTAATACGGTGATTCTGGGACGCTTTCTGTAATGTTATACTTTTGTTTTTTTTTTTTTTTTTTTAAAAGTAAAACATTGTCCAAATCTGTGTCTATAATATGTAGCTAATTCACCGGTTGTTCTCCGGTTATAGGAGGCAGCATCGGCGGATCCAGTTTAATCTTCTTCCTCATTCCTGCGTAACAGTAGCGAGAGTTACCGCGTGTTCCGAGGCGCCGCGGCCTAACTCGGGGGTAAACTTGTTTCATCACTTTTCCAAAGTCAGCAGTGGACAGAGGCTTCATAGAATTCTTTATGCAGAACATGCTAAAATAAGAGGTAGTGCGGATCAGTTTATTTCAGCTTATTCTTTGTATTTACCAGTACTTTGAATAAAAATTAGGGCTTAACTGCACTCCAAAACATATTCAACTAAGGACCCACTTGTACTCGTCGTAAACTTCTTGCTTAGGTAAAGAGACGTCTGGATCTTCTTCAAGATGAGTTTTTATCCACATTATGGTCTGGTGAATTTCATAGCGGTTTCCTAGAGGATTTAAAGGCTGTCTCAAAGGATCCACGTTCTCACCAGACTTGGTCAACGAAGCTGGTAATTTCAAGTACAACAGGAGCTTTTCTTCTATCCGCAATTGTTCTACTTGTAAGTAAATTCCTTGTACTCTACATTTCGAGTCGTCACTGTTGAATAGATAAAGGAGTAAGTTTTTTGCTAACACATGCAACACAACAAATAATTTTTCCAATGCATTATATACATATACCTATACATATATCACTGAATACTGTACATAATTGTATACATAAAGTTGCTTCATGAATCGCGATTTTTTTTTCACAGTAAGAGTTAATTAAAAAAGTAAATAATATAGGTTAAAAATATTATAAAAATGCGTTTCACGGGTCAAAATATTGATAAGTGATATGAAAATCGTCTGTAAGAGGAGAACGTAATGACAGTGGGCAATGATAAAATTATTCAATTGAGTAAATAATCTGCTGTAACAAATCGAAATTTGTCAAAGAATCGGGATTAGGGTGAACAAAAGATGGAAATACCGATTGATCGATAAAGCAAGATTATGCCGGGAAATGCATAAGTATATGTACATACACCGCCAAACAGCGTTGATAAAAATTACGGAAAATATAAGTGACACCGGCATAAGTGGGGAGTGAATGAAAAGAAATATTTGAAATGTTCGAATGAAACTGACCTGATGGCATCTTCTAGCATTTGTTTAATTTTATCATGTTTATCGACGGGACTGGGGGCGATGCTTGTCATTTTCCCGGCGAGAATATCTTTGACGAGTTCACCGGCTTGATGAGGACCATTGTTAACGCACAAGGACGATGTATTGTTGTAGCTGAATATTCTGTTCTGTTGAGAGCCACTACTGTCACCGATCGGCGGCTGCCCCCCATTGTCACTGTAAACGTCAGGTCTTTCTCGTTTTATTTTCTTACTGCCGATCAAGCTATCATCTATTATATTTACAGATTTCGAGCTTTTTAATGCCGGCTGTTGTACTTGACCATGGCTATCAACGTTCATTGTTCCTTACGCGGCAATATATACAATTTGATCACCTCTCGTTAACCGAGAATGCCCTACCATTTTGTCACAGTCAGCTGCGATTTACTGCTAACTTTAACCCGTGATCGTTCGTTTCCTCCACCCGAGAGGAGACTCGCCTCTGGATAACCGTCCATTCTCGCATACCGCTCTATGCAACATTTTGTGCTCTATGGATATATTTCGATAGGTAAACGTAATCCTTAGAGCGTATACTACTCTAAAATCGGATTCGACTTCTTTCTACAATTTTTTATTCTGTGTTCCAGGACGTCGAGAAAACGTTGTTCCATTTATTCGTTGAATAGGTTAAATATTAATTATACAGTTTCACGATGGACTAAAGAAAGTTGTTTCATGCGCGATAACTGTCTCTGTTGACTCGAACCTAAGGAACAAGGTATTTTTTTCAAAAATTCTTCACGATTCAAAGTAAAATTAATGCGTATCTGCACAGCCAAGCGGCAATGGTGACAGTAGACAGATTATGAAGAATTCTCTTCTTTTCACTTGTTGAGCAAATATACATGTAAAACAAACTCGGCCAACGATAATATTGTCTTCGTTATTGTGTTTTAAAATTCTCTCAGGGTTACTTCTCTGCCATGGTTCACGAGAAAAAACCTGTCAGGCGGAGTAGATCCAGAGAAAGGGATAGAGAACGCGAGAGAGAACGTGAGCGACGAGAAACGAGGGAGCGACGGAGATCGAGAAGCCGATCCAAGGATCGGAAGAAGGACAGGAAGCGTTCAAAGTCTCGAGAACGTTCACGCGAGCGAGACAGATCTCGGGAGAGAGATTTAGACAGAACGAGAGAACGAGAGCGGTCCAGGGAGAGAGAGAAGTCGAGGGAACGTAAAGATGGTAAGGATCGAGGTAAAGATGAGAAAAAACATAAACTCAGTCCAATGTTTTCTGTGGAAGATGATGCTAGAAGGGAGAGCAGAAGTGATGTTAAAAAAAGTGACGATGAAACAGAGGAAAAACCAAAGTTGCCCGCCAAGGCTGAGCCCCTCAGCTTGGAGGAATTGCTGGCAAAAAAAAAGGCTGCAGAAGAAGCAAGAGCTAAGCCCAAGTTTTTGAGTAAAGAAGAACGTGCTGCACTAGCTCTGAAAAAAAGACAGGAGGAAGTTGATTCCATCAGGAAACGACAGGAAGAAGAAAGGAAAAATGCTTTTAAAAATGATGGGCCTAGCACTGGCAAAGACAGGGACCGTGAATGGGATGATCGAGACAAGTAAAAAGAGCTTCAGAGTTGTTTTATTTCGGTAGATGGTGAATTGCATTAAACTGAGTTATGTTACGATATTCAGTATGATTTCTAATATAAATAATTTTCAGGCGTAGAGAGGCAGCGCGATCCAGAGACGACGAGGTCAAAGACAAAGACAAAGAAAAGGAGGTAGAGGCAATCAAAGAACGCTACTTGGGATTAATTAAAAAGAAGCGTAGAGTGAGAAGGTTAAACGATCGAAAGTTTGTGTTTGATTGGGACATTTCCGAGGATACTTCGGTGGATTATAATAACATATACAAGGAACGACACCAGGTGCAATTTTTTGGTCGTGGAAATCTTGCTGGAATTGATATAAAGGCACAGAAGCGAGATCAAAGTAAATTCTATGGTGAATTGTTGGAAAAAAGACGTACTGATGCTGAAAAGGAACAAGAAAAGTAAGATGCTAGTGGTATTATACTTATAGAACTTACAAAGTAGTTAATTTTTTTAATATAAAAATGAATAATTCACTTATTTGCCCCCATTAAGAATGCGGCTGAAGAAAGTTAAGAAGAAGGAAGAGAAACAAAAATGGGATGATCGTCACTGGTCTGAGAAATCAATTGAGGAAATGACAGAGAGAGATTGGCGAATATTTCGTGAAGACTATAATATAACAATAAAAGGTGGCCGCATTCCTGATCCCATACGATCTTGGAAAGAGTCTGGTTTTCCTAAAGAAATTTTGGATATTATTGATAAAGTTGGCTATAAAGACCTAACGCCAATTCAAAGACAGGCTATTCCTATTGGGCTACAAAATCGAGACATTATTGGTGTTGCGGAAACTGGTTCTGGTAAAACGTTGGCTTTCCTAATTCCCCTGCTCCTTTGGATTACAAGCCTTCCGAAAATTGAGAGACTTGAAGAAGCCGACCAAGGACCTTACAGCATAATTCTAGCCCCGACTCGGTGAGTTAAACAAAAGAGCAAATGATATTTTTCAACAATACTTTTTGATGATAAATATTTTTGCACGGCAAGTTAAGTGGATTGATGACTGTTGTTACATTATTCGTGAATATGATTCAACTTGTATCAATCCCATAGTGAATTGGCCCAGCAGATTGAAGAGGAAACTAACAAATTTGGACAACCCCTTGGCATCAGGGTTGTTGTTGTTGTTGGTGGTCTATCAAGAGAAGAGCAAGGGTTCAGATTACGAATGGGTTGTGAGGTACGATGAAATAAGACATTTGCGCGTTTATGCAAATGAAAGTTAATTTTTAACTTATAATTAACTCATTTTTTGATATTAAACTGTTTCAGATAGTCATCGCTACCCCTGGTAGATTGATAGATGTCCTGGAGAATCGATATTTGGTTTTGAATCAGTGCACATATATTGTTCTCGACGAAGCTGATAGAATGATAGACATGGGATTTGAACCAGGTGAGCAACACTTTGCTCTTCTTAGCTCTCAGAGAAATATAAAACACATACTTACCTTGCCTTCTTTGTCCCGCTCAGACGTTCAAAAGATCCTGGAATACATGCCGGTGACAAATTTGAAACCAGACAACGAAGATGCTGAGAATGAAGAAAAATTGTTGGCCAATTACAATACTAAGAAAAAATACCGACAGGTGGGTGGCGAATATCTTTTAAGTCCCTTCCTATGATAATAAATAGAATCTGTTTTCTGGATTTTTATTTGTCATGGAAAAAAAATAGTACATCACAAAAATTTTAATTTTTCAGACTGTGATGTTCACGGCTACAATGCCCGCAGCTGTTGAACGACTTGCCAGAACATATCTCAGGAGACCTGCTGTCGTCTATATCGGCAGCGTTGGAAAACCAACGGAAAGAACAGAGCAAATAGTTCATATAATGGGAGAGGCAGACAAGAGAAGAAAGCTAATGGAAATACTGAGCCGTGGTGTCGAGCCGCCTGTTATTATATTCGTAAACCAAAAGAAGGGTGCCGACGTTTTGGCAAGAGGACTTGAGAAACTTGGGGTAAGACTCTGGAAACTCATACTACATGTGTAAGGAAAATTGTCCAATAGAATGCTTTCATTATTAAATATTTTTTATTCACAGTACAATGCCTGCACTTTGCATGGTGGCAAAGGTCAGGAACAAAGAGAATACGCCCTCGCATCTCTCAAAGGTGGTAGCAAGGATATTTTGGTTGCCACGGATGTTGCTGGTCGTGGTATCGACATCAAAGATGTATCAATGGTTATAAATTACGACATGGCTAAAACTATCGAAGGTAAATTATTCTGGAATTTTAAATCCTTCCGATGAGAATTCCAAAATTTTAACATCGTTAATGGCTTCTCATTTTTTCATCAGATTACACTCATCGTATCGGTAGAACCGGACGTGCGGGAAAAGCCGGTCTTGCTATATCTTTCTGCACAAAGGACGACAGCCACTTGTTCTACGATTTAAAACAGACTATTCTGGGCAGTCCTATCTCTACGTGCCCACCGGAATTACTCAACCATCCCGACGCCCAGCATAAGCCTGGTACTGTGGTCACCAAGAAGAGGCGGGAAGAGAAGATATTTGCATAAATGTATTGCGTTTCCTTCTTTAATGTTTACAATTCGATTCAATCTTTTACATGTGATTGAGTCCGTCGATAATATTTTACAATAAATTTCATGTGTACATTTGCAATAGATATAATGTATGTGATATATATGTAGATATTTCGGCGTATTCGTTTGAAGTTATATTGGTTCACGAGACTAGTTTCCATACGTCATGCTCCGTATTCCAATTATATCCATAAAAAGTGATTAAACAAATTTGAATTTTTCCGCGTATCAACCGCCATCAAGTTAAAAAAAAGTTGCCCAACTACAATAAAGCTACATACCCATTGGTTGAACCCATTTTTTAAATCTCTTCGCCGTGAATCCGGTAGGTAATTAACAATTTGCTAGCGATCAATCGACGGCATGCAACGGACAAGCATCCTTGACCAGAAACAAGCTCGATGCATTTCTGATTCTATATTTATCCCTTCTAAAAATCTCGGCGCTAAAATCCAACTCCTCCCTCCAATATGCAACAATGGCAAACATACGATACTCATCCTTCGATCGTTACGAATGGAGAATAATTTTAAAGTTCATGAACGGGCGTAATACTGTAAAAAAAAAAGAAAGAAATTGTTGTCACAGAGCCAACGGCCTGTTTTTCTGTGGTTCTTTTTTTGGCATACATACGTTCACACGAATTAAATAATATATAGATATAACCTGACTAGGATTACGTAGCCTTCAGGAAATAACCTGGAGGGGGGCAGAAGCGTCCTAAATATAAATTGTACGAACGGAAAATATTGTTGTTCGCGACAATCGTGAAACGTGCATTTTGGAGGGGGAAGGCTTTTCGTTATACTCCGCGATACTCTGGTGCGAGTGAATTTCTCAACGCGTGCGCGGTGCGGTACCAAGTGCTAACAATTTCGATATACATTATAGGTATAGTGCAAAGAAGCCGGAGGTAGTTGGTTAGCCATTCATTTGATGGTCTAGAGCCGACTCAACAGTTCCGCGACATCAGGACGAGCGTAACAAATATTATAATCCTAACGCCACACTCGTGCCACCAGTCGCAGAAAATCCTACATCCTTGGGTGGGGTAAAGGGCATAACACGTAACAATGCTAAGCGTATGTCGACAAGCTGTCATCTCCGGCGGACAAAAGTGAGTGTGAACTATTACAAAAAATAGAAAAAGAAAGAAAAATTTGAAATATCGACAGCGCGTTTATGAATTCTCATTGATTCAGGCTCGCCGTCGGTATATTCCACTATTCTCATACCTGGCATATTCGACTGTTTCAATTCCGTCACACCTATATACCTGCTTTGGTACTTGCATTCGATTTACCCATAGCTTGCTTATACATTCGCAAGTACATGCCTACTATATACATATATATGCATGCAGCGTGCATAATTGGCTTGAAGTGTAATAGATGTAGCCCGATTATACATATTCATCTAATCCCCATGCTATTTCACTGCACTGATATCTTTGAGAAAGTACAGCACCTTTTTTTGTTGTACTTTATTTATTCCTTAAAATTTTATTAACCATATCATACTTTGGCTATCATAAACGAAGATTTTTCATCACCATGATAAGTTGATCCTCAGGTGTTAAAAAGAGTAGTTATGCAATGTCTCTTGTAAATACATTATACAGCTTGGTACACTGGATCTGCTGACACACATATGCTGAAGCGTTTTAAAATACCACGTACCAGCCACCAAGATGCACACTGATGCATCGAATGCTGCAACCTACACTTGCTGCATCTGCAAATAATTTGCAACACACCATTTTAAAATATATCAAATATAGATATTTTTCTTCTGTTTGCTCTTATGATTTTTAATCTGTGAAGGATTATTACCCATTTTATTTGCCTTTTTATCAACATATCATACTATCTACTTTACAATCTGAATTCTTTGTATGGAGAATATCCTATATAAATACTTATCGAGCAATTCATTTTCAAGTCTCACTCAGAGAATTTATTTTTTATGTTCCTCTAAATGTTGTTTCTAAGTAATTTGAACTTGAGTGAAGAACTTAGCTCACCTGTTTCATCCAATTACATGTCTTCGAAATTTATTGAGAGAGTGGCAGTAGCTCAAGCAATCGTCTGTGGGCTCCAGAGTGAGAAATGCTAATGATGAACAGTTGAAGCAGATTGATAAGCCTGTATTAGTTAGCAGATAAATTCGTCCCTATCTTGAAACTCCATGTATCAAAGTCCAAGCGTGCACTCTAAACAATTTCATTGTATTAAGCACATATTCATGTATACAGATGATGTAATAAGCAGTGACAGCTTTGGTAGATAATTGATTTTGAAAGACATTTCTCGTTGTATTAAACTATTTTCAAATAGCTTGATCTCACTATTTCACTATTTCTTCTTAGAACTGGAATACGGTCATTGTCGAGTGTCGTGCCAGTGATATGTCCCCCCGAATTTCCATTGGAGAACGAGCCTGTCCTTGGATATGAGAAAAACAGCAAAGAGCGGGCAAATCTCCAGGCTGCTCTAAAAGTGATGAGCAGTGAGGTCGAGGATGTCCCCATTGTCATCGGCTCGGAGGAATTTAGAACTGATAATTACAAGTATCAAGTCATGGTGAGTAGGACAGTCCCAATCAAATTTTATTCAATGTCTAATACAAAAATTATATTGAATGATATTACAACGCCTATGAATTCTGGCATGTTTTTATATTACAAGAAGTTACATCAATTATCATTTTTGATTTTCAGCCTCATAATCACAAGCACAAAATAGCTAAGTTCTATTATGCGACTCCTGAGCTGGTCCAAAAAGCGATAGATGTAGCTGTGAAAACTCAGCGGGAATGGGAGAGATATCCAATTGAAAAAAGGCTTGAAATTTGGCTGAAGGCTGCCGAACTGATGCAAAATAAGTACAGACAGAATTTAAATGCAGCTACGATGCTTGGACAGAGCAAAACCGTTATTCAAGCCGAAATTGACAGCAGCGCTGAGCTGATAGACTTCTTTAAAATAAATGGATACTTTGCCAAAGAAGCTATAAAGTACAAACCGATTTCACCCGATCCTAAGGAAACTCTCAACTCAATGAGGTATAGAGGCATGGATGGATTCGTCGCTGCAATTTCTCCCTTCAATTTCACTGCTATTGGGGGTAATCTTAGTTACACACCAGCGCTTATGGTGAGCATCTTGATTTTGGCGCAATCTCATAAATGATGGCATAAATTGCGCACTCACAAGTAAACTGAATTGAAAATAGCTGTTGACGTATTCTTAAGAGAAATACATGTTTTCCATTTGTTATATTCATTGCTTAGGGTAATGGCGTTTTGTGGAAACCATCTGACACTGCAGTACTTTCCAATTGGTGGATTTTCAAAATCTGCAAAGAAGCTGGGGTACCTCCAGGAGTTGTAAATTTTATTCCGTGCGATGGTCCGGTATTTGGAAATACGATAACCGCGTCCCCTTACCTTTCCGGTATTAATTTCACTGGGTCCGTACCGACGTTTAACAGGCTTTGGACCCAGGTTGGAAATAATGTAAACAAATATAAAAATTATCCAAAAATGATCGGTGAATGCGGCGGAAAAAACTATCACTTTGTTCATCCAAGTGCTGATATTACCACCGTCGTTATTGGCACTATCAAAAGCGCATTTGAGTATAACGGACAGAAGTGTTCAGCATGCAGTAGGATGTACGTTCCTCAATCTCTATGGGGGAAGGTGAGATATGAAGGTGTAATTCTTTGCTTATTATTAATTCAATTACATGTTTGGATTGAAACACTTTGCAGATACTCATTTTACAGTTATGATCCTTCGCGGATCTTAGTACGAAAATTGTAATTTATAATATTTGTGATGCTAGGTTAGATTATTATGTTTTTTTATTATCTTTTATGGAAGTATTGAACATTTCTAGATCAAGGAAGGTCTTCTCGAAACTCGTGACAAATTGAAAATCGGGGACGTTCAAGACTTCACTTCATTCACCTCGGCTGTAATAGACAAAAATGCATTTAAGAGAATCACGTCTTACATCGAACATGCGAAATCCTCAAATACCACCGAAATAATAGGAGGTGGTACTTATGATGATTCGTAAGTACTTATTGCAAGACATTTGGTCGTTTTTACCATTATTATTATGGTCCACCTAGATGCATCATTGTTCTCATCATTTTCAGACAAGGTTACTTTGTCCAACCAACGATCATCGTATCTAAGGATCCCAAGGACAAGCTGATGACTGAGGAAATCTTCGGCCCTGTTCTAACAATTTATGTATACAAAGATGCGGATCTTGAGTCAACCCTGAAACTGGTAGAGAGTTCGACGCCATACGCACTGACAGGAGCGATATTTTCCAAAGACTTGTGAGTATTTTGTGGGCAGGTTTTTTTTTTGGATGTTATGTAATATTAATAGCAGTCATCTTCCACAGCATTGTAATCCCTTGATCATTGTGCTAGTTACTGAGCTCTCTCCCATAACATATTCCAATCATTTTTACATTTTACATATTAACATATTCCAATCATAGTCCAATGTTTACAGAAAGTGGGCTCGATACGCATTAGATGAACTAAAGTATACGGCAGGAAACTTCTACATAAACGACAAATCGACAGGATCTGTGGTAGGTCAGCAACCGTTTGGTGGAAGTCGGATGTCGGGTACAAACGACAAAGCTGGCGGGCCACATTATGCCCTACGATGGGCTTCTCCGCAGGCCATAAAGGAAACGTTCGTGCCTCAGACGACCTACGACTACAAGTATATGAGATCTTAGATGTGTGTTTATGGCATAATGAGAAGCGTATAATGGATCGGTTATTACGAATCGACCGTTATTCCTGTGATGTGGAAGAAAGCCAGGATAGTATTAAAAATTTGACCATAATGACGATTAGGGAGCGCGTTTCACTCAGAGTTGGTAATGGATAAATTTTGACAAAAAACGACAACGCGTTATGTGCAAGATTTAACGGATAATCACAATCTCCTAGTCCAATTGGAATACAAATAGAACGCTCTTCTACTTATCTATCGAATCTCAAGAGTAATTGAAGTCTTATTTTAGAAACTTATTTTCCAATTTCTGTTTTCTCTTGAAAAAATCGGTCCTTGAATCAATGGCTCAGGCTGTTCTAGCAAATATAGCTGCTTAAACGGCTTAAACAAAGACTACCACGTCACGTTACAATTATTTGTATCGCCGTTATGTCTTAGGACAATATGAATGAATAGTCTTGAATGTTTACGATACCATGTGGAATAAAGTTGGTATTTCATTGTTAGTATTCAGCGAGCATATCAATTTGTATTCATGATTGTTTCATCGTAACTTATGTAAAATTGTAATATTTGAATTATTCAAGTGATTGCAGAGAAGTTAAGTAGGTATTTTTTCAATGGATACATAGGTGTATCAGAATGATGAGATGTATTACAATTATGTAATCGTTAACGAGTGTGGATAATAGTAACAACAAAGTATATGTATGCATACATATATATATGTGTATATACTTATATGTGTGTATATTACAATATGCACCATATAATGCAGATGTAGTGGCTAATGTTCTGATGTTATTTATTCTATTTGTAAAATAGCAATAAAGTGTAAAAACGATTAACTATATTGATTGTAGTAATCATTGTATATTTTAATTGCTTATGTCTGCATTCATCGTTATAATATAGGTATAATAAAATCGACAGATTGAGATAGTTGGTTTTGGACTAAATTTCTTATGTTTCTGAATTCCTACAAATGCCTATTTCTTGTGGACGGTGTGGTTTCGGAAGGGAATCTGAAGAGGTGTGATTTGGCTAGTTATTTCACCAGCTTTGTGTGCAAAAATTTCAAGCTTCAGTAACCAATATTAATGGATAATATATGTCAGTATAAAAGATGATAGTACGAATTTTCTCAAAAATAAACCGAGTCGAGTCTGTCTGCGAAAAATGCTGATTCGAAGAGTCTTTTCCAAATGACTGGATCCTCGAATACTCGTAAAATATCAGTTCATAAATCATGGGATCGACATCTGGAAAATTACAAGACTTCTTTCTTCGGCTGTAATTTTCGATCCACTGTTTTCGATAACTTCAAATTACGCGCAATTGCTTTATGTCGCAAAATTACATCGATTATTTTTCGTTAAAGAAAAAAAATAAGATTTGTATGGACGTAATTTTCGATGAATAGAGAGAAGATTGAGCAGTTCAAAAACAGTAAACTACACTGCATAATTTTTGAAGTTGGGTAAAACATAGGGTCTCACTTATTTTGCAATTATAACAATATTTGATTTCTAAAATTGTGCTTTTTCCGAGTATCCTATTGCATCATCGTTGTGACTTTCAAGCTGCTAGAAATTACGTTTTCATCATCTAGATAATTTTCTCTTTTCACGGCTCTGTTTTAGAACGTCCCGTGTATAAATTTTCGTCCATTGTCGCATTCTCATAGTTATGTAGTATTGCGTGACATATGATACCATCTCATCCTTGTATTGTTCACAACGAAATGAAAAGCTGTAATTCTGTATCATATCAGACACAGTAGATTCATATACAGATTGATTCTGAGATTCTATGTGATTACAGAAGTAATTCTTGATCGCTGATAGAAGAGAGAACAGAAATATATTGCTATGAATTAAACGACCTCTGGTTTTCATATTAATCAATTCTGTTTCGCTGAGAGTATCATTTTCTTTAACTGACTGAAAGGCTATCTGACATACTTGATACTTATTTTGATTTCTCAATTTGCGGCACAAAAATCCAGTCACATAATATATTATGCAATTGACAACCGAAGCTGACGCATAATCATGGTCAAACCTAACAACATCTTCGTATTCCCATTCCGTTGTTTGGATAATGGAGTCTAACTTCGTTTTTAATTCTTTCAAGTGTTTTGAAATGTGTGTAGTATCCTTTCTAATAATCATTGGGTAATCGGCTAATGAATCTAAAGGCTTGTGGGTTACTTTTTGCACTATACAATTTCCAAATTTTGGGGGTGTCAACAGTTGATATATTGATATTAATTTATAAAGTTGTAAAAATGAGGGAAGCGTAGGGTAGTCATTAGCAGCTCCTGCTTGCCGGATAATTCCAAAAAATTGCTGCAATATAGATCAGATACCATTTTATAGCTAAAATAGTCTTAACACAAGGAAATGTAATATCCAATACTACAATATTGATATACTTAGTTTAAATTGTGATACAAATTGGGTCCCCCCTCCCCCAAGATATAAAATCGGAAGGCACAACAAATATAAAATGTGTAAGATTTTACCTCCAAACGATCTTGACTCATATTAGCAGTCAAGATATATTAAAAATCATATGTATTGAGGAGCTGTTCGCATAAAGCTATGGTAGATAAAAGGGTTACTCGCAAGCCTTCAGTTGTGCTCCTCATAAGAAATTGATCACAGATAATCTGACTATTTATAAACTTGTGATCCCAATTATCAAGCCAATTCAAAGCATTTTGAAAGGTCTAGGACAGATTACTCTTAATCCTCATGTTGCATTGTACAACAGATAGGAGAGATAAGCTCGTTCTGCCAACTTATTATTTTCCATAATTCAATGACCTGCATACGTCAAGATCCTTACTACCGTTTCCTTCATTTGGAAAACGTCTGTTCAGTGCATCGAGCATTCCATTCAGTAAAAGTGTAAATTCAATGGTTTTTTGACAATTTACAAATTGTGATGAAATTTTGCGGTGATAAAATTATAAACCTACCGCAACGCTGTTGCTGAAAATATATTAAAAGTATGTTCAAACAAATACATGTAAGCGTAGTACCAAATACAAGTGATTACCAAACCTTAGGAAATTGTAGTTTTGAAATAAAATATTAACAATCAATACTTGTGCTGCTAATGAGACTCTCATCTTCATGCAGTTCATTGGATTGATATGGTTCCGAGTTACTTTTCGGCACACTCCGAGATTGGCTCGGTTCTTACAATTTTCGTAATATAAGTTTTTATACAGCCATTTAATGAAATTACCATCCATCTGTTGAGAATAAAATTACAAGTATGTGAATTACTCACTGATCTCCATATGAACGAGATCAGTAGAATTACTGTATATATGACCAGTGAGGTTGGGAACGGGACCGACGAACGTCAAGAAGGATACAACACTTTTCACTAGATATAAAGTAAATTCACCTTCAAAATCCTATTAATCTGTAATCTGTTTTGCACACATTTTATCAAATGTGGTGTATTCGAGAATATGTAGATTTTTCTAGGTTCATCCATTGGATTTTCAAGGAAATGGCAGGCATTATCTATGTTTCCTTGAACACCAAACTCTGTCCACATCTTCCGATTAGTTGTCGCACCGTCGCAAATGATACTATCTGCATATTCTCCTGCTTTTTCTAGTTCTGTAATTGCTTTCAAGGCAAACTATGCAAGTATTCTCCGAGATGTAGAACCTTTACAAGGGAATGTGGCTATTGAATGGTGAAACTCGCCCCTCCCCCAAGGATAAAAACTAAGGCATAATCTGTCAAGTCATTTGAAATGCCGCTTTCTTGACCTTCTTTTTGTCCATTTCCGAGTCCATCAAATGTCATAGATTTTACATTGATTGAAATGCTTTCCTGTACTTTCATTTCATCAATCAGAAGAATTTCATGCTGAGCTATTGCTGGTAGATGGAACCGAGGTGCTTATGAATAGTCGTTCGAGATGATAAGGGTAATATGTTGTTGCTCTGCAAAAAAATAAAAGCTGCTGAGCTTCGTATTCATAACAGCATACACAACAGGAGTCATTCATTGGCAAATGTGTTGCGGTTGGATGTAGGACATTTACCTATCGACCCACAGTCTCGAATAAGTAAAACCTAATAAACAAATTCCAGCATATACAGATTAAAGTTAACAGAGCAGAGCAGTTTATTACACCAAAAATTATAATACAATGGTCAGCTGAATTATATCACAATCATACATGTGTTCAAAGTGCAATAATAAAAATTTCAATATTCTTTACATTAATATTATGTATGAGCAATCTGGCATGAGAATGTCCTGAGAACTCAATTTCATTCATGTAATTTTTATTAACTTTTTCACTCATAGACAAAGTTGATATAATTGGCAATTACGAAGTATAATGAAACAACTTGAATAATTATTATGTAGACGATTTTCAATTGACAACCAAATACAGAGTTTTGTCAGTAAAGTACGTTATTTATACAAATTGAGTGATTAAAATGTACAAGATCATTGATTATTAAAGCACGTTAACGTTCCGAACTTTGGCCTTACGATGTGCCAAATTAGTTCATATATAATAGGTGACTAATTAATTTATCATTCGGAAGATTAAAAAAGACCTGTTACATTTCATGAGGCACCATGTACAGTTCATTAACCCTTCGTTGGCCACCAATATTTCAATCACGCCGTTAGTCGCCTAGGTCAAATTTGTCCTAGGCTGATCTTTACCCATTTAGGGGTAAGAAAAATTTTAAAAAATGTAGGTAACTAGTTTGAGGATTCTTTTTGATGTTCCGACAGTTAGAATAATAAAATGCTCAGTGATGCAATAAATAAAAATTAAGAAACAATAGGAAATCGAGTCGAATGACCATTTCAGAGAAAGTGCGAGTGGGCGAATTTGACCTACGTGGCCAACGAAGGGTTAAAATCTATGTACAAAGTACATACCTGAGCGTCAGGAAGATGCAACTTTTCCCAAGTTTTCTTCAAATGTACTCTTCTCAACATGAGCTAATTTGTCATGCAATTTGTTTACTTCTTGTGATATGCCACACAACCTTCGTTTACTTTTTTTGAAAGCCTGAGCTTGAACATGTCTTTTCAAAACTTTCTTTGCTAGCCGAATGCCTCCGCAAAATACTATCAAGAGATGCACACGATTTACAAGTTGAACCAGTTCCAATTGTCAATGTACACGAATTCTGTCGCCATCTGTTACTCATGTCCTTATAGGCACATCTTGGCTATACGTTTCTGTACTGCATGGCTAGAAGGTCCTCCGTTGCACACTGCTGACTTATTGATTTGGGCAATATCTTCTCATTGTTGGATGGTATTGCAACAACAGACATCACAGTATGTGCAAACTTCTTAAAAATAAATATTTGAATATCTAATTGTTGTTGTTATGCAGTTGAAAATATTTATGTGATTGTAAAACCATTCATTACACACGCTTTAGAATAAATAATTTTCCCAACGTTTGCAATACGAAGCTCTTCATATTGCAGAGAGAAATAATATATGTATCACTTGTATGACTTAGCTACTTACTTGGAACAACACCTTCCCAGATTGATCGCGGATAGTGACTTGATCCTGTATTTGATCAGGGTTGAAATGTTTTTGACAAATATATTGAGTCTTTTTTAAAACTATCCCAGTAAGAGCAATTGCATCTCTCCATTTATTGTATAGATCAATTGCTTTGGGAACAGTGAAAAAGCTATATCTTCCCCACATTCGTCTTGTGCACATCGAGGACAAACACAACAACTCCTGCCAATATTTAAATAATGTTCCTTTTTATACTTTATAGATATTATATGGTTCATTTGTTTCGAACTTATTCTTATACCGTGGTTCCAACCAATCGAATCATGTCATTTAGATCAACGTTGACCATCTAGGGGCGCTGTAAGTGCTCGTGACGTCCGGAATGTAAAAATGCAAGCCAGTTCAGCGGCGCCTAAGGGGATATTGATGTCTGGAGAGTTGTTTTGGAGGTGATTTTTAGGATGGAATGGATTTCAAATTGTTTGAGTTTGCATTCTGAAGTTTTGTACACCTATTTATCGATCTTTCAAGAATATATAGAAATAAAACAAACGAACGTTGTATGAATCTGGTAAAAACCAAACATATTCTTAATTTGTATGACTGTGTATGGTTGGTACCAGATTCAGCAAACGAAAATAAAAATTTTATAACAGGGCTAAACTTTGATTATCAATTTTTCCCATTTCTGACCATTCTAGGAGTTGTATAAAAAACAGAAATATTATTTAGAATCATTTCTGCTACCAACGTGGAAAACAGTCAAAAAAAATCTAAGCTCAATTGGCCAATGTGTTATCGAGATATCATGGCTGCCGATCTGAAAAGCATAGGTTCGAGAAAAATGCGGTTTAAGTTTTTATACCATTCAATAAGGTTTGAATGAAATTATTTATACTCACTGGTTAGTCAGCCAATCCAAGTCCACAAATGGCTTTTTTTGTGGCTCAATGAAGAACGATACAATGTTGCTATCTGCGGTGACAGAATAATAGGGACGCTCCGAGCGTACTCCCTTACATTTTTCTAATGCTCGGCTAGTTTTGAAATTAATCGTAAGATTATAAGTTTTGAATATATGTTTCTCGGGATTTTATTACTCTGAAAAGGGTCAAACAAATCGATTCTGAGACGAAGGATTTTTTGCATAAAAATAGAGTAAGGCTAACCCCTTTGGATTTTTGTTGAAAATTTGTGCGACTTTAAAAATTGCTGGAAACAATTCTTTGATGCACATCTACATAATTTTGCGAGAAACAGATTGCGTGCAGTCCAAATTTGCTACGGATAGCGGATGAAGAGTTACAGCCAAAAAACAAAAGACTTCCTTTCGTAATTTTTTTGTTGCTGGTCCTTTGCAACTAGTCTAGAAATGGTGGTACGAATAGATTCTGAGATAAAAAGTTTTTCGCTCGAAAAATCATGAAAAAGGAGGGCTGACGACCCCCTTGAATTTACGTCGTGAAATTTTGAGATTTTCAACAACTCTAAATCAATTTACTTCGATCCTACGTGACTCAATGAAATGTTTTCATTACATGATATCCGAAACATAACTTTAGCAAAGTAATATAATATCAAAGAGGACAAGAATCTCTATAATCATGTGCGTTTCCCGCTTAAAACTGTCGCCTGAACGAGTGCACGCGATAGGGGAGCTTTTTCACAAAACGGGATAATGTTGATAAGAGACATATAAATTACTTTTCTACATGTTTATTTTTACCATACGCAATGCAGTTTTACAATGTCTTTTACGTGTGTTGTTCGCCGAGTTTTTATCGCCTGCTACAGTTCATTATGCGTATGGATATGTGTATTGTGCACACTATTTCATGCATATAATTCTAGTATCGACTGTTCATTTTATTTTCATGTTCTTCTCTTTTCATACATAATATATAAATATGATCATGTATGGTAACATATATACATACGCATATGCATATAGTCGCGAAGTCTATTTTAGGCATTGTATGCATATAATTTATATTGTATTCGTGTATCACTTCACAATGGTTGGTTTCTCATTCTGTTATCTAATAGAATATGTGTATAATATATGTAAGTGTATTATACATGCGTAGTGATGCATTCTAAATGTCATTTTCTTCTCTTTTCATGAATCATTGTATATAATTTAATTTGTTTTATGTCATTACATTAATTTCTTCTTATAAACACAAGGCATTTTAAAGAGGAGATATCTATAGCATTACTACTATCATTTCTAGAAAATATCATCCATGGAATAACGACGAACAATAAATAGGACTGCTTTAAGAAGAAGCTACTCTCATAGAGAATCCTCGTCATATCATAAGAGGACTGTAATCCAACAATTTCTCCAACCTTAGTTAATTAGGCCATTTTTTTTATAGATAATCTTTCAACTAGAATCCGCAATTACGGTCATCTAAGAAACCTATTAAGCCGTCAGTATTTAGAAAAGTAAGGTGATGTACCTCAGTAATTTTACGAATTCGTCACACGAGATGTCAAAGAAAATCACTGATGATTTGTTAGCCAAGGAATAGAAGCAGAGAACAGATATCTGTTAGTATTCCTGAATGTCATTGTGATCCATTCACAGTGTATTCGCAAAATAGTCAACGATGGTCTTCAAAATGCCTTGCATTAATATGTATGTGGACGCGCGCATGCGTGTGTAGCTTATGGTATATATACGTTTTTTATTCATTATTATATTGTATATTATATTATTTTGTTTTACCGTCGCTACGCTACAATATATAATGTATATGTAGTACTACATTTTTATCTTATATATAATATGTATACCATGACGCGTATTTATATTTGTGTATTTGTGTTATATGTATGTATATTTATGTGTGTATTTTCTCTATGTATATACACACACATATACATACTCTATTTTCTCCCAACTGGGCCGGTATTTAAAATTCAACTTCAAACCTGACAGCGAAAAATGCCATTTAGTAGTTGGGCCAGAACATTTTGTTTGCAAGGTTGAGTTCTAAATGAGATGGCCTCTGCGTTCTATGAAATCATATTTAGGACCACGTTGTGCTGCTTTCATGTCTAATTAGTCTTTCTGCATGATTTTAAAAAGGGTGGAAATAATAAACAAGTTATTAAAATTGTTGAAAAAGACAGTATTGAATGCACGATCAAGCGATTCATCAATATGCACATGTGGTTTTCCACGTCAAATCAGCAGACTACATCCTTCACCCCCTACGTTTTCGATCATTACTTAGTATAATGTTGTTACCAAACCAAACGGGTTTTCGATTTTTTTTTCAGATTTTTTTGACTACCAGTGAAATTTGAAAAAGTAAAACCAATTCTGAAAATGTGATTTTTAAAAATCTCAAAAACTTCACACTGTTTCTATGATTTCAAATCTGATTTTGAAGCAGCACACGGTAATGAAACATATAATCTCATCTCAATATTTAATATTTTTTCGGAAGTTATTAGTTTGTCAATGCAGGAATTGTAGTTTTTATTTTTTGATCGGTCATAATTTTCTCAAATATTGATGGATTTGAATTTATGTGAAATTTAGAGAACTAACAGGAGGTCTGAGTACAGTTAAAGTATTTAAATTTTTTTCGCAAGTTATCTGATCAACAAAATAAAAACTCCGATTCCGACATGGAAAAATTAAACACTTGCGAAGAAAATAGTATATATATTTCGATCCCATTATCTAGTAGGGCCTAAAAATCATATTTTGAATCATAGAATCAATGTAAATTTTTTCAGATTTTTAAAAATGGGGTTTTCGGAATTGGTTTTTCGGTCTTTCTTAAATTTGACTGTTGATTAAAAGAATATGAAAAAATGCCGAGACCCTTTTGGTTTAGTAACTAAATCATACTAAAAAACGATTAAAATCGAAGGGGTTGAAGGACATGAGCTGTTGATTTGATACGGAATGCCCAATACACATATGTAAATCTGTATATCTGAATATCACTAATAAATCTTAACATATATGTATTTCAATATTGCTGGGTATGTTTTGTTTCTTGTGTGTATCATAGATAGAAATAGGTGTCGAAATGAGCTGCTGTTTGTTTAGCGTCATGCTAGCATGACTCGGTGAAGAAATGTATAATATATAATAATAATTTATAGGGTTAAACTTACAATATTTTATACCTTTATACGCATATATATGTATACATAGTTTTCTCATTTCACTCATTCTTCCTCTTTACTTCTTTCTCTTCGTTTTGTTTCTCATATTCTATTCTGCTTTATATTTCCATCATAGTCACCTTAGTATCGTGTGGTGCCAAATTGCCAACGCGAAAATTTCCTGCCTTTTCTTATTTTTTGTTTTCTCATTTTAAATTTATACATCCAAAAATTCGCTGGGCTTTTATTACCAAGCTGTCACAGCAGCCCATAAATTAATAAATAAATAGAGGAACAACAATATTCAAACATTTTTTTCTCTTTTTTCTTTCTCTCTTTCCTTCTCTCATCTATAACAACATTATTAGAGTCTCTTCGGAACGTAACTCAACAAATGTATAACAATACAACCACGAAAACAAATAGAAGGCACTCTTATTTTTAACAAATTATTAATTTCTCCATAACGACCTAACGACTTTTAGGCCTTCGACACGTTGCATTATGATCGAGCGTTTGTCGCGTTGTCAGTGCTATTTTTTTCATTGTTTTCATCCCCCCCGCCCGGTTTTCCTTATCTTATAAACGCTTGAATCTAGACATCAAGTAGATCGATCGATCGACTCATTTGTTACCTTACTATATAATATTTTATGTTACTAGTTATTTTTCTCAATATCTTCTTCATAAACAGAGAGTAACAGTTAATACGCGACAATAGTAGATAATAACAAATTTCTCAACACAGTTTGAAGAAATTCATTCTCATAACCGTCAGAGATTAGGAGTAGAATATCATTCAACTTCTCTTTATAATATCATTATAATAATTTAATTATTGTTATTTGCTTGGAAGCTCACAGCCGACACATTTTTTTTATGGTTTTTTTTTGTTTTTTTTTCATGTTTTTTTTCCCCTTAGGTAATTTTATTATTCATTTATATATTTTTGTTTATCTGTTTTCAAATTATTATTCCTTTTTTCCCCTTGTCTTTCATTTCTATATTTCATTGTATAATTTAGTCACTCGGAATTAAGAGATGATGCGTAGTACGTTTATTTATTATTTTTTTTCTATCATCCCTTGCGGCTTATTTATCATTATCATCTTCATTATCATCATTAACGCTGTAACCGTCAAAAATTGTTTTAAAATATTATTAATATTCATACGATAATGAGTCATGTTTGCTTGGATGTGAGGCGACAGATGTGCTACAAGACCTGGGATAGGGTTGAAAATAATAATAATAATTCCAGCTAGACCGCAAGTAAAGCTTTAATTCTCTTCATGATGGAAAAAGAAAAATATGTGGCAGTGCCTTGAGCAACCGTTATACGAATACTAACTCCATCATGTGTGTCCTGTTGTTAATTATCTGTCCATGTTTGTGTATAATGTATGTATGCGTGTAATAATGACAGTTGTATTATTATTATTATTATTATCATTATTATTATTATCGTTACTTCATTAATTAATATCCTTATTATACTTTTATTTATTATCGCTTTTTTCCCCTCTCAATGCTTTTTCTGTATCCTTCTTTATATTTTTTTTCTTTCTTTCTAAGGTATCTCTATTTAATTTTCTTATTATTATCGTTACAATCTTTTTTTTCTTCTTTTTTTTTGAACACATGACCGATCGCTCGTTTTGTACGATTACAAATATTACTTACTTAGTTCATACTACCGTTCTTCGTTTTATCTGTCTGCTACAACTAGTCTAGCCTTGCTCGTGAGATTCGGAATTGCTGATTTGTTTTTAAAGATGTCTTTCGTTTTTTTACATTCTTCTTCGTCTTTTTTTCGAGCCTATCATGCATGCTTCGATTTATTAGATACTACACGACACTGTGGTATTCCAACTAATATTTACTTTTAGGTAAGTAAATGTATGTATGTATGAGTGTATGTATGTACGTACAGAGGCATGTATATAAGGTTTAACATAATAGGGGCGATTCATTCCATTAGTACAATACGCAAACAATACGGCTATTGATGACATGGAGACATGAGGAAAAACTATTCGACGTTTCTTTCGTTCTACTTCGTGTTGAAGAATTTGTTTATAACATTGAACAAATCAATCACTTCGATTGCCTGTTCGCGCGCGCACACATGCACAAAATATATGTGGGAGTGTGTGTGCATAATGGATCTTTTCATAGTAATTATTACATGTAAAAACATTTCCTTTATTGTTTGCAGGTGATTCATAAGTATGTTATATGTATGTATGTATGTATGTAATATTTATACCTATTCGTATTTTCGTATAATATGTAATAATATGCTATCTAATATATCATATATACACACACACACGCACACGCACACGCACACGCATACGTACACATATACAAATGTATATATATTATCTCGTGTATATCGTATATATGTGTAATATATCGCATCTCCGAATATCGCATTTTAAATATTAATATATTAAATTATCATTACTCATTTTATTATTGTATCTTATATATCTAGGGCCTTTATAACATCGATTTGTCTCTCTTCTTATGCATATGTATATACTTCTATATATCATTTTACTAACTTTGTTTACTTTTCTGCCAACGGTTCGTTATTACTAATTTTTCGTAATTATAAATATTTAACAACTTATGCTGAGTGGGAGCTGCTTAATATGTGTGTGTGTATATGTGTGTATATATATATACATATATATACACGTATGTATGTATGATACATACATTCATATACATGTATATGTATATCGTTGCAAGGAATCATTAAAAATAAATTTGGAAGTTCGTTGTATCACACTCGTGCTTTCCTGTAAGGAGTGTGCAAGTAGACCGTTGAGGGAATAACGAACATATCTATACGATACATCAGGAGCATTCCAATTTTTCTTCAAATTTCAATCATCAATAGGTAACATGTGGCACTTAAGATAAATATGCCAACGAAATCATATTTGCCAAAAATAACATGAACCGCTTCTAAGTTTAAGAAAAATCCAAACCCCCTGAATCTTTTCTGCAACGGTCAAAGAAATGAGATTACGAAGAAAAAAAAAAAAAAAAATAAATAAATAAATCAAAGTACGTTTCACGCATGCGTCTTCGTTTCTTTTAAACCACAAAGTTCGTCATCAGCTTTTGAGAATGGTGAATGATTTAAACACACAGATTACAGCATTTATGTGTGTGTGTATATATATGTATATGTATATATATACCTCTTTTATAGTTTTTATTAAATATATCTCATTAGCGTATTATTATCGTTATTATCGGTCTAATTATTGATGTTATTATTATTCTTTTGTTAATTAATATATATATTTATTTCTTTTTTGTCTTTAACCAGCTGAATTTTTATATAATTATTATATCTAAATAACTAACTGTCTAACTAACTAGCTGGCTAGCTTACTTAATTCACTTACTTTACTTAGTCGGTTAATTACTTGCTTTTCGTTAAACACTATTGTACCACTGGTACAGTCGAGGGGCAGATCTGAGTCAGAGAAGGGCTAAAGGCTCAATGCCTGCAGCTGATGAGTGCAATCGCTGATTTGGTTTTGATCACCACCCGAAAGCCCTCCGGTGTGAGCGTTCCTCGGGGTACCCGGCGGGGTAATCGGAATGCGACCGACACCAGGCGGCGCATCACCAGCTCCCCCCAAGCTATCATCACCAGATTTACTGCCAGACTGCATCATGCCGTTAGGCTTATACTTGTGCTGCCGCAACATCGAACTCTGCGCCGGAGCAGCTGAATATTTTTCCGAAGGCTTTCTCCCCGCTGGCAGAGGCGGTGCAACTGTGTACCGCCGCTGCGCCGGTGGTTGTTGTTGTTGTTGTTGTTGTTGTTGTTGTTGTTGTTGCTGTTGCTGCTGGTGTCCAGGCGTATTGCTCACCGGCATGGCCGTCTGGTAACGGTTTTGGGCCGGAGCGTAGAACTGGACCTGAGGAACGGGAGGCGAGAGGTTTGGGAGAGGACGAGTCATGGGTGAATAAGGTGCGGGTGGCGGACTGGACGACTTTTCGGAAACGACCATTGTGCTCGAGGTCGTTGTAGTTTCTGCGGCGATATCAACGTTTTGCGAATCTGATTGCGCACCGTACTTTTCCCCAGTTTGACTGTTGCCACAGTTGTTATTGTCCAAGCTCACCCGTTTGACCGTGCCGCTACTTCGACCCGCGGCGGCGTGATTTTTATGCGAATAATTTCTCGAGGACCTCGAATTGTTGCCGCCGCCCTCGAAATACTGATCTGTATTGTATTTCTGATGACTGACTGTCAACTTTTGAGATCCCGGATAATTCAGACCATTCAAAACCACACCTGTCGTCGGGCCGAACGCCAATGACTTGAAGGACCCGTATCCCGACCTTTGACCTGAGAAGTAAGCCGCTTGACCAGCGTTGGCGCACAACGATCGCTTGGCGAGTTGATGTTGAGGGGGAAAATGAGTCGTCGACAAAACGTTGCTTGTAAATTTGTGAAAGTCCGACGCGCTCGCGTACTTCTGACCCTGTGTCGACGAACCGTGAGGCTTACCGTGATTGTGAACACCGGAGGATGAGGAGATTAACGCGATGCTCAAATTTTGTGACTTGACGTTATAGCTGCCCTGTGCGCCGGCTACGATCGCTTTCGAATAGTCGCGCTGATGCGCTACGATGCTTTGCAATTTTGGATTAACTGTCGACTGAAGGGAGGGGTGATGGTGGTGGTGGTGGTGGTGATGATGGGATGACGCAGACGTCGGCGTCGGCAGAAGGCTAGGACCTCCCGACAAAGACGGATGATATTGAGACGACGGATGGGTGTGAGGAATGTAGACGGCTGTTGGATGATAGACAATCGTTCTACAGTGCATCTGAGCTACGCTACCGGCATCTCCCACGTCTGCGTTATCGCTTAAGCATGTCTGCGAACCATGTAAATTGGTGGTATGAATCGCAACTGGATGGTGATAGCTCTCTGGGTATCTATTGGTAATCGGGAATTTAATGGGTACCAAAGGAACCAGCGGTTTCGCTGAACCAGATGTATCACCGTGCTGCGGCTGTTCAGAGTTCAGAGAATCCTAAGTTTTTATTCAATTTTTTCGTTAACTCGCATCAATTCTGTTCTCATCGATACAATTCATTTAGCGCTATAGAAACGAGCTCTCATTTCATTTGTCAACAAGGTCCGACATGCTCGAAGAAACTGTCCAATGATCAAGGAATAGAAAAGTATATAGACAAGGAAATGACGTGTAAGGCAATTCTTAACACACTCCCTTGTTCAATCTGCTGTAAATCTTGAATGGTTATCTTACCTCCTGCGACTGTGCCTGGGTGTCGTTTGATTGTTGAGGCTGGCATGAACCGTCTGTCGCGTATAACAGTAGCTGCTGGTCAGTGAGGCCTATTGAAGCGTGTGACGGGGGCGGCGGTGGAGGTCCAGCCGTGTACGAGTAGTACACGGGATCGACCTGCGGCTGCGGAGGGCCAGTGGGTACCTGGGGATGATGATGAGGTGGTGGGGCTGCTTGCGTGTAAAAATGGTGCGGCTGCGGTGGGGCTGGAAGAGACGTGAGAGCGGGTGGAGGGCCAGCCGGCGGACTGGTCGCTCCGTTTGTAACGCCCCCAGAACCCGTTCCTCCACCGTTAGTAATGCTCTGAGAGCTGCTAGTCGTATACAAGTACTGAGGCGTGCCGGCCGCCGTTGCCCCTGTGTAATATGGCTCGTACTGTAATTATAAACGAATCTATTTCTCAGGGGAACATAAGGGAAGTACATGGTGAATATATACAAGCATCACAAGGATCGTTACGAACCTTCAACGAGTTCTGTAAATAACATTGAACACTTTTTTGAAACACATTGAAATTTTTCAACTTCGAAGCGACCCCGATTTACTTGTTTATATATCCCATTATTTAATCTATCAAGTTTGTGAGACGATCAATTTGAAAGAAAGAAATCAAACTGTCGTTCTCTTTGGCCACATGCAACGCGAGATAAGGTAGCAGTGTATAATGACGAATAATATATTGAAAGAATAACAAATAACGTATTGTAATGGTAGCTAATATGCATCAGTTTGCAAGATTGATCTAATTGGTTTCATTCCATTTCTTCCCCCCCCCCCTTTTTTTACAGCATTTAAATTTTGCTGGATCGTTAATTGAATGCGAAGGATACAAAAAATTGAATCAAGGCAGTTAAGATGATGTATGATAGTGGATGAAATATTTGTGACGAAATATAGGAAATCGTAGCTCGAAATTTCTAAGACTTGTTATTTGACAATACGATGGATCAGGAAACCTATTTTACAATGGAGAAACATGAACGATCCGTTTTTGTGAAATAATTAATACGAAGATGAGGCTAAGGTGTTCTTAGGAGCGATTAAAGGGTACAAGTAGGTGGAATGAGGAGATATTAAAGTGAGAGTATAAAACGATACGTAATGAGCAAAAAAATAAAAATTATGTTTTTGATAGTTTCAAGATGAAGAAGTGTTACCAAGAGTTCAGGTGTTAAGAGTAATGTGGTAAACACTGAAATATTGCGTTTCGAAGATGATTCACAAATAAAAGAAAAAAAGTAAATACAACCTATCGATGCAAACACATATACAAACACGAGAAACCAAGTCATCTAGATGCAAAGAAAGGGATAGAATTTGCGAAATAAACATATACACGCAAAGTGATGCAGCGAGAGTAAAACAGTGATGACACACATAAAACAAAGGTGGTAAAGCCATGTTATTTAAAAAAAAAAAAAATCAATTAAGCAGGACATGCTAAATAGAAATACGTGCAATGCTGCACCCTGTGTCGGAATGGATTCAGTAATGAAAGTGCTTAGAGATTGCAATGCATGCTTGACACGTAGCATAGACCATATACCTTCAGACCTCAATACTGTATAGCGTCGAGAAGGACGTAAGTGGGCAGTTGCTGAGGGTTGGGTAGAAACGCTGGTGGGATGCCTTCGCCCATCAGACCGTTTGTCTGTCAACCGTAACCGATATACCATACATATATATGCATATGTATATATATATATGTGTATATATGTATATATATACATATTGAGTGTAGGGCTGACGAAAGTAGAGAAAAAGATGTTTGTGTATCCAAATGTACTTTTTTCTTCTTCTTTCAATCTTCCGAGAGAGAAAGAGAGAGGGAGAGAAAGAGAGAGAGATAGGAATGGTAATAAAGTACAATCTTCAAAAGAGCCAATGTGCAGCATAAATATTTTTGATGTTTTTTGGTCTTTTGTTTCTATAGTTTTATCGAGTCAGGTACCCAAGTACAGATTTTCATTTGTTGTCAGAAAGTAGAAAATTTTTTATTATTTGATGGAAAACTGGCTTACCGACATCGGCGTGTATTGGTACTGCTGCGGGACGTACAAAGAAGGTGCTGGGCAAGGATACATAACCGGAGCGAATGTTTGGTGTCCAGCAGTTGCTTGCGGTCCTGAAGAATGAAACAAGTGATTGGGTTCTAATTCAACTTTCGTCTGGAATATTCTTGATTTGTAAACTTCGAGATGCAGCCAAAGAACATGAAACTATTTTCACACTGGTCTGTTTTGGCAAGTTACGAACACTTACCAAATACACTGGTAGCTTGATATATGGTTGCAGGATCGGCGGGAGGTGCTACCGGAGTTGTAGGGGCTGGAGCTCCGGCATTGTAGAAAGTCATGCCGTTTTGGTACGTTAGACCCATGCCTGAAAATAAAAACGTTTTCAGGAAAGCCGAATCAACAAAAATATCTCCCAAGAGATTCAACATATGTGGAGCTGGCGATTCGACTTACCATTTGTGTAGTAATAGGTGTTTGTGGGTACTGTAGGGGGAGAACCGGAACTACTGTCGTAAGATCGATTGAAAGGCTGTTTCTTTATTGCGGGAGCAATGTTGAGCTTTCTTTCCCTCAGCACGATGCATTCCGACTGTAAAAACGGACGGATTTATGCACGTGACATTGGGAAAGAAAAAAAATTCACAATCGAAATATGCTCTATTGGTGTGAATCTACCTCCTGTTGAAGTCGTTTAGCTTCCTCCTCCGTTTCAAAGGTGACAAAACCGTATCCCTTGGAGACACCGGCTCTGTCCGAAATTATTTTAGTTTCCTTGACATTGCCATAGGTGGAGAATAACTGGGCAAGTTCTGCCTCACTTGTGCTCGCCGAGATACCACCAACGAAAATTCGGTTCGGGACTAATGTGCCGTACTTAGGTGCTGCCATTGCAAGACTTGCTGCAGATGCAGGGCTGGAGGCTGGACTAGACCCCTCTGTACCTCCAGTCGATGCTGAACTCTGAATAAAAACGAAGAAAATGGAATAAGGAAATTAAGTGATGTCATTGAAGCCGTCGAAAATACAAACAAGATGGATTAATGATCCGATTTGAAATTATGTCTTGCCTTTATCTGACGCAATATGTTCATCCCTTAATGTTCAATTGACGACGCTGCAGAGGGGGAAAAGAAATCAGCCAAACAATAATTACCGAGTGAATGTCAATAGTCTGCAGCTGTATCAGAATTTCGTTATTTGACTTGCGATAATATTGTTACCTCAAAGAAGCTGACGCTAGCCAAAGTAAATGGATACCAAGTGATTGTAAAAATACACAATACCCACACATTGCACATAGATATATCTGTATAAAAGAAATATTGACACAATCGCGGTAGCACGAGTTTGTTTTCCTTTTTTTCTAAGGGCATAAATTTGATGAGACGGCACAGAAAAGAAATGAGGACGATAAAGAAACATTCGATTATTCTGGCAATCGGTTGTGAAGAAATGTGAAGAAAAAAAAGAAAATAATACAAACACACATCATAAGCCAGTCAATCGATGGAAAATAGGTGAGATTAAGGTTCCGGTGATGAAACAAGACTTTTCAACGTCAAATAATAAAAATACCCGAAAGAAAATGTTGAAAAACTCGTCTCACCATCTTCCCGAGGATTCGGCAGTGTTTGTGTTGATAGACAGAAGTCCGAGATTATCAGGAGGTCCCCTGGCTTCGCGGGACGTCACCTGGGCGCCCAGGGACTGCCAAGGACCGCTAGGAGGATTTCAAAAGGACTCCCAGCCTCTGGCGAAGCTCCTGTTCTTCGCAGAACCTCCAAACACCACACAGAACCACTTTTACAAGATGGCGACCCGCGCGCCCACTTTTGATCAATTTGAATCAAATGCGCAAAACAATATAAGCGGTGAGATACTAAATCTTGTGAAATATTCGGAAACTTGAACCGCTCTGTTGCACGATACTCAATTCATTCTCATACCGTCGTTAAATATTCAGATCGAATAATTTGGCATAATGTCTTGATTATTATTTTTCTTAGATATCCTTTTTTCTCTTCGATTTGTTTTCGTGTCAGCCTTTACTCCACTCGCCTGCGCGAATGTGTATAATCGTCGATGCGTGCGTAAGTTATGTATATGTATGTCGTACGAATGTACACGCGCACATGCCAATTTAAGAAAAATAGAATATTCGATTTTACGTCGACTGTAGAGCACGCGAGTGTACAGATGAGAAAGTTAATCAGTCGAATTCGACGTAAGATCATTACACGCTAGTAATTGCTACCGAAATACTTTCATGTACGAAGTTATAAAATCTACGAGTAGAAGAAAACAAAATATAGGTAGTGTCATTGATGAAATTTCGAAAATTCAACATGGCAGCAGCTCCGCTAGATCCTACGCTCTTGTTCTAATTTGTAAATAAATTTTTTCGATTGCCTGACATAACACAATGACGACACAGAGGATGCTTGAAATAAACTTATACTGACCAATTATCAGGATACAAGTTAACGGCCGTGCCTATACGATCAGTAGAATGACGCGTTACGTACGATCGATCCCCGCACAATACAACCATTATTGTATTAAGGTTATGGAGCGCTTGGTAATGAGATTATATCGAGTGGCTATGAAGAGTTGGCTATCATCGCGGAGGGAAAAAATGAAAATAATCGTATCGTTAGTTTTCTCGAAATAAACAATTACATAATACGAAACAAATACCTGTTTGTCAGCATTTAAATTTTCTCGCCACTATCCCACGGTCAAATAGTTAGGAATTACGCGCGTTTCGAAATTTTTGTTAATCATGGATCGTGCAGCGCTAGGGATGTGAATCGCGACGAAACTGTGGTTCTAAAAGGATCCGTTCGCGCTTAAGTAGCAGTAGCAGTGTCTAACTAGACTAAAACCGGAAGTGACCAGGGCAAGCGCGCAGGCAGCGATGATTTCCGAATATTCAAAATACGATAGTCATTTTTCGGTCATTAACATGCGAGCAACTTTTCAACCGATTAAGTATTTTCTACCATTCTTATTATTTGATGGTCTCTTAAAGGGTCAATGACACCCTGACATAGGGTCCGCATACCTAATTAGCTTGCGTAATTTGTGATTACACACAATGAAATAGAAAATAGACAGTACAGATTGAAAAATGTCTAATTCATGAGTAAACTTATCATGCAATGTGATGTATACGTGAAATAAATAGAAGTAAAGGAATAAGAAGATTGACGAGTTAAATATTGCTTATAAATTGATTGTATTAAGTACGATAAAAAATAAACAGTAGAAAAGATTGGCTGATTTAATTTTTGCAACATTTGTTTATTACCTCTTTTGAAAAATCTTTGGCATAATGGTGAACCCAGTTAGTTTTACCACGGTTGCTATGAAAACCGGAAAAATGGCATAAATTTGAAAAAAAATATATAATCTCACCTAGTGACGCTCCGACCATGAACGGCGGTTATTTTCTGCGACAAACATTATTCCAATTTCTTGCTACAGGTGATAAATAACCAAATAAAAACACTGAAATGTGGAACGGCAAACGAGAACGGAGAGTAACACCAAAACGTCTTTCCTCACTGCATTGTCGGCTATGCGAGAGACCAAAACAAATATCGCCGAAAGTGCGTTGGTGCATTTTTCTTATCCGACTGTCTTTTCTTTCTCGAAAACTGAGTCAACATTAGGGTAGATACGTTACTGTCGTTACATTTGTAATCGTATTTACAATTAATATACATTCGCTCGTGTATCTATCGTGCATTTTTATAAAATCTTATACTTAATATATCGGATTCAAGTCGAAATACGATGACGAACTCGACGGAAGTATAATGTATTGCGCACCTTCTTGACTCTGACAGTCCGTGATTGTTTGAGAAGCGACGTTCAAATTCTGAAAAACACAAAACTTGTTTATTCCGGTTTCATTCCTCAAATTTTCATGGTTCACTGCATATACCGGAAAATTTCATGTCATCAAACAACAAATACAGAATTCCGTGCACATTCTAATCGTATCGCGATTATCGTTATATTTTCGTGAAACAACTACACTTACGTATTTTTTGTGCGTAGCGAGGCAAAAAGTGCAGACCTGGGGTCGGCCTGTATGAGTTTCATTACTACCCCACGAATTGTTCAACGTTGATGATCGTAAATGATTTTCCTCTAAGCGTAAGCAGGGCTGATCAGCAGCACCGACAATTAGTACAGCTCCTAAGTGGCTGATGTAGCTGCTTGCCAGTCGCAACGTTTCGATTTTAGATAATTTTCTATCTGCAGGTTCAGTAGGTATCAATGTCCTAAGGGCGGTGAACGCTGTATTTACGCTGCACAGTGAAGATTGCGATTCTTGAGTTGTGAACCTGCATTTGTTTTCATTTGAAATACGTTTCTATACTAAGCGCAATAGACTATTTTTTTGTCATTTGAAATTTTAGATAATTTAAAAAACAATAAAGTCGATAGCTGCAGGTTTTCTCGAAATTCTATAAATCGACAGAGCAGAGATCTTTTACGTTTATCAAATATTCTACCAACGATAAAAAATTTTATAAATACGCGTGCATGTGATAACCTCATATTTAATGTTTTTTAAATTTTATTATTTAAATTTTTTTATTAATTTTAATAATTTTTATTATTTAAATTTATTATTTAAATTATTTAAATTTTAACATTCGATTCTTTAGTTCCGATTATGTCGAATCATTGATTAAGAGCAATCGAAATCGTGATATTTATTCATTTTACTCCTCCCGCCCTTAGTTCTTTCACAGCATTATTCACATGTAGATACTGCACATAGGTGAGCTGTACACGTCCGTTATTGTATCATAAATATAAATAAAACGTAGGTATATGCCGCACGTTCAGTTCCAGTCACGTTGAATTATTTGATCGTCGCAATATATGCACTGCGACTATAAATACAGAAGAAAAAGCCACACAATTCGTGTCCACGTACTTATTTTTCAGTTTTTTTGTCAAAATGAATCATCAAAAAACCACTTACACACAAATTATTTCCATCGAATCTAAGGGTAAAAGAAAGACCTCTGTTCCGTTGAATAGATTGTTTCGCAGTATAGGGATAAAAAAAGAAAAGAAAACTGTCATAATGGATAGAGAATTAATTCACGGTATACTTAACGTAACCAGCATGCTTATCAACACAGGCAAATATAGATAATTGAAATCAATTATTACCTATGTGTTCGGTCACGTTCTCTAGCGTTAGCTTGATACCGTTGTTTACCAGGTTCATCTCTTTTCCTAGCAGCCATTCCTAGCTTTCTTTCCCTCTCCTTTGCGATAATGATGACCAAATGAACAAACTTGGTTATTAAACAGCTTAGCTGGTTTAAGACTCAGTGTGATACTTCGAATGAATTGTTACGAGATACTCTTTGCTTTAGAAAGGCTGATTTATGAATGAGTAAGGCATCTACTATGCGCTATCCTCGTTTTCATTTGCCCCCCCCCCCCCACCACAGGCCATGCTGACATGTGTGTACCACATGTTCATGTGTGTAATACCCATGTACGCATACACGCACATGCGGAAACGTAGTAAAATGATGGTAAGCCATGGGGTGTGGGTGAGACTCCCACAAGTGGTCAGAGTCTGCATCTCACATTACACTCAATAAAAACAAGGGACCAACCAGCGGCGCTGGCGGCAGCGACTCCAAAAAAAAGCATCTGCTAAACTAATTAGAGAATAGTGGCTCTTCGGTCGAAGTATTCATGTATTTTTATAAAATTTAAAGTTAAACCATTCGGTACATACAATACAGTATTATAGCTTCCTTCTTCCTTGTTTTGTTTTTTTCTTGTGATAAATATTTTTCTTCCTTATGGTTTGTTGGTACTTTTTCACCCAATGACTACAGATACTGCAATCATTTGCACACGCATCAGCTGTTTTTTCTATCAAATAATTTTACTTAGGTAATTTAAATTGTGTTCTTTATCTCCCCTTTTTTACGTTACTTGTTTTCTATGAATACGTATAATCATGTATGTTTGTATGTAGGTATTCATGTTCATGTAAAGTAATTTTTTGCTATTATGATATAATAATATGTATGTATATGTATATTTTCTGTGTGATTATACTCACTATCATTATTCTTATCAATACTATTATTCTTATTATTATTCCTATTATTGTGTTGTATACGGTACAGAGCTGTACTGAAGTTTTATTAGTTTTTTTTTTTTTTTTGCTAATTAAAAAATATTCCGGCAATCCTTATTCTGCTATCTGCTATCTGCATCGTTTGTAAATAAAAAAATAAATAACATTGCTCAATCATTTTGTTTCGTTCAAACATTATCATGATTATTACTATATATATTCATTATTTTATATTACTAGGTAATAATTATTATACGGTATTATGTCACTGTGCTAGTTCTCATCTTGAAAACTTGAAACTGAACAAAATAATACTTTACACATGATTGTTTAGCATTACCGGATGCCATTTGCCGAGCACTTGAATAAATCAAATTTTAATCAAGCTTGGTTAGAAAATTTCTTTTTTCAGAGTACTAAAAATAAATTAAAAAGCGTTAACGTTAGGAAAGTACGCAAAAAAAATTTACCACTAGAATTTCTGCGAATTCCCGAAAAAAGTAATTAACCCTGTGTTTAGACTTTGTTCGCGAGTCTCAATTATTACATTTTAACTTGAACAGTTACATTGTGAAAGGAGAAAAAAAGACAAAAACTGTCGTGATTCGTCCAATGAAGATAATATCTATTTGTGAATGTGTCAAATTCTTATGGTATAACGATAAAAGAAGGCAGTGGTAAAGACAGCTGACGAATATCGCTGTCTCAGCGCGTGTGCTATACAACCGTACATTGCTTTGAGTTGTTTGTAAAGAGAAAAAAAAAAAAAGAAATAAATGTACAAAAGTTCGTAAAAAATTTTTGCATTTTACTAGCATAATGACATGCATACTTTCTTATAACTATGCTACTTGCGTCCCTAACTTTTCAAAACAATTAAAATAGAAATATAAATTTACTCAAGGCCGTGATCCTCGCGCAGCTTCTTCCAAAGCGCGTACCTTTAACTCACGTTCACGTTGTTGCCTAGGGAGGAAAAAAAAAAAAAAAAAAAAAAGAAAAGGGAAAGAAAAGCAAACAAAAAACGTGTTTTATTAACGTGGAACCAGGAGAATAACATTTAGTGTCTTGCGTCAAGAATTGATCGCTTATTATTAATAGGAATAAGAGGTACGATTTTTTCTTACAACACAAACCTTAGGTAGTCTTCGTGATGGGCAACAAACGAAGGATGATGAGGATAACGTTCACGCTCCATCATTAAGTGACGCTGAAGCTGTTCCTGATGCACAGCCATTTCAGCATAAGGTCGACCAAGGAGATCGGCAGGATGCAGGCCGAGCGAGGGATCACGAGACATGAGTCCTGGCCTGGGGTAATTAGCGCCAGCGGCGGCTGCGTGAAACAAAAATGAAATGACTCAATTGCAGAGCAAGGACTAAATTTGGGAAGAATTATGTTACGGTTAATAATTCGTCGACATGAGGGAGGAGTGGTGGGAGGGGAGGTCATTTCTGTTCTGTGAATGTTGTTGTACAATTAGAATAAATACTAGTAGTAATATTACATGATTAGGATTAAGACGCGGGCTGAAATTTTGAGAAATTCGGCACGGGATAGAGATTTTTGTTGGTTAACTAACGTCGAAGATCCTATCACCTACCAGGCAGGGGGAATCCAGCGGCAGCAGCAGCTGCTTCCTGCTGTTGCTGAGCCTGTTGCTGAGCGGCCTGCTGCTGTCCCGGATGTAGGTGCAAGTGAGTGTGCGCGTGCGTATGCGCGTGAGTGTGAGCGTGATACTCGGGCGAGATGCCAGCCATCTGCAACCGGACCATCGGGTCAGCAGCCAGAGCCAGCCGCTCGTCCAGCTGGCCGTGATGGTGAGCTGGATGACCGCCCCCTCCCCCTGCTGGCCCCCCGCCGGCTGCCGTCGGTATCCCTAAACCCGACAGCGCCTCCGTGAAATAACCCTACTCACTGGTTTTATGGGGGTGGAAATAAGGGAGCTCGGAAATTTCAACTCATCGTCATATTTCCAATATTCATCATCAATTTCTGATCCAATTCCGTGTGTTTATCAGAATTCGATACAAGGGGTGGGTATTTCATTTACAGATACTTCAAGGAAACACATTTCTTTGAGACTTAATTGGTAACTTGATGACGCCATAGGAGTTAGTTTCCCTTCAACTGCGACATGTCGGTTTCAAATAACATCACAAGGCCCACGTTATCAACAAGCGGGATCTCTACAAAGCTGAATATGTAACAAGACAGGTAAAAAAGACTTTTCACAAGAGTTTATAACATATATGCGTAAACATTTACAGATTTGAGCTTCAATTATCAACAAAGTATTCTTCCAATGACTACTAAGCTGCAACATTTTTGGCTAAGAATACGAGTAAAGATAATTCTCAATAATGTATCGATTGCTTCGATTGAAACGACGTGAGTCAAGGTAACGGTAGCAGGTATAATAAAATATTAATCCCCATGAAAAACGTAATTTGGATGTTATTTCACTGCTTGAAACCTAAAACCTTATCCACTACACATGTAGAAGACTATTGTACTACTGCTACTGGAAATTATCATGTATCTACATCACATCCAAGGGGGTATATACATCTCAAGAGGATATGTTTTATAAAGAGCGTGTCCAAAGTGAATGTGGTAATAACGAAGTATGATAACACGTAAAATCTTCGGACATTTCACTGCAAAATATTCCTTTGCGGCACATGAGTTTTCCAAACACGATTTCTAACGAGATATTTATATCCCCTGGACTAATTCTTCAACAACAGTAAATCAATTTCAAAACTCAGTGTCTTTTTTTAGCAAAAGTAACTTATCGATTGCATTGCATTTTTTCATGAACTTTACTGAGATTCAGAAGCGAAGTTATGTAGACTTTAATGAGAATCAATCATGGACACACGTCTCTGATTGAACATTAGCGCTACAAACGTTGCAAGATACCGTTTCTGCCACTTCAAAGAGCCACTGAGTTAGAAACAGAATGATAAGAACAATGTTTCGTACCTAATCGTTCTAAACGTTCCCTTTCCAATTGGCTAGGACCTGGAGGAGCGCCGTAGAGACTGAACTGATGTAATGCTTGGGGAGGACCGGAAGGACCGGGACCAGCGAGACCAGCAGCAGCGGCGTATCGTCGATGCATTTCCAGCCAGTGCGGATCCACACTACCAGGTATGGACCTGGGGCCTCCCTTGAGCAGTTCCTCCTTGAACCTGTCGTTTAGTTCGCGATCTCTGAGCTCCCTGATTTCCCGCTCTCTTTTTTCCCGCTCCAGATGTTCCAATTCGAGGCGCTCCCTCGCTACCGGACCATACATGTAGTGCAGCATCGGATCAGGTGGACCAGGATGCCTCGCAGGGGAAAATGCAGCGTGAGGTCTCGCGTATTCGGACAACTGCCTAAGCGCTGGGGTGTCAACGTAAGATCCTGGCCTAGCCGCGTAGCGGTCGTAAGGAGATACAACAGGTTCTAGAGGCCCTCGACTTGGTGGCTTGCAAGGCTCCGGTTGTTTTTCGGGAGTTGACATTTTTCTAACCTGTTGAGCGGCTGCTCTATCTCGCTCCCTCTCCGCCTCACGTTCCCTCTCCTTCCTTGTTCTCTCTTCACGTTTTCTCGCCAGTTTTGAATCCGGTACTGGTTTGAATGTAAGATCAGTCCTAGTGCAAGAATTATTCTCACCGCGATTCCAATGCCGGAGAAAAATGGCTGACTGAGATCTGTGACACTCAGAATCCTCCATCTGCGGCTCCGGTGACGGGCCCCGAGGACTTGGAGGCTCCTCAGGCTCAGGTTCCACCATTTCTGGCTCAGGTTTCGGCTCCGGCGGAATAGGAGGCTGCAGCTGAGGCGGTCGATGATGATGGTGGACAGAGCTGCTAGACGTTAAACAGGCCGACACAAGAGCGGGCTTCCGTTGAGCATTGTGAGAGCTGTGCGAAGATTGGCTATGCGAATGACTGTGCGAACTGTGTGAGGATATAGTCAGAAGTTTGTCGTGATGCAACGTCGTTGCCTGATGCATACTGGACGAGTGATGATGTGTGGCGATCAAATTATCACCCTCGTCTCTAGTAACGCTGGAGCTAGTGCTGGAGTGATGAGCAGTCATCATCGTCGTGCTCTCTTGGCTTCTTTGTGGAGAAGGGGGCGGAATAGCATGAGGAACTGGGCCGTAAGGATAGGCAGGGAATGGGGGATACGATCCGACAGGTGGATAACCGGGGTAAGCCATTCCGCCGTGATGGTAGGGATGCATTGCTGCTAACAACGAGTGATGAATGAACGGGTGGTGAGGATGGAATGGGTGAGCCATGTGCGGACTCGGCTGCTGCGAGGGGTGCATCACTGGCTGCGGAATGGACGTCGGTGGCGGTGGCAAACTCGGAGTTGGGGAAGCGGCAACCGACTGAATCTGAGCAACCTGTTGGCTATTTTGCACCAAAGGATGTTTGCTGGGCGTCGGGGGCTTGCTTGAGCTATCGGGATCCTTCTTGATGTTTTCCAAACTTGGGCCAGGGAATCCAGTTTGAAATCCAGGGACTTTCACCTCTTTCAAGCTCTGCAACGGGTCAGGTTCAGGAGGAATAATTTCCTGCTTTATCTTCAAATTCTGTGGTTCCATAGGGGGCGTGGGTACCAATGAATAAGGTGCGATGGTCGGAGGCTTCTCCAAGGGCATCATACTCTGGGGCGGAGGAATCGGCTGAAACAAATTCTGAGGCTCGGTTCTATCCAGTTCTCCGTTTCCGTCTTGCCGCTGTTCCTGTAGCCTGTCCGACATTCTGTCGTGCATTCTGCTGTCCCTGTGTCTCTCCTGTGGCATTCTATCCTCGGCTATTCTCTCCGGCATTCTGATGTCAGGAGGTAAAACGGGCAGGCCTAAGGGCTGCGGCGAATTCGATAGTTGCGGTATCTGCGAGATGTTGGTGGAGAGATTTTGGGGTATGCTAAGATTAAGCGAGGACGCAGACATGTTCTGCTGTATTCCGTGGGGATTCCCCATACTCGAAGGGCCGACCATGTTCTGGGGGTTTCCCATATTTTGAGCTAAATTTGACGATACGTGCAGATTTTGGGATAAATTCTGCGGTACGTTTTGGCTAGCCGGTATATTTGGCAGGGGATGCTGCATATTTAGGGGCATGACTTGCGGAGGTTGAGGGGGTACCTGAAGAGTCTGCAAGTTCGGGGCACAATTCTGGCCGCTCACCATACCAGGTTGTGATAAATTTCGTATACAGGGACCGATGTCGCCGATGTTGTTCATTGGCTGCTGGTTGCCGGCATTCATGGGCTGAATCATTTCCTTGGAATCTTCGACGACCGGGGACATGTTTCTCTCCATATGAGGAAGGACCTCAACCAATTTCAAAGGCTGGTTCATCATCATCGGCATTTCTTCCAACTGTTCTTTGGTCTCTGGCAATTCTTCTACGATCGGTTTTTTTTCTATGGCGTGAATAACCGGAACCGATATCGGCAAACTTTGAATGGGTGGTGGACCCGGCGTTGAAACTGGAGTTGGTTCCAGCGCTTCTTCCGGTGTGGTTAAAACAGGACTGGGAGGTTCGTCGACTTGGACGGCAACCGGGACTAAATGATTATCGTTCGTTTCACCCTCGGTCTCCCGCTCAGGTTCATCCATCAACGAGTTACTGTCCGTAGTAAGAGATTCGGATGGACTTTCCGGTCTCTCGCCACGCTTACGCTTCTGCAATTCCTTGTCCTCCTCAGGATCGTCGGCTTGTGAACGTTTCTGTCCCTTTCTCGGTGTCTCTGATTTGCCAGATGATTTCTTCTTTGTCTTATCCGGAGTCTGTTGCTGCTGTTGCTGTTTCTCCTGATCAGGCGTATCGGTTCCACCGGCTCTCCTTGGTCGTGCGGGTCTCGGCGTTTCTTTGGCCTTATTGCGAGTTCTCATCCTGCCTGGACTGTCGGGAGATTCGGCCGGCACTGGGCGAAAGAGGTACGGAGGAGCAGGTGGAAGTTCTCCGGTTTTCTTCAAATGCGCGCGACATTCGGCGCAAAGTAACAACCTGTCCTTACCAGCGATCTGGTAGTCTTTTGAATTGGTCGAAAAGCAGTGTTGACAGGATTGCGCAGTCCCGTTTGTATTCGTGTCCCTGGAATCGCTATCCTCTTCCGAATTATCATCTTCCGTAACTGAACTGACTTCGCCACCTGGATTATTGCTAGCTGGCGTGCCGACAGGTGCTATTTCTGGTTCGGATGCTGGCTCCTTGGGGTTTGGCGCCACGGGAGAAGTGTCCTTTGTTGGGGTTGGTATCTCCTCCTTGGGAGTACCAGCCCGAGAGTTACGAGTGTTTCGAATTCTGCGCAATGAACCTTGCCTGCGTCGTCTGTGGGGTCGGTTATTATTCGCGCCAGGCGTCTTCTTCCACAGGTAGTAGAACTCGACTAGTTCAGGCTAAACGGAGCAAAAAATTCCCAACATAAACCAGTTTCCCCCTCTTTTTTTTCTTCTTTTAACCAACTATTGTACGCGTCTCAAGATATTAGTTCACATTCATAATCACCGTATCTTTGTGAGGCAGTAAATCCTTCCTGATGCGAAAGAAATTCTTTCCAAACTGACGAAGACCCTTTACGAAACGTTTCTGAAATGGGGAACATTACATTATTTATTAAGTATCGACCTTCGATTATTCTGTTCTACGTAATCACCCCTCGACAATATACTCACAGTTTCTTCTTCGGACCACTTTTTGTCAATCCCTTTGGGTACGGGACATTTGACTAGTGCTTGAAGTGCCCTGCCAGGGTCGTAGCCAGAGTCATGTAAAATGTCCAGAGCGTTGATCGTAGTGTCGTCTCGCGAGGCAGCTACACAACCGTCATCGGGAGATCCGCCGTCACACATTCCTGCAAAGGCAGCCATAGATCGGGCAGCTCTTAAGTACATCAACAGATCTCCGTCCAAAGCCATGGCCGGGACCCATCGTAGTTCCTCACGTTCTTTGGAGAACTCAGGATCCGGATGAAGATCTCCAGGAGGGATGCCCGGCCTGTACTCAGGCAACCGGGCCTGGCAAGAAACCAACTCCTGTACCCAAAATTCAGGGTAGCGCGCGGTTAGCACCACTGCCAAAGCGAGTTAGTCATGCACACATGTATACCGGCTTGCTTATTCAAAGTGCTAAGCTGAATTTCATAAGGCATAAATAGCTCAACAGAATTCGGTGAAACTTTGCTAGGTTGAAGTTCCTTCTTATTCAGCCGATACAAGTTTACTTGCATTGTTCTATTGTTAGTGCGATGAGAAAGCGATTGTGTTGTTAAAAAAAAACTTTGTTATTGCCGCTGACTTATACTCAATTATTATCTTTTGTACATTCATTAGTTATTAGATGTTATGCGTGAATTATATTAATTATATTTGCAGGGTAGCTATGAAGCAGTGAGGTTTTTCCAAAGAATCGGGCAAACCTGGTGGGATGGACCGACCCGAATCTCGCCTTGGGTACCAGCAGACATCTCCCCCTCCTCCAAAGCTCCACCGTCTTTCTCCAGTGTTTTAACCACTGTCAGTCTCCAAGTCTCAGTAAAGTGCTACCTTCCACCCCTAGGAATTAGTCAGGCGTATAATACATTTGGCACAATATTTTTGTGTGTAATATTAAACAATATAAATCTGTAGGCGATCAGTTTTGCCATTTATTGATAACAGACGATATATAAAGAGAGATCAAACTATGTATGTCTTGAATTTGAAATCAAACATGACTGCCAACATGTATGGAAATGAAGAAGTTTCAACAACGGTGATATTCTGATTTGACAGGTTTTGAGTCAAATTCAACGCGTCGATGAAAAATCACATATTGATGATAAGACTTGATTTTCTTACAAGGAGTAAATTATATTTGTTACTTGAATAGTTAGAGAGACTCAAAAGTTATTCTGAGAATTCGGCTAAAGGGAGTAGAATTTTAACACTACACATGCTCGACTACTACATTGTCGTGAAAATTAAATAATGAAATGGAAAGTTAGTATCAGGTTGACGCAATTAAACCAAAGCAAAGTGTTGGTTAATTTTACATCATGGTTGACGAGAAATATATTTCGTATTTCTATCCCAATGCATTTTGAATAGCTTATTCCATATGTAATCTTAACAAGGGCTCTGAATAGCTATAAAACAGAGTGACTGATAATTTGATGACTTCTTTTAAGCCTGGAAGTAAATTCTATTCAGATAAAACAACAATGAATAACAAATCTGACAGTTGGTCTAATGAGAAAGGATTTTGCGAGATTTGAGACGGTTCATCAAAGGTTGCAAAGTGAGCAATTTCCAACTCATGTTCAGTAATTAACTCTGCAAGTAATTGAGAAAGGGTAACAACAAAGCTTTATGATTAAAGGTTTGCAATTTCTTCTATTGTTGTGCTGTAAATAGCAATATGTGAAAGGTATCTATGATATTTGCATAACAATTAGTAATTCGTAAAAGGGTATGAGGAGAATTTCTGGATCTACATACCTCTAGTAGCCATGCCAATGCGTCATTTGCGAGGATCAGCGGAGTGTCACGGATTCATTTAATTGCGCGACTATTAGACGCGTAGTATCAGCGAACAATGAAGGATTAGGAAACCCTCCTAAGGTAGATTTATCTCAATGGGTTATTGTGGAGAAAAAAACGGTAAACGTTGACCTAGGTGAGAGCAAAGATGGAATTTGTTCAACTGCGTTGTAAAATAATGATAGCAAAAATAGTAATAACAATCATGATGATGATGATGATGATGATGATGTTAATGATGATAATGATAATAATAATAAGAGAATATTAAGGGAATTCAAAAGGGAAAAGTGATGCATGTACCTATGACACCATATATCGCATGAGAAATTACGGATAACTTTAGCCGAAACTTAAATTGTCTTGGCGTTATCTAACCGAGCGTGATATGGGGGTATTTATTCGTTGTGTGATGTTTTTTTTTATTTCTTTTGTCTCTCTAATTCCATGCATTTTCAGTCAGTTAATCGATTGAATAGGGAATAAAATCGATGAAATATGCGTAAAAATAGATGTATGTATGTGGTAAGTATAGATATGTGTAGTAAAACTTGTGGGAGAGGAGGTAACGCTCGGCACTTACCACGCTCCCGACGCCTAGCATCCTTCCAACGTTACGTATAAACTTGCCCGCCCATTCGTTAATTTATGTGTCAGAGTGGCTACGTTAATGTTAACACAACTCCGGGCACATTATTGTTTACCAGTCGCGAATATCAGGCTTTTCGAATATCACACACTACCCATAACACCCAGGCGCGGCCATATTGTCTTCAATTTTTTTCTCTCCCACTTTTTTTCTGGTCTCTCCGCTCGTTCTTTTTTCTCGCTCTCTTGCTCCTACTCCCTTTCGTTCACTCGCTCTCGCTCTCTGTTTTATTTCATTTTGATACAGTCAATCAAGATGTCAATCCCCCATTGTCGTCGTCACGAAATATCAACCACCGATAGAAACGTAACTGCTGTTGCCAAATGGGTACAGCCAGCCCCCTGACACATGCTGCTAAAAGTGGTTCGCAAAATGTCCCTCCATTCTGCCGCCAATCTCCACCACTGGTAGCGCTAGTAGTTGTCTGAAAGGCTTGCGCGCGATCAGCGAGCGAGCGAGCGTGTCAAAAGTCTACTAGCGCCACATAGAGGAACTAAAAAAAGGGGGACAAAACGCGTACAATTTTTTAGTATACGAACAGTAGTGAGTGTCAGGGGGCTGGGTACAGCTGGTTCAAACAAGGGTTTTCCTACGTAGAATTGTTAGCTCGCGATTCGGGTGAATGTGTTAATGAAACAAGATATAACTTAAAGAAATAAATAATATGTACAAACAACGAGGACGAAAATATTGCCACTCAATCGCACTCAATCGATAAGTTTTCGAAATTCCGTGAGGTACTTTGATTCGTCTAACTATATTTTCACCACCGTATCGCTGGTCTGTGTCGTTACTCGTTAGTATTGGCGACGTTGTCGATGATTGAATTTCGGAAACCATTCTAGTTCATGGTTTTTCCGTGTTGGCGCGAGCTGGCGCGAGCCTCTATATTCTACAAAAATGGCGTCGCGTCAGATAGCCAAGAAACTCGGGATGGTGCAGAGGAATTATATCGCTGGCTAGTGATGTTTGGTAATCAAAATCGTTGTTTACTACGACTATAAAAATGAATCGTTACACAAACCTAACAAGCAGCAGTGTGGTGATAGATATCAGTGATTTCGCGCTGAATTAGATATGTTTGTGTCGAACATAAGTCGTGCTACCTTTCAGTGATCGGATGAAGAAGTGTAGGTAATTGTGGGTGGGCAGGCTGGTGAGATCTTTTCAGGATTAAAATATCGGAGAAGACCAAGCTATACACACGTACCTTCGATGGAGTTGAGGGTAGCGCTGATCTCGCTCGCTTTGTTGACGTTCGTCGGCCAAGGTAATTCAATCGCTGAATCAAATTTAATTTATGTTCGACGTACATTTATTCCATTACAGCGTTGCGTTCGAATTTCATACAAAATTCGCGCTAATTAAGTTGATTCGCTAATCATCAATCAAATCGCTCCCCACTTCGCCTGTTTTCTTCAATTTTTTCGTCGATTGAGAATATTACAATCGCAAATAAAACTTCTGGTTATTCCTAACGTAATATAGAATCTCAAGATTTTATTATCGTATTCTGTAATAATGATTTGTAATATGATTGAAAAAGGCAGCAAATAGAACGTACAAATATCAGTTTACATACGGAAGTTGTAATACATAGTATCTACGCATCATACATACGGTTTCGCATGTACAACTTGCGTGTCGATTTTCGCAACGCGAATTTTCTCCTGGGTTTAATCATCTAGTGAAAATATACCTGATGATACAACGCGTATGAATTGATTGTATTTTCTGCTCAAAGATCGGTCGGAGAGAGAATCTTCTAATTATCAATATATTTATTTTTTTTCAAACAATTTTTTTCTCAAAAACTTGTAAAGCGTTCCTGCTGCGCGCGCACGCGTATGCGTGTGTGTGTACTCCTCTTGTTTGACATAACAGCTGCCTCAAATTTACGCACGGTATCTACATGTATAGGCATGAATTTCCATACATGCAATCTTGTTTGCCCGGGTAAATATTTACCCTGAGACTACACGGAGCACGGAGTGGAAAAGAGACATATACAGGTGTAATAAGCCTCGAGAGAATCTTGGAAAATATCTTCTAAACGCCTCTCTGCCAGTCGACTCTTTTTCCCCTGACATACCTGCAAACGTTTTCCATTATTATGGCATCTAATATCCACTGTTGAAAATGTACAATTGAAACGCGGAAGCTTCGAGTCGTTATCATCATACTGTCTGTCCGCCAGCTAGAACCTGTTCAAATTTCGAATTAATGCAAATATCAGCAAATCACAAAGAGAGTATGTGAAGCAGATGAACCAGGATGACCAGGATGATCGCTTCCGCGCATATTCGTGAAACAGAAGAAGGGAGTCGGTGGGTCGTTCGGGGGTATAGCAGTATAAAATGCACGTATAAATAGGGCCGTGAGTGTGCGGGAGAGAAAGAGAGAGAAAGTTATCAAGTTGCGTATAGGCCAGGGAGGAGGAGGATGGCGGAAGATCTCGTGCAGGGTTGCCAATCGCCCGGCACTCTTTTCTTCTCTTCGTTGCACCCTCGTGAAGTACGTTGGGATTGGCTAGTAGCTATATTGTAATTTTGATCCCCCCAGAGTTCAATTCCATTCGAGGCTACAAACTATCGTCGTCGGCGTCGTCGTTGTGTCTCCATTGTGCACCAATAGAGAAATAATTGCCTCGCTTTAATAAGAAGACTTGTCCCGTCGCGTCGAGTCGGGTGGAAAGGGAGAGATGAACTACGGCAACAATCCGACTCTCTCTCTCTTCATACTGACGCTATAGGAACACTATCATAACGAGTCATGCTGAGGAAAATGAGTTATTTCGCGATTTAGGAATTGTCCGAAATTCAGTAAACCGTTACAGAAAGACACACACTCATATTTCGACATCTTAGTTCCTTAAAAATCATTGTAAAATTAAGAAAAGAGTGATTTTTTTCCCAATTTTTCGTAACGCTGACGTTACTAACTTTAACCTCGTACTCTCTCGAATTGTTCTATCGTCGTAGATGGTGACAAATTGTTATATACAATATTATTCTAACGATACGTGAGAAACAGGAGAAATTTACCGAAGAATCCTCATCGCGATGGAACGTTTGATACGAATTTATGATTTTAAGTGTATTGTATAAAGTTATGAGGCGGTGCGCGGTTTTTCTCCATTTCTTCTGAGAATCATGGTCGTCGCCAGCGAGCTCGTCTTTTTCTTTTTTTTTTTATTATGCCCCTTCTAGTTTTACATCGCACGAGATACCGGTTGTTCATGCTGTTGTTCTGGCTGTGTATTAGTAAAACCCTCATTCTCACAAAACAACAACAACAACGCAACGCGCCAGGTGTACGAAAACACTCGAGAGATGTTCGAGCGTAGGTATAATAATTAGGTGTATGTACAGCAGCGGTGAAGGTTTTAAATTTCATCCTTGATGTCCGCTTTCTTGGTTGTCGGAGAAGAGGAAGAACAAGAAGGAAGAAAGGCGATCTAGTTACTGCGGGATTGACAATTTAATTACACGTAGCGTCTATATTACCCGAATGTAACGCTGATCCGACGGGCGGAGGATCGAAGGAATTACGATTTTTCTAATTATTCACACGGTTAATAAACTGTTAACGCGCGTTGCTCTGCGTTTTAATCCTTTGACTCACCCATTGTTGTTCCGAAACAACTTTTATAACAATATATTATTTTTCAAGTTCTCAGGGTGACTGATTACAAATCTGAGATCAGTTTTGGAAAATTGAAGACGGCTGATCCAGTACGGTCAAGAAAATCATCCAAATCTGGATCCAATATGACAGATAAAATTTAAAATGTCATCGGATATTGACGAAAAACTGTATGAATGGGTTTTCGGGGTTACTGTTTACGAATCTGAGATCAGATCTTGAAAATTTAAGGTGACGGATCCAGCATGTAGAACACAAGTTTGGAAAATTAATTAAATTTCGATAGAAATCTAAGTAAAGGAGTTGGGTCGCTTATAACGAGAATTCGAAGTCTAATTATGAAAATTGAAATAGCGGATCCTAATAGTTGCCATGAAATCTCAAAATTTATCCACTCCATGACCTGAATTTAACAAATTCGGTCTACCGTATTGGATACGCCGTTGTGAATTTTCGAAATCTTCTTGCTTAGATTCATAATCAGCGACCTCAAAAACCCGTTTAACATATTTTAGTCCGGGTTCGTTCGAATTTGAACTTTTAGTCCGCCATATTGGATGCGCCATCTTAAGTTTCGACAATTTAACCTGAGATTCACAACCAGAGACCCAAAAACCTCTACATGCAATTTATTGTCTTGATTTGATGAAATTTGAAATACTCTTCCGACATTTTGGATCCGCCACGTTGAATATTCAAAATCTGTCTTCAGATTATGATTCAGTGACCTCAAAATCACATAATCTATATGCTTTCAAGGAAAATTTTCTTGCAAATGAATTATTTCTGCAATTTTCACGTTTTTTCAATCAATTTGGTTATAACAATAATAAAATACGATACATCGGAATAATTACTCTTGAGTCTTTAAGACATATTAGAATAGTCTCAGAAATAGCAAAAGACCGCATGAAGTCGTTGAAGAGTTTGCTAAATATTTAAAAAATGGATACGAAATAGGTGGTAAAAATACCTAGCACTATGAACTCAAAGGGTTAATTAAACACCGCACACGGAATTACATTATGTCGTCTATGGTATAGGTCGGGAATATTACATATTTGCATGTATATGTTACGCAAATATAGACATACAATGAACGTGTAGGAGAGAATAGGAATTTAGTAAAAGTATAAAAACTCCTCGTCGTCGTCTTGCTACTCGTGGTTTACAGACCGTAACGCTAAGATCGTTGCTGCTTGCACTAGAATATCTAAGAAAGGTGGCTTTTGCACGTTGTACAGGAATCTGTAACCTCCGCTACAAGCTAGAAGCAAGTGAGAGGACAGATTTTCTGATCTAAATTGCATCTGTCGATTTCTGCATATTGATTCTACACGAGTATACATAGTTGTATTTATATTATACATGTATTGTGTACTATATGCCGAATTTACTTCGGAAGAATGCAACACGTGTACATATATTGTATACTGTATACATAATGTGTAGGATGCGACAGCCTGCGCCTACGTATTTTCAAACAACAGTTGTCGATGAGTTATTCGACTAGTAAGTCAAGGAAGAAAAAACTAGGACATGGCAAAAATGCAAATGTACTCGCCGAGAAAATTATCCCCCCCCCCATTTTTGGTTGTGAAAAACTCCAGCTTGAAATTACTGTAATTGCGTAATTTAGTCTTTATGCATTTTTTCTTGAGTAATCCTATCTTGTAAATTTAGTAAAGTGACCCTTCGACTTGGCCTCAAGATATTTATTTTGTCGCATGGAGTTTTCCCTCGAAAATGGTTCTTTTAAAACTATGCGTGTGACTTTTTCTCGTAAAGAAATCTAATGTCAAAAGAAATAGCGTCCGAAATACTTTGATTCTACATATCAAGTGAAAAAACTATTGTACAGAAATTTAAAAGAAACGAGATAGAACCGCTAAATGCCGCCCTTCTGAATCTCGATCAAAAATTATCCTCAACGTCACTCGCAAACTTGACAACTTTACAAAGATGACCTTTAAAATTTGGTTATCAAAAATTAAACTTTACCGCGACACAGTTTCCGTAAAAATGGGGCGATCGTCTTTTGAAGAATAAAGATTTCTCTTCGAAAGCCTGTTGTGTTTACATTTTCCCTACATTCTGCAACACCAAAGATGTTGAAGTTCAAACGAAAGACAGCTTGGTTACACCCTTACCTCCGACATTAACATTACTCCAGTTTTTTCACTTCTTACGTAGGATTAAAGTTTTTCGGATATAATATGGAATAACTTTGCAAAAAAAAAAGCGAGACAACAGTGAAAAAAACGAAAACCTTTGGAAGGGAAAACTCTAAGCTAGATAATGGATATCTTGGAAATGTATCAAAAAATTCAGTTCATCCCGTAAGACTGCAATGCGCTAAGTCGAAGGTTCACTTTACAAATTTGACATGAGCGGCCTAAAGATAGGATTACTCGAGAGAAAATGCGTATGTAGAATAAATCTGGAAAACACGGAGTTCGCAGCCAAGATGTTCAGCTTCTCAATCGTTTTCGGTTCAACTTTCTACTTGCAATGTACGCAAAGTTACAGCGTCTCAAATTTGGACCTTTTCCGGTCAAAATCTGAGCGAAGGAGGGCTGATAATATTTTCCGCGAGTGTATATATATCCGTGTATGTACGCGCAATTAGAAGACAGATAAACATTAATCAAGTATTGTATCTAATAAGAGTTAGTTTGAAATTCAGTAGCCGCGTATGTAACAACATATGGGGCATTCCATGTCAAATTTACCCCTTTTTTCCCCTCACCATTATTGATTCGTTCCCCGATTTTTTATACGATTCTACCATCTAAAAAAGGCATTCCTGAATTTTTTCAAATTTTTTTCGCTAACCTTTTTTTTCTAAATATTATGCAAACCCATTTCGAAAACGGTCTTTTTTAAAAATTTGAAAAAATTCTGAAAAATCTAGTTTCTCATTCCGATCATACCGACACCTGGCCGATGATGGGCCGATTTTTTCTTCTATTTTTTTTTTTTTGGCACTTTAAACATTTTCAACAAACGAAACACCATCTTGAAACGTTATGAAAAATCTTCAAAAAGTCTCAAAAATCGAGTCTTTCATTTGAAATCGGTATGATCGGAATGAGAAACTAGATTTTTCAGAATTTTTTCAGATTTTTAAAAAAGACCGTTTTCGAAATGGGTTTGAATAATATTAAAAAAAAAGGCTAGCGAAAAAAATTTGAAAAAATTCAGGAGTGCCTTTTTTAGATGGTAGAATCGTATAAAAAATCACGGAACGAATCAAAAATGGTGAGGGAAAAAAGGGGTAAATTTGACATGGAATTCCCCATATGTAAGTTAAAACGCGCTTAGCATACGTATCTTCCTACGCTCCGTAGTATAGTTCGTTTCGATTACCAGATTTCTCAATTCCTCATACTATATATCTATATGCTTTGGCACGAGGTTGCTGCATTTTTTAACTTCTCGGCAGGGTAACGGATTATTTATTATAATCCTGCATTAGCAACAACAACAGTAACGACACGAGAGATGCGTACATACCTGTAACGTCTGTGCATCAATCCGTATACCGCACATAGGTAGATGCCTGTGCAATACGTGTCTTATAGCTGTTAAGGGGAAAGTTTCTCCGCGTATACCTAGGTATACTAAAATGCTTACCAATGTCGATTTATAATTTGCGTGGGCGCTAATGCTTCAGGGTGTGGTCTGCTCGCTGCTGCTGCTCTTGTGACTCTCTTCGCCTCCTTGTAGCAGCTTTAGTATTTAGTATTCAAGATTTTAAACGCTCGCGACATTCGAGGGAGAAAGAGAAAAAGAGAGAGACAGAAGGAGACGACGGGTCCTTAACTGATCTCATCTCGGCACGCGATATAATAGAAGTGGTACTATAATTGGTGAAGAAATGTTGAAACGCATGAATGAATGATTGATTGAATGAATAGTTGTGTATACTGAGGTGGTAAAAAAAATCGACTTACTGTTTTTTTTTTCAAACTGACACTCATATTAGTTGTAGTAATAGGAAATAAGACGCCTGTTATAATTTGTGCACTTAATGTAATATTTGGTGCTACCTGAACGCAATTTTCCATATTCCGTTTAATTAACACGCAAAAATATTTTTCGTTGTTTTTGAATTTTGTAGTCCAGTAACAAGGCAATGTACATAAATGTACGATGCATATTTTCTATGGGGCACTCAATGCTCTACAGAAAAGGTCTGTTATAATTTTTTGATAACTCAACTCTTTCAATAGTTATTCATGATTAAAGTTGAAATCATGTAAGTATTCACTTTTTTGCGACATTAATAGCGAAAATAGTAGACTTATCACAACATATGTGTACATATGTCTGCTAGATTTGTGATTTTTTTCATAATTTTTGGACTTAAAATGGCGGATTTAACGCGAAAAAACTGAAAATCGCGTGTTTTTTTTTGCGACAACTTTGAGCAAAATGGAGTTGGAAGGCTAAAATTTTGTATGGGTCAATCATTCGTCAACAGAAAACAGAAGGTCACTTGCGGAATCCATTCTGAGCAGGGGTACTTTTGGCATGCTTACCCGGCTATGCCCTTTGTCAGCCCTTAGACGTATATTTCTTCCGCCAATATAAAATATTTGATTAGCGTATAACTGATTACATGAGAGCCAGAAATAGTTATGAAGAAGTAGCAGTCCGTTTTAGAAATCGAATATTCATAATGAGGAAACATTCCGCAATTTATAATCAATTGTGTGCACCTCGTTTCCGTCCGATACTCCTACATGCATGCAAAGCTGCTGGATATGAGATAGGAGAGGATGTCGATACGCTTGAAAACGTATTGGAAATTTGCTTAACATTGCAACGAGGTGTAAGCGATATTGCTGATTGCGAAGAGTATCCTCTTATCAATTGTGCTTGGTGTTCGTGTTCCTTATGCGGTCAACACTGGATAGGTCTTGAGTGTGAACCACACGTTCATATATCAAATACGTAGAAACTGTAAATAATTGATAACTGTGATGATTAAAATTTTCAGTTGTGAAGATCATAAAAGTAAAACTTAACTTTTATTAATAAACTTTGAGAATGAACAGTCTTTGTTACTTTGGCTGATTTCGTAAATATACTCTCCAAAAATCTAAAAACCACTCCCTGCGTTCTATTATACTGATATTTTAATTCAACGATACGTAAACATCATTTTTGTTTGTCTTCTGTGACTAATTAATTTCCTAATATCTCTGTCTACTTCATCGAAATACTGGTGGTTGCCTATGCAGTATAATAAGAAATATTTAGGACAAGATCAATGTTTCACCGTAAACTGTGCAATATCATGATCAAACAATAATTTTCAGCACTCTGAAAGTTAAACACATTTTGATTACACAATTCCGAAGTGGTAGAAATGAAGAAAAAAAAGACAAACAAAATTTAAAAATTCATATTTCTTGGAAATATAAATTTGCAAGCAAACGGTCTTAGGGTTTTCTTATTGGGACCTCCGACCGCCAAAAGAAATATATATATGACCAAAATCCCTGTTGGGTCAATGAGAAGCATTCCTTGTAAGAAGGGGCAAATGAAAATAAAGATATGGAAAATACTGGCAAACGAAGGACAATCGATGGCAAAAAGAAAATTTCGATTCGGCATGTCTTGGGGGGCTAAATTGGCGAAGGTGCCCCCCTCCCCGCGCTCCAATTTTCGAAAACGGAAGACTGATATAAGTTATAAGGAGCGAACGACAATAAAGGTATAGCAAACGGAGTGAAATCGATGGCACAAAATTTTGTTGATTTGTTATATATTGGGGGGCTAAGTTCACTTCGGTGTCTTTTCCTCTTCCTACAACTATTAAACGTGTGACTTTGAACAAAACATATTATATATTCAATTTTTTTGGATCACCCTAGTGTATACACATATTATGTATACGCGTGACTTCAGTTGTTTATTCAAACCTTTTTATCATTCCAAATTCTTGCGAGAGGTTTTGGAATTTCGTTCAGTTCCTTACATTCTTCTAAGTGACCTGTAATCATTTCGTGATCATTACGCAACATTCGTGACCTGATAATGAACGTAACAACGTACACACGTAAATTATAATGTGTGCTTTCCGGGAATCTGGTCATTATGCGAACTGTTGATTGTATGTAAATACGAGGGAAAAAATCTGCAACGATTATAATATCTTGTCCATATAATGTCCGCGTTACATACGATATTAGTTACACAATGCAGATTATTATTTTCACATTTGTTGAAATTTAAATAGGCGATTTTTAACACCTACTGAATAAGAACAAAACACGCCATGTCGCAATGAATAACGTGCACGTTGGAAAATGGCGAACTATTTCTCGACTAGTGAGTAAAAACAGTTTTTGCCCATTGGTGGAAAAATTGTTGGCCATTTCCCACCTCGCGCGTAAGTCATTGCGAAATAGCGTGTTTTGTTTATTTTCAGTAGGCGGCCAAAGTCGCCTAATTTTACATTTTTATTGTGAAAAATATCGTGTGCAAATCATATCAGGCTGCAGCTATAGTAATTTTAACGTAACGAATCCTCAGGAACAAAAGTCATCATTAATGGGCAATTTAAAAATGACTTTCAAGGAATTGGCTTTTCAAAAGTAAAGTATATTTTGTTTATAATGGTTTACAAAATCTCGGACATTCCTAAAGATGGAAAGTAGCGATTTTTCTCAACCCTACACCGGTTCTGTGGTTTTTCTTATTATTAATGTTACCGGTCCGACATGGATGATTTCGTCCTGGGCTCTTTTTCCCCCATTTAGGGCTTTTAAAAAATTTCCAAAAAGTGTAGACAATCAGTTTCAGTTGCATACTTCATATTCCAATAGTTTGCGTTACGAAATTTGCAATCATTTAATGAATAGAAATTGTTAAACAATTAAAAATTGCAAAGAGTGCTGACAAGTGAGAAAATCAGGGTGGATCATATCGTCCATGTTGCCTGCATCGTCAGAATAACGTGACTAACTTCATCCTCATTGCAAATCGTGGGCAACGACGATTCTGTGTTCGTACGATATTCGCATTCACTCAGAATCGTCATTTTTACCTGCTTGTTGCACAAATATATACGATTTTCTTTAACTTCGATACATTCATTGTTTATGGTATTGTTATTATTATATACAGCGATTATTAAATGACTGCTGGTAAAATTGGCGGAATTGCATAAAAGATCAAACAAAATTTTGGAAGCTCTAAAGCACGTCCTTAATACTGCTCGTAAAGGACGGTTTACAATGTCTGTAACCGTAACCGTAACGGCTTCAGCAGACCTTTCATTTTGCGTAGAAATTTCAAGACTCGTTTACAACCTCCATAAGGTATGGCCTCGCTGTTGGTTGCATCTACAACGAATAGCGTTTGAGCTTTTCTTTACGTGCAGAATAATGTTTCTAACCTCAAACTCAAGTAAATTTTGCTAATAAATTAGGGTTTTTAGTGTGAGCTCAATTTAAAATGAAACGAAAGCGTTCGTACGCAGTAGCAACTTTAGGGTTATTAACAGTGTTATATTTTCTGATAAAAAAAGAAAAAAACAAAGGCGGAAACGGCGTTGATGGATTCGTCCTATGCTACTCGACAGAAAAGAAAAAGGACAATACAATAACCTATTCAAGTTTATTCAAAATCACGATCATGAACAATTTTTTAAATATACAAGAATCACTATCGTCGCTTTCAATTACATCCATGAGCTCTAGTATGCGTCTCCGTGCCATCTTATTTTTTTTCTTTGATAATTTTTTTATTTGACTGTACAACATCATACAAAAATTCCAATTTATATCAGATTTTGTATCTTGGTCGTTGCTCAAAAGTGCTGTACGGTTTTCAATGTAACTTTCACCGTTTCGATCGGATCTTCATTGTTGTTTTTTTTCACTTTTTTTTTCCATTTCCTTCTTGTGGAGGATTCGTTAATGGGAACGATTTGTTAAATTTGTTATACAATGTTTTATATATAAATTTTATACATAATGCTTATATATAAACATACAAAATGAAGTAACCTTAAATACTTACTTGAAATATTCAACTCCCGGGCAATACGGAACCACGTATTGTTTTTTTTTACCCTATCTTTATAATCACCGCTACTTTTATCATATAAGCACGGGGCTTTTTCAACTAGTCCAATTAATTGCATATCGAAGCTTTCCATTGTTTTGCTTGCTGTCGTATCTTCAATGATTTATTTTTCCTTTCGTTTTGTGTGCTTGGGGGTGAGGAGATGGACGGATATAATCTGCATTCTGATTGGCTGTCCGTACAAACTTAAGCGACAGCAGACAGCGTTGTAAACCATAGTACGGTTTTTCATATCCTTTAACTTTCTACTGAAGCGGTTACGTTTACGGTTACGGACATTGTAAACCGTGCTTAAGTCTCTTGATAGAAATCTACGAGGCTGAAGTTAGTAATGTTAAATTATAGAAACCTTGAAACAAAAATCACTATTTTCCACCTTTAGAAAACCTGAAGAAGTTTAATTTACTAAATCTAAGTTTGTTGATGCTGTATTATGTAACAGCTTACTAAATTTCAAGTAATCCTAAAGTCGCAAAATAACAACTTCTGCCAACGATGCATCGTTAGAATAACGTTACAAACTTCATCCATCCTGATAAAAATCTACCCATTCTTTTTCTTCTTCTTCTACTTCTTCTTATACATGCATAATTGACGAGGCGTGATTGAACAAATTAATTACCTCGTCTCGCCCCTGATCCTGCAGGCGAAAACATCACAGAAGGAATGCAGTAGAGTAACGGCGCATGTAGTGCTGCAGTATTATTATTACAGCAGCCCGCATGCAATAGGGTGGGTGTGCACCTTAAAAGATGGTTATTTTCGTTTACATCGTGCGGTAGGTTGCGCCCATAGACTTATAAAGATAGACTGAGCGCTACTATAAGAGGCACTGACAATTACATATAAAGGACAGAGATATACCGGGAGTACTGCTCTCTCTTTTCAATCGGCGTCATGGTGGGAGACAACGGAGCAGTGGAAGTGGAACAGCTATAGATATAAGTGCATAATTTCGCTTCATTGTCCTCTACCGCCTCGATCCCCGCTACAAATATCATCAGAGAGAGAAAGGAGTACTCCCGGCATATTTCTGTCCTTTAAATGTTTGCTTCATGCGGCTCATAAGAGCGCTCAGTCTATCTTTATAACTCTATGGTTGCGCCGCGGCCCAGAAAGACATTCTCTCTCTGCTCTCCTTTTTACCTTCCGTCCCTCATCTCGTCTCATCTCGTCTCATTTCCTCTCATCTCATGACATCTCTCCTCTCCTCTCCTCGCTTCTCTACCTTCGTGTGCAGGCTCGTAAATCAAACAGCGTCATTGCTGTTTATTTTCTTTCGGGTTTAGTCTAGATGCGGTGTTAACAAATTTCCTTCCTTTCTTCTTCCTCCCTTTCTTCTTCCTCCCTTGTTTCCTTTCTTTTTCCTTTCTTCCTTACTTTCTTTTCTCTTTAGAAGCTACAAATAACAAACGAATGCCTTGCAGGAGTGTGATTGAGAACATCCATTTGGACATACAGACAGATAGACGTCAACGAAAACGAGTAAAGAAGGCGACGAAGAAAAAGATAACGGAATTTATAATGAAGAAAGTAGACTAAATCTATACCTGCATGACTACTAATGGTTTAAACACGTATTCGTATTCAGATAGCCGATCGTTGATTTTCATCTAGATCGGGAATTCCCACGGTGATTGCTTTTCTTCCCCACCTTTTCACCGATAAATATATGTTCGGTAAATCCCCAAATGATGACGCGCGATTTTTAATCTCATTCGAATTGCGTAAGCGGTAATTGCTTAATGTATAATAAAAAATTGTTGCCGATTTGAGGAGAATGAAATAACGCTATACCATTAAGAGAAGAAGTCGGGAGGAGAAGTTGTGGTGAATTAATCGTTATTTCTGCTTAGTAGATTGAAACTTTTGTTATAATCTTGTGTCAATTAAGGGGTTAGGTGGGTTTCAAAATTTCAAAAAATCGAATTTTTTTTTTTTTTTGCTTATCTTATAATTGAATATGTTGAGAATATTCCTTTAAAATTTTAAAACGATCCGAGTCATATTCTAAGAGATATAGCCTTTGGATGTTTCACCCATCAGGCTATAACCGAGCGTGACGCAGGTATATGGAGGCAGATATATCGAGGCAGCTGCTTAGCTATTGTTCGTTTATTTTTGTGATGCGAATACTAGGCTTAGGACTTGCCGGATGTAAAAAATTCTGTGGTTTGATGGATATAAGTTCCTCGTTCTTGAATGCATCAACGTACAATTTTTACGTTGATAAAATACATGAGTGCGTCATAACTGTTGCCGAATCAATTTTGTTGTCTGCTGCAAATCAAGAAAAAAAATTAACGTGTGATGAAAATAATGTTGAAGATACGACAGATGTTACCGTGTCAGGTGATGGCACGTGGAAAAAACATGGGTTTGCATCATTATACGGTGTAAGTACGATTATTTACATGTTATTTGAATGTAAATCTTCAATCGCGTTTTTCTCGAAACTACATTTTTGAAATCGGTAGTCACGATTTCTCGAAAACTTATGAACCGATCTCTTTCAAATTTTGCACACTTCTTCAAAATAATATTATCTCGTACTTAAACGAAGGAATTTTTTTTTTTTCCATTCCAAGTAATTTTTCAAGGCCATGAAGGGTGCAAATTTTACTCAAAATAAGGGTTTTTTGTTTTCAACGCCGCCAAAAATGTAATTTTTGTTTTTTTTTTTCCCTTCGTCCAAGTACGAGTTTTAAACATCTACTAACAGAAAATTTTTGGTTTTTGCATTTCAGATGAATCTGTCATGAGTTATCCTGACTACGCCGAGAGAACTTTTTTTTGAGGGGTCATAGCAGACGACGTGTCCACGCCTTAATTTTCAATATTTTTCAATGAAAATTTCACAAACTACTTATAAAATATGTATCTTTTATGTGTTAAATTGATGGAATGAAATATTCTGTTGATTAAGTAAAAAAAAAAATTCATAAAAATGTACCTATTTTGAGCTTTTGAAACCCACCTAACCCCTTAAACACGCACATTTATTTATTTTATTTTATTAAACATACACTAACATAGCCCTGAATGTATTACTTAATGCACTAGCGAGACAACATAAGTAAATCAATCAAAAATTCATATTACAAAGTAAATCAATACACGTTTCTAAAGTATCTAATTAGTTCTGAGCATTTAACAAATTAAGCATATCAATAACTTAGATAATTTTTAAAATTATAAAAAACGCACCAAGCATTTTATTTATATGTAAAACATAGTTTGTAAGTAATAATTCATAACCTTTACCAATTCTACAAACTGGTAACTGCGTTTTACCTTGGCAGGGTTCGCTTTGTCTTTGTAACCAAGTACTCTTCTGGGTAAATAAATAAAGAAACAAAGTCAAGTACATCAATATTAATGTTAAAATATACCAAACTTCTATTTTTATTAATTACTAAATTATCCTGTATATCGGACTTCTAGGATCAATGTTATTATTACATCTTGGTCAGTAAGAACGCTCAGTGAATCTGACCTGCAATGTACGGTCAGTAATTAACACTAATGGTATTCTTAACTTCACCCCTTGAGATAATATTGCACATTACCTCATAAATACAAATTTTATCCCTTTATTGTAGATATATATGACTCAGGTCAGGTACAGGACTCAGATGGAATTTCATATTTATTTGTAACATCGGTATATATGATTAAATCTATTCACAGAATTACTATCCAAGTACTTAAACGAAATAAGGAGTACTTTGTGTTGAATTCTCTCAAGTTTCATTTTCGCATTTTCATATTGTGGTCACCAAATAGTGAAAGCATATATGTAATGTATGATTTTAACCAATGTTAGATGATGAACTCTAATAGAGTTAGAATTTTTTAAGTTACTTCTTACTATAAGTGATCATCTCTTGTTTGCTTTAAGAATTACATTATTCATACGTTGACAAAAATTTAATTTTTCAATCAAAACCTCTTCAAAGATTTTTAATTGAGTGAACTCTATTCAACACCGAAATTTAAAGGATTCATTTTCTTATAGAATGAGATGTCATTACATTTTTCAAAATTCAAGTCGATATTACTCAGAGAGCACCATTTAACTAGCCTTAAAAAGTTAAGCTGCCCATCAATATGATAAGATGCGTTAACAATTTTTATTTATTTATTTATTTATTTATTTGCCAGGTAGTACAAATTTGAACATAATATAATATTCAGTATTTATACCCTATAGAGGTGTAAAATACATGTACATAGGACCAGCGTGGGAAAGAGATTTTAACAAAATTAGGTTACCATACATCTAATAAGAGAAATTAAAAGAGAAAATAAAGACAAAAGAAGAAATAAAAGGACTAATAGATTTAGATGGTAAAATAATTACTTCAGTCCGACTAGCCAGCTTCTCAACTTCCTTGTTACAGTATTTTTTTTGTGGTTCAACGATTTAAGATTATTATCCAATTTATTGAAGTATATCATAGCAGTAATGAGACTGCTTCTATAATAGACTTGCTTTTTGATGTTAGGGAGAAGTGTTTTGTTTCTAGTGTTTGAGTTAGAGATATCGAGGTTAGATTTTAAAATTGTATAGTAATGTAATAGTGACTGTAAAATGTAGGAATCTTTGAGACACAGGGGTCCTTTAACATTATGGTTGATCAGCACTATTTTTCGGAGCTTATCCTGCAGTTTTTGGAGAGGCGCTATAACGTTTGCATAAGTTCCGCTTACTCCCATCTTAGATGACAGTCAATGATTATACCTAGATATTTAAATAATACAGATCTATTTACAGGCAAATTATCTATCTGAATTTCGTTCTCAGAAGGGACACTGTCTATATTATATCAGGGTGATCCTTATTCAGGGTGTTCACGAATTTTTGCCAGACCATCCCCCAAATCAACTTCAAATAATTCGAAAACAATCGCCTAATTTTTTCAGATTTTTACATCGACACGAAGATAGTCCGCATTGTGATCGAAGTTTCTTATGGAAATTAACATGGGTAAAACTTTTTTTCTCAGTATATATTTTATTGCAAGCGTAATAATGTTCCAAATAATCTGTAATCGCAAGGTTTTGGTGACAATTAGTGCTACTATCTGGGAAAAAATACACATCATCGACGAGGCAATCTAGACGAATTGCACAACCTCGAAACCTGACTTTTTTTTTTATTTAGAGGATGTGCAATTCGTCTAGATTGCCTCGTACGATGATGTGTATGTTTTTTTTTCATATAGTATCATTAATGCCGACTAAAACCTCGCAATTACAGATTTTTTGGAACATTATTACTTTCACGATAAAATATATAGTGCGAAAAAAAGTTTTTCTCATGTCACTCCCATAAGAAACTTCGATCACAATGCGGGCTATCTCAGACTTGCTGTAAGAATCTGAACAAATTTGGCAACTCTTTTTAAATGATTTAAAATTGATTTCAGTGATGGGGCGGTAAAAATTCGTCAACACCCTAAACAAGGACCACCCTAATATATATTCCAAAAGTCGTAAAAACTGTTTTGCTAATGTTCAGAGAGAGCACATTATTAGCTAACCATATTGCAACTTCATTGAAATAGGAAGAAAGCAAATATTTCACTTCTTCCCATGTGTTACCTGAGCATATTACGACGATATCGTCGGCATAGGCTATTACGTTAGTATTCGGAATAATTTGTAACATATCATTTATGGAGATAATAAATAATAAAGGACCAAGTACAGTTCCTTGAGGGATGCCGGTTGTTACGATGCTAACATTACTTAGCATATCATTTGTTCTGACGATTTGCTCGCGATTAGTTAGGTAACTATGAATGAGAGTATTGGCAGTTCCGCTCACTACGTACAATTCAAGTTTTGCAAGAAGTACTTGATGATTAATCGTATCGAATGCTTTTGCCAAATCCAGGAAAGCAGCTACTGTGGGTTTAGAATCGTTAATGTTTGCGTAAATTTTGCCTAATAGTTGCGCTATCGCATTTTTAGTTCCAATATATTTTCTGAAGCCAAATTGACTACCAGATATTGTGTTATATTGGTTGAAAAAATGTACAAGTCTAGCGTATATAATTTTTTCATATATTTTGGTCAAATTGGAAGTAAGAGATATTGCCCTATGGTTCGCCATTTCATGAGTAGAGCCAGGCAACTGCTAGGAAAGATTGCATCACTAGTGGTCTTGTAATTTCTAGTCTGAACAAAGAAAGAATATGGCTTGAACTGAACGAAGATAACAATAATGAACTCCTGCGTGGCTATTATAAACTATATAACAAAATATTCACTAAATTGGTATCTCGAGCCAAGCAAATGCATGTGAAAAGGATTATTGAAAAAAATATCTACTAATACTAAAAAGTTGTGGGACTATATAAATTATAAAGACAAAGAAAAACCCAAATCCACCAAAGAAAACAAAATTAATTACTTGATTGTGGAAAACAAAAATATTTCTGAATATGCTGAAATAGCTAACTCCCTCAATGAACACTTCATTATAATTGGTAGTGTTTTAATTGCCAAAATAAAAAAACCTCTAAAGTCGCATGACGAACAAAACCGGAATCCTATATCTATATTTATTAAACCTACTTCTAGCTTAGAAATTCAAAATGTGATATCGAGCATGGAGAATAGGTCTGGAAACATAGATACATAAGTGTCAAAATCTTGACCTTTAGAGGACGGGAAGACCCGTATAAGGGGGTGACGCATGATCGAAACTTTACCCATGATAGTTTTAACATATTATATATCTTTTTTATACATTTTCTGAAGGAGACCAAGAATCCCAAATCCCTGCCCACTAAAGGTCAAAACTCTTATCTAGATATCTAAAATAATTGTATTCCACAATCTAAATGGCCTGATACCTTAAAAAAATCCAACATAGTTCCAATATTTAAAGCTGGCTCTCCTCATGAAATGCCGAACTATATTTCACCAGCAATTTTTTAATCATGCGCATACAATCAGGGCCGAGTTATCCAGCACGCCAACCACGCCATGGCGTGGGCGCGCAAGCTGTCTGGGGGGCACCCAGTGTCTGAAGTTTTTTTTAAAAATTTTTTCTTTGTTTGAAAAATTTGTACAAGTTTAAAATTTTTTGAATTAAATCAGCTACTCACGCAATAAGTTCAATCTGAAAATACTTTTATAATCTCTTAAATATACAAGAAGCAGGAAGATCAATGTGAGTATGATTCAATGATTCCACTGCTCCTTAACTTCACAGGGCGCAGCCAGTTACATAAAAATGTAACCCAGCTTCTCAACTACCTGGGATTTAACTGAGTCTATATAAAATACTTTCAATCCCTCAAAAATCCAATAACCTTATTGAAACTGAGCTCTATACTGAAAGATTCCATGCTAACAGCAACTTGCAAACCTAAAATGCCCCAGGGAATGCGAGTGACTGCGATTGATTTGCCGTAGGGGTGCCTCATATTGGAATTCGGCCCTGCATACAATAAAGCCTAGACACGATGAAAACAGCCATGAAGATTATTAATCAGTAGAGAAAATAGCATCGGACCTGAGAATGTTCCTTGTGGAACACCAGAAATCTTAGTGAATTTTTCATAAAGTCAATTATTAACGTTTACTGTGGCTTCTCTATTAGTAATGTAATCTGCTAACCATCTAATTGCATTCCTGCTAATCGGGAATTATTTTAGTTTTTTTTTTTAAAAGAATTGTATCATCACCCAAGTCAAATGCCTTACTTAAATCAGTATATATGTGATATATATAAGGGGTGCTAATTTTTATGGAGTTAGGGAAATCAACCCATGAATAATACGATGTTGCGTTGCTCTGAAAACAAAGTGTTTATTTAATTATTTTAATGTCTTATTTACACTATGTACAGTAACTCTTACCTGATAACAAAGAAACGACAATTAAAATTTATTATTCAATTTGTCGATCCCTTTTTACAAATTATATTGATACTCTTCACTTTCTCTCACTTGGCTTTCTTTATAGCCCATGTGCTTTTATTTAATCTCCAAAACTTCTCTCCACCGTAAAGGACGGTCTTTGCCTTACTCGCAGAGGAGCGCGACAATATTCAAATTAAAGAAATACATTTTCTTTACATACATATCACATCAATCTGGTTATTTCTACTCAATCTCTTAATATTTGATCAATACCCTTTCTTCTTTTTTTCCAGCTATCGGGAGACACGGATTGCAGCTATTAGTCGAACCGCAGGATGTGGTCGTAGAACAGGGAGCCGAAGCTCGATTGGATTGCGTGCCGAATCAATCACTCGGCACCCCGACCATACAATGGAGGACAGATGACGGGCAGCCTATCTCTTTTATAGGGGATAATTACAGGTATGTGAAAATTATTGAAATAAGAATTGAACAAGCGAGCAAGTTCTTCATCTTCTTTTCATAGATTTGACAAATTCATAACATTTTTTCTCCATTATCACAGATCGCAGCTGGAAAATGGATCTTTGTATATAAGCAGCGTTTACGCGGGAAATCCTGAACTCACAGGAGGCTATCAGTGTCTCGCTTCCATAGATGAAGTCGGTGCCATTGTATCGCGGATAGCTACTATTAGACTTGCCAGTTAGTAATGAGAAATTCTAAGATGAATCTTTTCAAGCCAAGATCCATTCGTCCATTGATTTTTACTTTGTCAATTCAGGTTTGCCAGGGTTCGAGAGAGAGCCACAAGACACTATGGTTTATCCGGGCCAAGTGGCTTACCTAAGTTGCGTTCTCCCGTTATCGGCGAGTCCTTTAAAGATACAATGGCTCAAGGATGAGCATCCATTTTCGTTGGACGAAAGCCGAATGACCATTTTACCGTCAGGTAAGATTCCAATACTAGTCACTGTAGTAGAAATTAAAATAAATTTACTCGAATCTCGAATTTCTCTCATTTAATTTTTCTCCAATTTGTTTTACAGGTGCTTTAGAAATAGATCACGCGCAACCGCAAGATGTCGGATCGTACAGGTGTAATGCGAGTGGAATTGGGCAGCATAGACTTAGTAACAAAGCACAGCTAAATTTATTGACCTCTGACATTGGTATGTAGTACATTCTCTTCTAAACATGCAAAATATGTGGTAGGGAAAAAATATTTATTACCGTTTTAACGACTTTTCCTAGATCAGGGACTTACAGCTCCTGTATTTGTTGCAAAACCTTCGGAGCATGTTGCTATCGAAGGGACGACTATTACTTTGGAATGTGCAGCTAATGGCAACCCAAAACCAACAGTTCTTTGGCTCAAAGATGGGATCGCAGTTGATTTGGCACCGCTCGATTCAAGGTGACATTATTTATTCGTTTGAATATCGTAGGATGGGATCTTGGAAATTCCATCTCATTCTTTTTTAATGCCTGGAATGTGATTTTGGCTCAGGTATCGAAAAGTAGCTGCTTCCAGTCTCATGATTACCGATATCAAAGAGATAGATCACGGATCGTATCAGTGCAGGGCAGAAAATGTAGTCGATGCCCTGGACGCGGTTGCCGACGTCACGGTGCAAGGTAGAAATAATCAATACAATAACTGTCCATAGATTAAACCTGGTGCAAATGGGGATTGCAGTAGTAATTTCACTCTTTATTTGTTACAGTTCCACCCAGATTTATCAAAAAACCTGAGGACCGAATTGCAAACGAAGATCAGGATCTGGAATTGGAGTGTGAAATATATGGAAAGCCAGAACCCAAAGTAACGTGGTTAAAAAATGGTGAAAAAATTACACCGAGCGCTTATTGGCAACTTGTTAATGGGTTGGTATTGTTTATTATTTGGTTCGTTGCACATCATTACTACCTTTTTAAGCCATCATGTTATAATCTTCTATCCCTGCACAGTTACAATCTGCGTATCAATGGACTACTGCAACTCGATGCTGGTATTTTTCAATGCATCGGTGTAAATCCTGCGGGTAGCGTTCAGGCTTCGGCAAGACTGTTCATAAATCAGCCGAGTGAGTAGAGAAATTTTACCTAAAAAAAATGGTCACTTTCTTATCCCTTGTTGTTTGTCATTATATTTTTACAATTGAATGAGCAACGTTCTGCCCCAATAACAGATCAAAAGGTTTGAATTTAATTTTCTCCCATCTTTTTTAAAATATTGTTATATTGTACATCGAAGACATTACTGTAAAAGTTTTTTTTGCTACAAACCGGACGTTTGATTTCTTTTATAATTTGAATTTATTTTCGCATTGTTTGATTCATTTATTTTGTTTCTTTTCTCTCTCTCTTTCTCTCTTTCTTCCCGTTCCGTAACTTTTTCGCTGCCACTAACAACGAACCCTCAGGAAAAGTTGAAAAGCGTAAACCGTCAAATCCTAAACACCCACCGAAGAAAAACCTCCATCGACAGTTGTACAACAACACGTGGCAGCACCCAGACACGTTACTGGGCGAAACCTTATCAGCTTATACCCCAAATTCTGAAATATCCATAAGTCCTTCGGACGATCCCGCCGACATATTGGGCATTATTAGCAATCCTAAATTCCCGCTGATTCCTGAACCCAATTTTATAGATGAAACCGATACCCTGGATTTGATCGAAGGCAGCGCACCGTCGGCTCCAAGAGATCTAAACGCTGTTTTAATTTCAACAAGATTTGTTACTCTCAGGTGGCGTGAGCCTGAGAATATCAATGGAGATATACAGACATATCATGTTTATTATAAACAGGAAGGATCACCAAGGTAAGTAATGTCGTGTAAATCATTTCAACTTTTTATCGCACGTCAACTTCATCTTTTCATACTTTGATAAATTCTTCTGCTACTCCAGGGAACGCGTTGTAAACACGTCGCAAAACAGATTGGAAGGTGTGATACAAGGTTTACAACCAAGCACAAAGTACCAGTTTCGTGTAGTTGCGCGTAACGAACGTGGCGTCGGCGCGTCTAGTGCCATACTGCATGTAACAACTCAATCAGAGGTAAATGCATGAGAATAATTAGTACATTTTCTAAAGCTTTACATTTTGGAGATGCATGCGCATTTTAGTTGTATTATATCTGATCAATCATTATTTTGTCCCTGTTGTGCTACCAAAAATAGGCCGACGTTCCTGGACCTCCTTTGAATTTGCTAGGTCAAGCGATTAGCAGCAACAGCATTGACCTTACTTGGGAAGAACCATACGTAACAAATGGACGCGTCATTAAATACCTCATTACGTATATAGAGGTGAGTGGAAAATTTTTTTATCTAAATTTATCTAAGAAATAAAAAAAAAAAAATAAAGACGATCGAATTCACGTACTCGCTGGGTGGTACCCCCCTCTTGAAGGCTAACAGAGTAAAGGACCTTGGAGTTTTGTTCAACACCAGGTTAACTTTTGTTCCACATATCGAGGTAATTGTTAGGCGTGCCATGCGGATCCTGGGCTTCGTCAGCAGAACGGCCTATGACTTCCAACGTGTGGATACACTAAGGTGTCTCTACCTGACACTAGTTAGACCCATCGTGATGTATGCCTCTGAATTGTGGTCACCGGCATTTGCAAACCATAAACGTAGGCTTGAGCGGATGCAACATAAATTTTTACGACTTGCTGCATATAAGATGGGGCGACCGATGGCACATGAAGATCATGATTATCGCACAATCTCCGAAAACACACGCATATCTACCCTGGAATCGTCTCGAAATTTCAATGATTTGGTTTTCTTGCACAAAATATTGGCTGGCACAATTTACTGCCCCTATCTGATCTCCAGGATCACGCTAAATGCTCCTGTCAGGACTCAAAGAGTGGGAAGACCTTTCCACACACAAATAGTTAGAAATGTCATGGAAGCACGATCAGCGATCCGTCGCATTCCAGAAGAAGCGAATTTAGCTCCAGGGATTGAACCCTTCGGGGTCTCAATTGAAACGTTTAAAGCCTCCATTCGCAGCAGAGTACTTACATACGAATAATTAATCTGTTAATTTAGTGAAGCTGCAATTTTAATTTTAATTCTAATTTTATTTTATTTTATGTTATTATTTTATTTTACTTTATTTTATTTTATTTTGCTTGGCTATAATTGAATTTATAAAGTCAGTTAAAAGTGTCGCACACATATATATATTATATTTAATATTTAATTGTAAAAGGGTCTTCCCGTGAATAAACAAACATTAAACATTAAACATTAAATATTTTAAATGCATTTTTCAAACAACAATAATGTTATTACAAATTTTTTCTCAGGGCGAAAGCGAAGGAAAAACTAACGAGACCGTTGAAACGAGGTACAGGCTTCTGAATCTTACGCCATTCACTGAATACAATTTTTGGGTTCAGGCTGTCAATGAAAACGGACCCGGAGCTTCGACCAATGAAATAACAGTCCGAACTCTCAGTGCACCGCCAACGCAATCTCCATACAACGTTACTTTAGAGGCAGCAAATTCTACCGTAAGTGATATTATAATAATTTTCCGAAGCTGAAGCATGTCTACAATTTGGTGTAATAATTTATTGAACGTTTATATTTGACCAGAGTATAATAATACGCTGGGAACCGCCGTTAGAAGGAAAAAATGGCGTAATAACCGGCTATCAGATTCGATATCGTCAGAAGGGCAGAAAGCATTGGACACCTACAACGACGCAGGGGAATCAGAAAATGTATCAATTAAACGGACTGGAGAAGCACGTTATTTACCAACTCAAAATATGCGCATTGAATGTCAACGGAACTGGACCATGGAGCGATGTAATGGACATCGAACCGTACGAAAGAGATTTGGACGAAAGTAAAGTTCCAAACTCTCCGACTAATTTGAAAAGTAAGTTTCTTTACGATTTTCAACATTATTTCAACTTGTTTTCATTCACATCGAAATATGTTTTATATGAAAATTTCCCCCATTTAGCTAAGCCAATGTCAGATTCGATATTCGTTTCATGGAGCCCGCCAAAGGACCAGAACATCAAGGTCCGAGGTTACACTTTGGGCTGGGGAAAAGGATTTCCGGATAACTATACAAAGAAATTAGACAGTAAACAACGCTACTTTACGATCGAATCGTTGGGTAGGCTTTTCTCAATATGTTTAGCAACGTATAAAATTTTCAAAAAAATTGAACACACCACATCACTGCACAGTTCATTTAATCCTCAATTAATTCCTAAACTCACTGTGATTTTAATAGAACCGTTAGCCGAGTACGTCATTGCCCTTCGAGCCACTAATGCAGTTGGAGAGGGAACCCCATCTTACGCCAATGTTCAAACGACCGCGCGTTCGGTTACCGAATCTGTGGCACCTTTGATTCCACCTGTTGGACTTAAGGCCGTCGTTCTTTCCGCCAGTACGATGATGGTTTATTGGACAGATAGCACGCTGTCAAAGAGCCAGGTTTGTTGTTTTCTTCTTTTAATAAAAAATCTGATTCAAGACTATGAGATGTTTCTCGTAATCGGATCGTTTCATCTCACAGTATGTGACTGACAAGAGGTACTATGTGGTACGTTATACCTCTCATCATCACAGCAGCAATCCAAGATACAAATATTACAACTCTACTGATCTGAACTGCATGATCGTTGATCTAAAACCGAACACACAGTATGAATTTACCGTTAAATTGGTCAAGGTGCGTAAAATAAATAATGAAGTGTCAATATTTGTTTTAATGACAAGAAGCAGACTGAAAACTGTATTTCCTAATCGTTGTAACTTCAGGGAAAGAGAGAATCTCCTTGGAGTATGGTGGAGTTGAATACAACTCAGGAAGCAGCGCCCAGTTCACCACCTCGAGATCTCACTGTTCAAAGCGTCGAAGATCATGCGACAGCAGTGATGCTTCATTGGCTGCCACCAAAGCAACCTAATGCACCGATTACTGGTAAGTTTAAAAAAATGATGGGGCGATGTGCATGAAAACAAGTGATTTCATTTGTTGCTCATAAATTGACTGTCATCTCGAATCATACTTAGGATACATTATCTCGTATACAACGGACAACACGAAATGGGACAGGGATTGGAGGGTCGAGGCGATAATCGGCGATCAGAGTGAGATCATGATAAAAACTCTTCAGCCTAGTACGACTTATTATTTCAAAATTAAAGCTAGAAACGCCAGAGGATACGGCCCGTTTTCGTCCTCTGTAGCTTTCAAAACACCTGAGAGTAAGTTTTTAAACATTTTTTATTTCTCACCCCTTTTCTTCAAAAAAGCGAGAAGGAGAAGTTCTTATTTACTCTTTAAGTAGTAGTTTTCTTTTTATTGCCTGTGTATTATACGTCTTATTCGTTACGAGTGGGAGCTTACACAAAAATGTTTTTACATTTGTCCTTGTTCGATCTTATAAATGTCACTTGTACTTATATTTAAAATACATACTCGATATATGCTTCTATATCCTTATATTACATTTGTTTTTCACTTTATTTAATATTATCTGTTACTCAATAGGGAACCTGCATGCATCTGAAATCTTTATATTCCTTTATTGGACTCGAAAGTAGGATGAAAAATAATGTATTTACCAAGACAGTTTCTTTTTTCGAGCAACATTAACGCTGCAATAATTTTTTCTTTTACACTAATTTTTCTCGGTAAATTTGAACCGGCACCCATTTTGCTAGACCCCTCTATCAGCGCCGCCAGGTGACACGTTCGGGCACTATGCTCGGCTGTAAACACCGTCTGCTCCGAGCAAGCCGGAATCCTAACCTGCAATATTAATATTTGAAGCTCTGAAGCATAGTTGGCGTTGTCAAAATTGTATTTATCTCAGTAAATAACTTTTAGTTTGGTTAAAATGAAAAGACAATAATGGATCCATCAGCTCCGCAACCAAATTTAGATTGATACATGTATTGTTTTGTACCATCTTGTAAAAATACAAGTTCAACTCCAGAAAAGATATTTATCCGAGTGCCAAATAATGTATTAAAACGGAAGGCTTGGAGCGATGGGTGCGATGCAAACTACATTTACATGGTGTATAATAAAGTTGGGATTTCGGCTTGCTCGAAGCAGACAGTGTTTACAGCCGAGCATAGTTCTCGAACGTGACACCTGGCAGCGCTGATAGAGGGGTCCAGCAAAATGGCTGCCGATTCAAATTTGCCGAGAAAATTTAGAAGACAAAAAATTATTTTCTGGCGTTAATACGGCTTGTAAAAAAAAACTGTCTTGGGGAATTCATTATTTTTTATTCTACTGTCGAATAAAATTAAAATTAAAAAACATGCAACTTCCCTATTTGATTTGAAGTTAGTTAAACTTACAAGGAAACTGCCTGAGGTGTTCCCCCCCGATTTTGACCATTTGAGGATATGTTATTCTTCATCGAAATCTGAGCGACACATATTTTTTTTTTATCGGCGGAAAAACGGTTTAAAGGGGTGAAATCAACCCCCAAAGTTGGGCATCATCAGTGGTTGTTTCATAGTTTCGCATACTTCCAGTTGAGATATTTGAATGAAACCAATTGGAGAATATTTTCTATGAGGAATAATGAAAAATGCATTTTGGGCGGTTACGACGGGGTTGAATGGTCGAAAATTAAAAAATTTTTATACCTAAAAACTATTGTTCGGATTTTAATAAAATTAATTGCATTTGAAGTAGCAGAAAAACACAGGGGATACGTGTTATTGCGTTTTTCAAAATAACGTCACTTAGGGGGTGAACTACCCTTATACACGTGCAGCCGAATTCCCATTAGAATCGCACTATGTTGCTTCAATTCGTCTTATTTAACATTACAAAACTCTTTCTAAGCAACAATTTAGGAGCTTCTTCGTTTCAATAAATTTCGGTTGCATTTATTATAATAAAAACCACTCCCACAAATTACGTTTTTCTGTTGTTTCAAATTCAATTAATTTAATTAAAATCCGCACAACAATTTTTTAGTTGTAAAAATTTTCAACCCCTATAATTTTCGACCATTCAACCCCGTCGTAACCGGCCAAAATGCATTTTTCATTATTCGTCATAGGAATTATTCTCCAATTGGTTTCATTCTAATATCTCAACTGGAAGTATGCAAAACTATGAAACAACCACTGACGATGCCCAACTTTGGGGGCTGGTTTCATCCCCTTAAACCCTTTTTCTGCCGATACAAAAAAATACGTGTTGCTTAGATTTCGATGAAGAATAACATATCGTTAAATGGTTAAAATCGGGGGGGGGGCAGTCAACAACTCAGGCAGTTTCCTTGTTAGGGGCCATCCATAAATTATGTCACACGAATTTTAGAACTTTTAATCCCCTCCCCCTGCCTTGTCCCAGGTTGTCACATTTTTAGAACCCCCTCCCCCCTGATGTGACGTCACAAATTTTTCAAACATGCATGTATTTAAAAATAATTAAAATAAAACAGTTATTTTTCATTTTTTTTCTTATTTTTATTTATGTGACGTCACAAAGCTTTTGACCCCCCCTGCCACTTGTAATACTATGTCACATTACGGTGATACCCTCCCACCCCTTAATGAACTCGTCTAAACGTCATAAACCATTCGAAGTTTAGAACTTGTAACCTTTTTAAATATCACAAATATACGTCGAAAAGAAAAATTAATCAAAATAAATGTCTTCTTACAATATATTCTATTTCTTTTCCTCTTCATTATCATTTTTTCAAAACGTGAAGTATATATGTCTCTAAATTTATACCACTCTTCAAGTATTGATAATAGATTTTTTTTAACACATAGCGTTATTGTGCGTTTGAAAGTAGAAGAAATAAAAGTTAGGTACTCCAACAGATGGACGGCTTTCGAGCTTGATGATATGCATAATAGTCGGCCTATCCGTTGTTGTCATAACCGGTGTCGCTGTAATCGTTGTCGTCATGTGTTGTCGTCGACGTCCCGAGTCCCCGGATCACAAAAAAGGGTAAGCGAGCTGAAACATCTAAAATTACGAGCAATCGAGTAACAGACGTGTTTTCAACGCTATTTGTTGTTATACCTTTACAGGTACACGAAAGATTCTAATCAGAAAACTAACATTAAGCCACCTGATCTGTGGATTCATCACGATCAAATGGAGCTCAAGGCTCCTGAGAAGTCTTCTATCAACGGCGAAGCTTGCTCAAGCGGAGTGGGCAGCAATACTCTTCCCAGATCTGGTAATCAGGATTACAATCAAGAAAATATGCACATCAATTCAAGCTCCTTGGATAAGCGTACTTATGTGCCTAGTTACATGGGTAAGAATTGAGAAATCATTGGCTGGCTCAGTGCTAGTTTATTTTCAACGTTTATTCTTTGGGCACAAAACCAAAGTACAAACCAAAGATTTCTCGCTTTTTATTTTCAAACATTATTTTCTACACATTCTCAGTTTGCCAACTTTGTTCGTTACTCATTTTCCTTTTTGGTTTTTCATTTGTTCTTTTTTTTTTTTTTGAACACACGTTAGGTAACAACGACGAAAAATGTTCTACCCTAACAAGACAACACAACCGAGGAAGTCATAAACCCAAACTCATTACCCTTCCTGTCGACACTCTTTCTCCGCATCAGCGTAAGTATATAAACAATCGTTTTTCACTTTGATTCGATACATCATTCGTCGGCACAGCATTCACGGACACTATAATTCATATTGTTTACTTTACTTTCCAATGTTTTCGTAATTTCTGCTAAAATGTGAACTGTTTCTGCTGTTCGCTTCTTTTTTTCCGCGGTAGTCGTTTTATTCACTCCTCGTGGGCTCACAGTATTCATAGTCTGGAATTTATGACAATTGTTGTTGCAGCCATCGCCACAGCTACTCCCATTGTAAACAGCAGCATATCACAACCAGCAATTCATAACTCATGCGCAGACGTACCTTCCGTGAGGCCTAATTATCCTCGCACCGCTGCGCAGTATAGCTTGAGCAGAGCACATGTTACTCTGGAACCGACACCAGAGTCCAGCCCTGACTCTTGCAGCATGCCGAGTACTTACGAACCTCTGCAAACTCAGGTAACTATTTCGAGGGGACTCGATTTTGTTCTGCTTTGAACAACAAAACAAGATGTGATCTGAGTGTCCTTTCTTTCAGATTCCCTATCCCCCAGGGAACCAGCATTATGGAGCAAACAGCCAGTACACGTCTGGCGTATATGGCTCTAGTAGCCAGCCTAACAGTACCGTTGGTGTTATAGAAAATGTAAACGCGAAGCGACTTCAGGGACATCCATTGAAAAGTTTCAGCGTACCAGCTCCGCCACCTCAGTCTGCGCCTTCGACCCCTGCTCAACAAAAGCACGGAGGTGAGTGTAGAGCAAACACTGATACCCAGGCTAAATAATGCTGAAATTTTATGCAAGTATTGTTATCGTTGACATCTTTTTTAATGCACAGTTTCGCAAGTCACTGTGAGGCCGACGATATCCGGTAGCCCATACAAAAAACCACCGATCACAACGACACAGATAACAAAAAACAGGTTAGCCACGGTTGTGAATCCGACGCATACGGCTGAAGAGGTCGAACGATTGAAGGTTCGTTCCATAAATTAATGATTTTTAAGCAAGTTTGGCAATTTTTTCACTTCATACAAATGTGCTGTTGTTGATTTTAGCCGTCATACAGCACGGAGGAATTGAATCAAGAAATGGCGAATTTAGAGGGGCTGATGAAAGATCTGAATGCCATAACAGCGTCAGAATTTGAGTGCTGAGATAAAGAAGTGTGTTCCTACAAACACGTGCCATCTAAAACCGAAACTGAAATTCAAACTGAAAGAAGAAAGTTGTGATTAACGAAGACATATGTTAATAGCAATAAGGCTATCATCATTCACATTATTGTTATTATTACTACTATTATGCACATCACGCGAGATTCAGCCAATTATCTGATATCGTGGAGTGATTACCTTTTAATAGATATTATTATTATTATTATCATTATTGTGGCGTTGCTCGTTTTGTACTGCGTAGATAAATCGTACAACGTGAGACACAAACGCAAGAAGAGAAAGAGAGGAAACAGGGCAAGAATTATCATTCCAACTTAAGGGATAGCCTCTTTTGTTATTAACTTTGTTTCAATAAATTCTATATGTATCTACCTATATCCAGTCGCACTTGCCAATTAAAATTAGTTAGCCGATTCGTAATGATTATCATAAATGCAGCTCAAACCTAGAATAAATCCGATAAGATAATTGTTGCACATGGATATGAGGGGGGCGGATGGGAGAGGATTCCATATGACTTTTTACAACGTTGTCACGGGATATGAAATTTTTTTGGAAGTACTCTTGAATAATGCTAATATGGATATACTCTAATTTCTAGGAATTTTAAAGATTTTTAATACACGAACTTTTATGTCAGTACAACATCAAAGAATCTTGAAAACTAATATTTTTGTGCAGTTGACATAATATGAAAACCACGCGTTCTTGCCTTCAGCTTACATCTTAAACTGACGATGAAAGAATCCCTCGACATATGAGAGTGTACATTTTTCCAGTTTTTTTTAAAAACTACATTTACTTTACGTAGGTAATATGTACCGGAATAATATATATTATGTGATACAACAACAACAAAACATGAGAAGAGATGGAGAAAAACAAACCTGACTGCCATGTTTTAGTTTATTTTACCGTATATGGTTTATTGTGATATAATCATATATGCAATCTTTACCTAGTTACAGCTACTACACAGTAGAATTTAAGATAATATGGTGATATTGATGGATGAAATTTATTGGAATTGAAATTGTCTCCTTCAATTGACTGATATATTAGGAAGCTTTGGCAACTAACATGCTTCTCAACTCGTAAAAAGTTATTTATACAAGACGTGCATTAACTACTAAATTTTTCCTTTAATTCGTACTTTAGAAAAGTGCGAAGTTTAACAAAATGGTGAAATAATCATTGTGACATACCAACGAAACATACTTATACAATATTCAACAAACCCTGTAGTTCATCGATTAAACCGTACCGCCCACAACATATCTCAGTAAGGGTTCAATTTTGTCAATCAAACCAACGGATAGGTAGTTCAGATTTCAATTATTATTGCCAAACAATACCCTAACTCAGATTTTTACATGTTTACCGTAATCATCTCAGTCACCGTATCGTGATCTCATTAAATTATTTTTATATTTTTGCATTTTAGAAAATGGTAACAAGTATTGATTCTTAGTTCATTTGGTTAACGGTGAGTGCCAAAAGATCTTATTTTAAACGTAAAAACACGAATTGAGGAAAAAGAAAGATAGAGAGTAATTGATTTTTGGTTGACTTTTATTCGAATACTTTCGTGTTAAAAATGCAGCTTGATAATTATATCGTTCTCATTCATGTGTCCATTTTCTTTTTTGTATATTACGAATCATTACAGTTTATAGCCACTCGAATTCATACATACATTTTATAGTATGATCATCATTAACTTTGTTGATAACATTCTAGCTAACAAAATGGATTTGGGTAGTTCTTTCAAAAGTATCAACCCTAAAACAAGAAAATTTATTAATAACAAAGCTAGACACATATTTTCTAACTCTGTGTACATCGGTTTATTATAGAGTATTATATTATATTACGTCTATTGTATTCTTATTATAAAAATATTAGAAGTTACTACCGAGCCATTGCCTCATAATGGATCTACTATTCGAATTTACTGCCATTGCTGATCGTGCGTTGAATATATCCAAAATACAATTACTGTATAATATGCAGGTTTATATCAATTTGACGGTATTGCTTCACAAGGAATATCGGTACAGAGAAATCTTTTTGTGATTGCCACCCCCCACCCCCCAAAAAAGGGGGTAATCCTTCAAAACTTACGAATTGTTCTCGTCTCTTGACTTGTTCTGTTTTTAATATCGCAAGAAAAACGTATATGTATTTCTTGTGTGCTATTACGAGTTATAATCAAAGGAATAATAATTTATCACTTTTGCTATATGCTTTTATTGTTGAACGACAATTATACATACGATATGCATTTTTGTAACATTTTTACAATAACGTAAGATATATAAATTTTATGTACGATTAATGAAAATACACGCAGAAGCTGTACAAAGGAAAACACTAGAAAAATCACAAGGATCAATAGGATTATGATTAGCTTAGGCACTTTTTCAATTACACTAATAGTATACTATACATTATAATATAAATGTATAGGATTAATCGTTATTCGTAACCAATTGTACGTTATAGACTAATACGTGACATTTCTATAGTGTAATGTCTAAAATTTGCCTTTATGCTGTATCGAGTTTTAGGTACAAAACATTTATATTTCGTACATTTCCAATCTACTTCATCATTATAATGTATTTATATCAATGGTTAATCAAGTAATTAATAATTGATGCGAATTATTTTTAATATTCTAAGTTGAAGTAGTTTTGAATGATGATTGTGCAACTTTTGTGCAAAACTGAGATAATCGACTAACATTCTACGAGCCTATGTCGATGGCCTAACGATGATACTTTACCTTAAACACATTAATTTATGATAGCTTATACATTTATACATATATACACGGTATATTCATGTTGGAGAAATCATAATCATCATTATTATTATCCACGCAACGATGATGATAGTGATAATGATGGTCTCGATGATAATTTTTACTATAAACAATTATTTATTTACCATAAACTCATCATCGGAAAAAGAAAACGTTGACAAAAAGAAATATATTTAATATGTATTCGGTAAAGGCTGGCTGCTTTTAATTACGTATATATATATATATATATATATATATATATATATATATATATATATATATATATATATATATATATATATATATATATATATATATATATATATATATATATATAACATTATCAATGTTATTACTATTATTATTATTATTATTATATTAGTATTAATAACATTTCACGAAGACTAACTATATGGTTCACAAGAATTAAAGCGCAACTATTTGATGTACATAATTAACACACCACTTTGTAAGTAACTAGTTTTTAACAATAGCCATTACGAAACGTATACATAAACTATTGGCGTTTTCCACACACTGCTCTCGATGCAAACGAGTGCGATTTTCTTCATTTTTAACTCGTATATGAGTGCAGCTACAAGCCAGAAATGTCTAAGCTCGATGCAGACAGAGTGCAGTAAGTGGAAACCGTCATATATTTATATTTATATATATCATAATAATATGACCATCCCCGGAAAAAAATCCCACAAAAATAGAGGATGAAAAATGAAGATGCAACATTCATAACAAGTGTGTGATAATATTTATAACAATTTATTACCTAATAAACGTACGTAATGTTCTTTTAAATATTCTTACTTTTTCTAACAAAATTTCGCCCCAGTAATAATATCAATTTATTTGACTTTGTCGGTGTTTATATTTTGAATAATAACAATAATCAAGTAATTTGTACTTATTGTGCTTATAAATCTTGGAGGGTTTGTCGATCGCTAAATTTTACAAACTGTTATTTAATTCGATTCAATCGGAGGAATAATATTAAAGTATCAAAAAAGATTTTAGTTTCGGAGAGCAATATAAAGGCAATGCTACAAATATGTGTAAATAAAATATTTTTCCTGAAACTATTAATTTCTGGTACAAAAATATGATTCAGCAATAATTTACATTGTAAAACTAGTATAAAAAATTCCTTGTAAAATTTTTTATCGTAGTTCGTTAAAGATGACAATTCAGGGCAGTGGTCGATGTATAAAACGAATATGCAAGTAAAAAGAGCAGCGGAAACGAAGCTGCCAATTTTAAATAAAAAGTCTGTGAAAATGGCTCCACAGAGAGTGGATAATAAATTTCCCAAATCCGTGTTCGAAATTTTGTGTATAGATTAGGTGATACCGTAAATATCCACCAGTCTCACCTTGACGTGCACAACCTCATGTTAATACACATAGAGGACGTAGGAACCTTGCCTACTTCGTTACTGTAAATAATAATCCTCGTTTACAATGCGTCTTCTCTTTCCTCGTATGCGCACAGAGCCTTGCACATGTTCACAACACTTGAGTGATGACTGATGGTTGCTGCATGCTTGGTCAAGAGATATTACCATCGCACCTACAAAAACACAGAATTTTGCAACCTGTGACAAGGTAAACAGATACTTTAACAAATGATATTTCACAGTGTGCTTTACTTACAAATTACTTAAACTTTATAGTGACTAGAACAAACGTTACGAGATGTCTGTAAATGTTTTCCGTTTCAACTTACTGTAATCACATCATCTGGAAGCTGTGACATGGGAGATGTCGAAACCGACTGTTAGAAAGGAATAATATTTTACTTTTTTACGTTTTTTCCAAAATTTAAAAGAAAAGAAAGTTTTCAAAGACCCAAAAAAAAGTAACTCAAAAGCGACTGAACAAAATTAATCATGGCCCAGCGATTAAACGAAAATTTCTACCACAGTGTGATTCATTTCATCAGAAATTAGTTAAATTGTGTTGCTGTATACGGTTTTTGCTTGTAGTTTTTCACGTGTATTTTCGCATTACAAAAATGCATCACTGTACACGATATTTAGTAAATGAATGACAAATGGTCAATAACTCTGATTTATGAATTTATTGTCTTTTCGGGCTAAACACTTCGATACAGACATAATAAACAATGTGATCAGTTGATTTCCGAAAATCAATCTGAAGCTGATTTTTCTGCTAAGAATACTGTAATATTTGACAAACAAAATCTAGTCAAGTGGATATCGCGTGGAAAAAAAATTGTGTATCCAAATTTTTCATACACGAAACTCAATTACGACCGCAAAAGTTACTTTCTTGAAAGCAGTGACAAAAAGTAACTCCGTTAAGGGGACCCGGTGGTCTAGAAATTTCAAAAAATCGATTTTTTTTTTCGATATTTCGAAAGTATAGTATCTTAAGAATATACTGTGAAATTTTCATGCGGAAATTCCCAATATTATAGCTTCTACAGCCCATTCCAGGTAGAGAGCGGTCCGCGCGCTCCTAACGGGTTCAGCACTCGGAGCGCGGCAGCTGTCCCGACCCTTCTCCGCATTTTACCTTTACATTTGTAACCGTTACCTTTACATGTGTACAAACGTGCTCTTGATGCGAAAAAAAACATGCACAAATAAAAAAAGCATCAAAGAAATTGGTATAAAAAGAAGAGGAAAAACAAACAGAGTGGACAGTTGAAAAACCAAAAAGTTAAAACACCGAAGCGTCAACAATTGACGAATAAATTATTGCAAGAGCTGTCCACTTATTACGGTCTAGCAATTAGACGTAATTCAGATTCAACTGAAGGGATGAGAAGTGAAACATGGGCCGCATATTATCACAAAATTTCAACAGATGAAAATCCGCAACACTCGTACTGTCCTCCAGGTTCCGAATCGTGGTGCAAGTGGCGTCAAAGTGAGGCTGCAGGTACTTTAGACACCTACGAGCATCCACTTGCTCTCGACGATGATGCACAAGAAATATTAAAACCAATTTATGAAGAATTGACCGCCGAAAATTTATTGGAAAGGTGTATTGGCAGCAATAACGCAGAACAACAACGAAAGTTTCAACGCTTGTGTGTGGCACCTTGCGCCGAAACATATGTTTGCCGGCACAAAAATCGTGGATATTGCCACCTATCTTTCCGCGTGTATATTCAAAGAGGGCTTTGCATCGCTATTAAAAATAATGGAGACCATGGGCATAACAATCGGGCCACAATCGGAGCAACTCGCGCGAAACCGAGACGAGCGGCGAGTATCGAGCGCCAACCGTAGGAGCACCGACAACTCCAAAGAAGCTCGAACAGCTCGAAAAAATGAAAGGAGTGACGAAATCGTGGAATACAAACGTTCCGAAGGGATCCTCTATGGTGCCGGAATCGCGGATTAACTGTAAGTATTCAAAATTTGCTCAATTTTTGAAAATATCTGTACCTCAAACTTTAAACTCATTTATCTCGAAACGACTTTTTTCGGCACGGCGGGGGTGAAAATAAAAAAACTATTCAACCGAATGACTTGAAATTTGGATATGTTATTCACAACATGTATGGCTATCGTCGGAACTAGAATCATAATTTTATTTAAATAATTTCCTATTGTTTACACTAAAAAACTAGTGAAAAAAAAACCCGATTTTACGAACTTTTTTTTTCAACGCCCGCCATTTTGTCAATTTTCAATTTTTTCGATTTGTTCTAGTTCCGACCATAACTGCACTCTTTCTGATTAAGAATGTCTTTGAATTTTTTGTTTCAGATGAGTAGAAGTCTCGAAATCACCTCCGCAGTCCGGATCCGATTTTTCGAGAGGGTCATCTTTAGCGGCATTTTTATAATAATAAATATTGTTTTTAAAAGGAAAAAAAAATTTTTTTGTATGATTAATAAACGTAGTAATAAGCTCGAAAAGTTAGAACATCGTTTTTTTTATTTTTAATAGCAAAAAAAAAATCGTGAAAATAGGTGTCATTTTCGTGCGCTAGACCACCGGGTCCCCTTAACAATCACGACCACGATTTCGACCTGAACCACTGGCTCCTTCTTACTTCTCAGACATATTTAATACTTAATTCCACTCTGCTTTCATTGGTAAAACTAGAAGGAAATATGAAGCTACATCAATTGTGCAACAGAGTAATTTGAAATCGAGCTTCACTCAACCAGCTTTATAGACTTGCATTAGTGTTATCTAGTAATTACCGACTGCTTACATAAAACTATAACCAGCCTACTTCTGACAAGCAATCAGTAAATGGCCCTGAGTATGTACTGTGGCCTGATGTAACAATTTTGTACGTTTAGAAATTTGCGACTCAATGTGTGCTGCAATTGCAACAAGTACAATTTCACTTTTGCTAACAGTAGTAGTGATGGAATGTAATCTCACAATTAGATATACTGTTACAGTGGGAGCTGGATATCAATGTTTGCATTGATGAAACATTTGCTTGGTTGAATAGTTTATTCGTTCAATTTTTTTCATCTTTTAAAAATTATGTATAAAAATATAAATCAATAATAACTTGCATCATAAAATATTATTTTGTGGAAACTTTTCTTTCGTTTCCAATGTGAGAAATGAGAAAAAAAAAAACTTATTTTATTAGCATTTCACAGATTCGATTATAGTCAGACATTTGTATATAATACACACACATATATATATATACTTATAATATAATGTTTCTGAACTAATCATCTGGACTTATGAGATCATTTAAATAACGTTCTTGGTATGATTCCGCTTCTGCGTTTTGTTTTTGGTATTGTCGGTTCGAGATTTCTCTAAAACGTAAGCTTATCACTACGTAAAACTTACAGTTGAACAAAATTATGTCAACAGAGAATCTAAATTAATCAAATGTTTATAATGAATAACTTGATACTAGCGTTCTGGCGTTTAAATTATAGTTGTACTTTGACGATTTGAAAATAGTTATAGAGGAGAAAAACTGATTTTTTTCAAATTCAGTTCAAACGAAACTATTTTTTCGCGCAATGCTTACTTATCACCAAGTCAAAATATTGAAAGGTTAAATGTGTACTACACAATCAAGACAACAGAAAATTAAGCAAGTGGGTGAAAAGAAACTAAGACTTGATCAATTGGTCCCCTGTTCACCTCTGCATAACATACGAAAGTCTGATTTATTGACGCACCTTTTCAATATCTAACTATCGATTATCAAGTTCCGTGCAGAATCTTTTAGCTTACGTACTCGTAAATTATCACTTGCGTACAAAGCTCACGAGTAAAAAAAAAAAAAAAAAATAAAACCAAAATATGTTATACTTCGTGATAAACTATAAAGTAACTTTATCCCTTATTTGTTTAGGATGGAATCCTATTTCAGATTAACCCAAGAAGCAATGCACGATACTTTTCCACATTTGAGTACATTCTTCTGGATGGAATGTTTTCCGAATGCTTGAAAAGAAATAATCTCAAGAATAACCAAATGAGTGTAATCATACATGCAGATGCGATGAACTGACGGTAGGAAAAACAGAATCAAAAAGTTCTACAAAATTCATCGCATCAGTAATAAATGAAACGTTACTCAAGTATATAAAATAAGTAATGAAAAAGCTAAGGTCGACACATTATAAAAAGTATAGAAGATTTTCCAGCTGTGCAGCTGGCGGTCTGTGAATTGACTGAGCAACCAGAAATGCCAGCTTGTGGGCGTATTGACAGGGTGCTGGCACCCTGACAGTACCACTCCAGTTGTAGTACATGTGAGTCATTTTGTAAGTTAGACGTTGGAGTTTGTCAGCATCGAGTCCTAAATTGTCCGAAATGACGCTGAAGGAAGTCGGTGAAACAGACCCCTGTCTCACAGATTGAGGAACTATGAAGAAGTCATATTTCTCGGGGTTGGTGATTACGTCGTCCACGACTGTTCCCGGCGGTGGGTTTCTTTTCTGCGCGAAAAGACGAGTCTTAATCCGTTTGGTAACTATGATGAACGCCAACTTAAATTCTTGTTCTCCATAGACTTGCGCCAGACGGTCTTTCAGCTGCACAACCTCGTGCTCGTAGACGTAGGGCACTTGGCCTTCGCCGACTCCATCACGATAAATAACAATTCTCTGTGGCAGTGCGTTGTTCCTCGCCCGGTACGCATGTAGAGCCTTGCAAATGTTTGTTGATAGTGTGTCGGACAACTCCTCGCCGTTTGAATGATGGCTGACAGCACTGAACCATTGGCTGAAAGCTCGATCCAGGGAGGTGACAAGGGCACCTGTAACAAAGATTCGTTTAAGCTGGAATTGTCGCAGGTTACATTTTACATATTGCTACAATTCTCAGTCGTTTAAAAGCTTAATGTGATTTCAGGACAATCATTGGATAATGTGTGAAAAGTAGGATTTGACATTTTTTGTTCTAGCTCACCGTAGTCACGGCCTTTGGAAGCAGTGTCGTGACAGACATCAAAGCCAGCTATCATCAGTCCGCTCAACGGAATCTCAACTGTCCATGGAGCTCCCCCTATCTTGCAGTTCATCTGGATGGCCACCTTGGTGGCAACGGATGCAAGCCCTTTGTTCGTTAAGTTTTTAGCCAAAAAGACTTGCGTAGGAACAGGCCTGTCTGAACAACATTTTTTCTTAATTGCGGAGTAACGCTCGGGGCGGTTGTTAGGTACAACGCAGAAGATCAAGTTGACAGAGACCCGGCTGAGTATCGCCTCGATAGCCTCGACGTAAGTTTGAGCTCTGTCGTCTGGTACCTCGTGAACTCGTGGCTGAGGCAGTTTGAATCCAAGTTTCGTTGAAACTTGGATAAGCGTCGAAACGAAGTTCTGGAATTCGATATGAGAAGAATGAGAGGAATTGCTTGTCTGTTGATTTTGGAAGTTTTTAATCAACTTCGTTTTTGAACCAAATCATTATTAATTTCACCAAATTTACCTCGACGTCTCTTTTAGCACGGTTGGTAACTATGAGAGCCCAATTGTCCATTCTACCGCACGACAGCATAGTGACATTGCGGAGTTCTCTTGTCCAGTCGGCCTCTGACCCAGCTTCAATTTTCTTCTCCCGACCAAAGATGATTTTCTCCGAAGGCATAATTCTGCCAGGTATATCGATGAGTCTTTCGCTTAGCTTAAGGTTCCATTCGTTCAAATCGGTCATGACATTGGCTTGCGATCGAAGTCGTTGATTGAACGCTAGTAATTTCTGGACTCTAGTTTCCGGCCCAACACGCATATGATCAGACAAAGCTTTCATGAGCTGCCATTGACTTCGCATTTCGTCAGTGATACCTGCGGAAGGTAAATAAGGGCGTACAATATACTGGATGAAAGCTTTGGTGAGCTTCATAGCCGAACAGATACTTGCAAAAGTCAAATAAGAATTATCAAAGGTATATCGTACGTTACAGGTCAAGCAAAAGTGAGAATTTCAAACATACCAGTTGCCCTGCACAGTTCAGGAACAAGATAAATCAACTCTGCTTGGCCAGCTCTTCGTTCGCGAGGCTTCGATCTGGATACCAGCAGCGGCTGAGTAGGGTGACGTATGGCTATCTGATATTTATTACGATAATAGTCGGTATAGGATATTGTTTCACCGCTCCGCAGTGGGAATGTAGACTGTGGCGAGGTTTCAAAGTCGACATCGTCAATCCGGTATGTATTGTTGTTATAACCGGTGAGTACAACTTGTCCAACGACCTGACTGCAGAAAGCTCGCTACGAAGAGTAACAAATTTTAAAAATCAATATATGTTGGATTAGTATAACTTTTGATAGTGCTGGTATTTATGTTCATAAAGGCGGTTCGTTGTTATATAAATGTGAGAGGTATTCACCTTGAAATCGCCGCGATGCTGTCTGTGACATTCGGCGAGAATATCATATATCGTCTGCTGACGCATTACTTTGTGGCTGATTTCTGAGCACATCAGTATGTCGCGCTCGTGTTGACGAATAGACGTTATGTATCCTGGCCAGAGTTCGAGTTGGAAGTCACGAATTTCGATCTGTAATCAAAGATGGAACGTCACGGCTTTTAATCTAATTAAATTAATGCAGAACTTATTTGTACCAAAGGTGTAAATTCAGAATTAAGAAAACAAAATTTCGGTCAATTTGTTAAATAAATTCTCGAGGCAATTTACGTGCAAATATTTGAAGTAAAAAATTCATACATCATTTCGAGTTAAAACTAATTCAGCGATACATATTGCAAAATCTGTATACACGTTCAGTTGGTTCTCAAGTATGTTTACATAAGTTAATACTACTCACTTTGGCTGCTGCATCATAATAATCTCGGCCCACCAATTGCAGGTTCAAGTGATCCAAACACTTGCGCATAATTATGTTGAAAAATTGAATGTAGTGCTGATCTCCTTTAACTAAATCTCCAACCTCTTTAATTTCTATACGTATTTGTGCATCATCTGACTGGCGTGCAGAGAACAGTTCCATTTTCTGAAATTCGGCCAAGAATAATTCTTCACTGTACATTGATATAAATTTCGAAGTAGACATTGGCTATTTGACGTACATTAACATTTTCGGAGAAAAAGAAAATGCAGGTATATATCAAAATTTCTGTAATTGTGTTTATTTAAATTTTTTTTTTTTACCTCTGGCAAACGGTTGCTTGTATACAACACCGTGCCGTCAAAGATATATGGGCCCAGAGTCTCCCTATGGGGTCTAAGCAATCCCTTACGAACCACTGTACGATCTTCTTCAGGTGCAAAATCAACTCTATACTGATAGAGGCACCAGTCGGTAGTTGTCAGGAGTTTGAAATAGTTAGCTTGTAAAGTTATTCCTTGGCCTGATTTACCTGCGTGCAAAAAACAAGATGGTAAAATAAAGCTTTTCAACTATGGTGTTCAACCATAATTATGATGAGCTGCTTGCAATCGATTTACGGTACCCTGTTTTGTGATGAGATTTAGAGGACGTGTGATCAAGTATTCTGGGAGAATTTGACGCCGGCCACGCATTGAACCACGACCTACGCTGGCACCATCTCCTATTGGCAATAAAATAGAAAACATGAACCAGCTCTTTAAAAAATCTGAAGTCCATTGTGTACAGATAATTATATATATATAATAAAATAAAAAAAAAAAAAAAATCTGCAAGGGAAACATCATAAGGGACCCCTACAGTAAAGAAAACATCAAAATTTGATTATAAAAATTGAATATATCATACCAACAGTGATGTCCTGCATTTTTCTTCCAATGTCGCCAACGTCTTGATCACCCGTCCGCTGGGGGCCACGCCCAACGTTCTGTAAGGATATATTCACTTAGCCTTTTACTTATTCAAAATTTATTTTATGCAAGGCATTCAGATTTACGTGGTAAAGAGTTTAATCCTTTCATTACGAACGCCGTATTCAGTCACCATCCACGTGATGATCTGTGTGTACCAGCTGGTATTTAGCCGGCATCAGCATGAATGTGCGTAGTAGGTTTTACAAATGGAAACAAGTTTCTTCTGTGTGTGATATTTAGGAGTGAAATATTTTCTAGGTACAAAAGTAAAATATACCAAGAAATCTTCCTTAAAGCATTACAAGAAATTGGAGAAAACAGTAGTGAATTGTTCAAAGTTCGTAACACTTATTGGAAAATTTTATTTGGAACTTTATTGAGTTTGTTTTATAAAATATTTTTACACCCGTACCGGAATGATACAGAGAAGACATTTTTCCTTCGGTTTATAAATCAGTAGGGAGAAACTGGAATAGAAGTTGCGTTGTTTGCGGTGCAAATGATAAAAGATGAGAATCTAAGTACGAGTATAAAAACTATAATGTGGGTTCGTGTATCGACCCTTGTCTAAAATTTATCATACTGAATTAAATTACGAAGAATCTGTTGAATTATCCTGAATTGCATTTTTATTTATATTTGCAAATCTCCAAATAAATTATTATGTAACATTTAAATAAAAAATCCGAACATCAGCATATCGACATGCAATGTGGACACTTCGTGGCACAGTGCACCGCTCAGTGGTGTCACTTTAGCGGAGTGGACTGCGGTAACGAAAGGCTTAATCACTCGACTATCAAGGCATCATCGCAGTGTCAGGCGCGCATATACAGTAACTACCAAAAGTTGCAAAATGTCATAGCAAAATTCAATGTTTGGGCATGTGTTTCAAGTATTTTTGAGGTGAAGGAACCTGATTGTGACCATAAGAAGTTGTTTTTTCCGCGCAATCACATAGTTTTGAGCCGTCAAAGTTAACGAATTTTCACAAATGGCATCATAAAACTGTCATTTTCTTTTTTTGGGATGCATGTTTCTTTTGAAAAATACTGAATAATATTATTTCCAAGTCCTAATATGTAATTTCAAGAATTACTGAGTCAATGTGATCTATCATACAGTATAATTATAGCTTACATGAGAAAAATTACTACGTTATGCTTGAAATTGCATATTTGAATTCAATAATATTATCATTCGATGTTTTTCAAGAGAAAAATTCATGCGTAAGAAAGATGATGATAGTATGTTCTATGACGCCATTTGAGAAAATGATCAAACATTCATCAACTTCGAGGGTTCACAACTGTATGAATGTGTGGGAAAAATAACTGCATGATCATAATCAGATTCTCTTAGAAGTACTTAAAACGCATGCTTTCAAAAGTAAATAGTCATATGAAACACCAAAAACATTGAATTACTTTATGACGCCATTCTGCAATTTTTGACACTTACGGCACGCTTGATGCTCCTGTGACGCCTTGGCAGTTGCGTGGTTATCACTAGAACTACCAAAATTAAGATGACGCTATTTGTATCAAAACCAGTCAACATAGCTGGTCTTCAAAAAATATCCAATATAAAAAATTATTTAATCATATTAATACAAACAAATTCTGTTAATACATATTGATAAAGATCAGTCATTTGAACTGGTATGGTAGAGTGAGTGTTAAGGAATACAGTATAAAGCAGTAGGCGTAAGAACTGGTTCTACGAATCTTGTAAAATTCTCTTTTAGGTTAAAACACATAAAGGGAATATCTCCAATAGTTGGTTAGTAAAAAAACCTAATATCCACCTATCTTAGGGGTCAAGTATTAGAAACTGACAAGGGTAGAGCATATGGTCAAATTTTTACAACTGGGCCCTGAAGCAATAAACTCAGATGAATGAATATAAGTATCTCATCAATTGGAGGATGTTGGAAAGGTTCAGGTACTAGGTATTATATTTCCCTGAGCTTCTGCGGTGATACTTTGCAAGAACTAAGAGACTAGGCAGTGGCAAGAGCAGTGAAGCAATAAACGAAATTAAGAAGGATGACACACAGACATCGTGTAATCATTTACTTTCTCGGAAATTTCGTAGATTCCTGCTCCTTCAAGAAATAAATAAGGGTAACTCAGTTGAGAAACATGATATCCTATATTTACCGGTACCATATGTCCAGGGGCTAAACCTGGTGGTGGAAATCTTGGTTGCTGGGCTGGTGGCACTTGGGCCGGCAGCGCCTGTGCTGGTGGTGGACCCGGTCGACGAGCCCATGCACCTTGCGGCGCCGGTAGTGGAGCCCTATGCTCTCCACATCCTGCATCCTCTAACTGACGTGCCCGACCTCTGGCACGGCCTCTTGCTCTTCCTTTCCCTTGTTCCGCCATTGATCTTACTCTGTAAAATGATACTAGAATTAGACAGAGCGACCATGAAAGTGAGAAAATTTGTCTATCTAAGCATTCAAATTTATGTACCTAGTTTTCAATCACATGTAGAATTAGAAACCAATGAGTTCACTATATGATCGTATCCGCGATATTTGAGGACAGCGCGTTGGTAAAATTAGGGGGAAAAAAAATCGAGTTTTGAGCTCGAGCGGCATAAGTTTGAAATAGCAATGGTATTGGCCGGCGTAACGCGTAGCAAGCACATTCTTCGTCGAGCATGTTATTCCCTCGTGACTATGAGAAACAGCTTTCCTCTGGTATTTCTAGTAAAATGGCGAGAACATAACTCAACCCTGACAAGATACAAGTAATATAACAAGCACCAAAGGCATCGATGCCCAATATCGTTGGCGTGCAAGCGTTTCCAAATTTGGGCAGGCTATGTAATAATATCCGCGCATGCTGTCGCGTCCATTGCGTGCAAAATTTGCAATTATTGTCAACATATTTACCTATTTTATGCTATTGGTAGATGGCCCAGTAGGGAGGGAAATGTAACACGTAGGTAAACTATTTAATATAATTTTACAAACGTGTATTATTGAACAGAAGATGGCTATGTTGAAACTTGTACAATCTGCTTTATTCGCGTCGGCGTCAAACAAGCTTGTGCAAGCAAATTTTAACTGCACCACAAAGAGTATGTTGTGATAGAGGGGCGGGATTTACTCCGTTCGGCAATTTGATCAATTGTGCTAAATTTTTCGCCTACAGGAGGTGCATCGGACTACAGTCATAATCTATGACTATGGTAGCACAAAAATAAGCTTTTCACGAACGAACACAGAAGCAGCGCCATGTTTTCATGATTCAAAAATTGAATTATGTAAAACGATAATCGAGATACCAAGATAAGTTTCCACAATATAATCACTTTAGTTGTGTTATTAACCCTGTAACTCGTCATAAGTGGTATAAAGTAAAGATTGAATTAATTTGCTTTATGCCAATTACAGGGTAGAAAAATTCAGAATTGATGAGCCGCGTAGACTTAAAATCTTTGGGATCGATGAATTATCGGAGACTCACTTTGATCTATCTCTAGACGATGTGTGATCTCGTGAATTTTTTCGTGATATTTCTCTAGATCTTCTAGAAGATCTGGAACGATCTTTTCCTTTGTCGTGCATCACTATGTGTGCACAGGATTTCATTTCGTGAATGTTATTTAAAACAAATCTAAATTTAATCACGTCGACTGAAGGCGTTACTGAAGGAGTGAAGATCATAACAAATAAAATCGAACAAACGACATTCAAACGAGGCATTCATTTACCAGCCGTGGATTAGGGGGCGCTCTTTTTTCCATTCAATTCAACCGTTTTTACGTCATGCGTTTGGTCAACAGTCCTTCTTGCCAAGGTTCGTGGCTGAGACGTAAAAAAAATTGAAATCATAACCTCAAAGAAGCGTCATTTCGAGTTCTTTTTGACGAGCATTAAATAATAACAGCATTGCGCGTTATTTATGGAAATAATAGAGCCGAGATTGCAAGGCTTGCGAAGTGTCAGTTTTCGAAGTCTGGTTTTTGTCGAGCTGTTTTTAGGGATTGTATGCAAAGAGGAAGAGCAGGCGGATTTTTGTAAACAAATATCTCTGAGAGTGAGTGATTGAAAAATTCTCAATTACTCAACGATCTTGTTGGCAGTTTCTTTTCTTTGAATTCAAAAAACGCATTGTTCGTCACCTGGATCTCGACATGTTTCGATCCATCTTCAATCCGATATGCGTCTATGATTATTAATTAGCTTGAGAATATCGAAGAATGAGTGAAACTGCTGTTACCAACGAAATGGTCGAACTAAATGGAGGGTCAGCGCAACCTGCCCTCAATGGAGAAGCTGAGAACAGTGAGTACCATCTGTAATAACACAGCGCTTTGAAAAATACCAGCCACCTGTGAATATTGAATTTCCGTACTACCAACATCTGACTTCACATTGTTCATGATTTTTTATCCTCCTTCTTCACAGACAAATCACCTGGAACTGTAGAAGACAAAGTTCCTGACTCTGGTGTAGATAGCGACCAAAAAAAAGGCCAAACTGCCGTCGTCGCCAGTAGCGGTACAGCTTCCGTTAGTAGGGGTAAAAAACGGAAAAAGGCTCCTCGTGATGCAACGGCACCCAAACAGCCACTGACTGGATATTTTCGGTGAGAATCTTTGACTTGCGCTGCCTACTCAGTTGTCTTTAGAAAGTCGGACACATTTCTTCTGGTTACTACGCAATAACCACTCAAACAATCTGCTGGCAAAGTTCAGTCGAAAGATGCTTTTACTTATTTTTGAATGGTGCCAAATTCTTTCTGTATCCTTCAGATTCTTGAACGATCGGCGAGAAAAGGTGAGGACTGAGAATCCTTCCATACCGTTTCCCGAGATTACTAAGATGCTAGCTGCGGAGTGGAGTTCACTACCGGTAGATCAGAAACAGGTGAGTTTTGAGAACCAAAAGTTGAACCTTGTTGACAACATTATTTTACAGCTAATTTCTGCAGCTTCCAGACTCTGAGGAAGATCATTTTTTTTGAACATTCATTCTGTGGTTGTTATAGCAATATCTAGATGCTGCTGAGCAGGACAAGGAACGTTACAACCGGGAGATCACTGACTACAAGCAAACTGAAGCATATCGTTTGTTTAGTGAAAAACAGAACAACGAGAAGCTCAGTGAGAATAAAAAAGAGAGAAACGGAACGGAACCAACCTTGGAACAAAATGTACGTATCATGCAGTACTGTCGTTAATTCAGTCTTTTTGAAATGACTTAATATTCTTTTTTAGGAAGTACAGCAAGAGAAGGATCACGATTTCTCTGGATTTGATATTCCAATTTTTACAGAAGAATTTTTGGATCATAACAAAGGTAATATCTCGAACATTTCAGCATATATTTATTGCATTATCCTAATACAAGACAATCCTCATATCAATTATTTTCCCTCAGCTTGCGAAGCTGAGTTGCGCCAGCTACGAAAAGCCACCTCCGATTATGAGGCTCAAAACGCAGTCCTTCAGCGCCATGTAGACAGTTTGCACGCTGCTGTCAATAGATTAGAGTCCGAAACAAGCCAGCAGCGTGCGACTAATCAATCGCTTCAGCGTCATCTCGACTCACTACGATCCCAATTAGCAGGGAGCTTTGCTACTATACCTTTACAAGGTAGTTTGATCCTAAAAAAAGATTATACAAACCATTGTGGCACCGCTTTCAGAACCTAATACTCCTGTACTGTAACCTTATCTATTTTCCCCATTGTTAGGCACTCACGACGGCGCTACCTTGCAGAATATCGACGGATATGTCGAGAGACTAGAATCTCTACTTAGCAGTAACGTAGATCCTGGACTGCGAAATACCGTTCGTGCCGCGGTATCACGCCTGGAGTTGATTGGATGACGGTCACCCCCTGTAACGACAACAGCAACGATCCCAATTACTACAAACTCTATAACGACCTTGAAACATCATCGCTCGCGTCATTCCCATCGAAAATGAGTTTATTGATGGAACTGAACCAAGTTGAACTCTATCAGTTTGGTAAAAATGATAAAAATCTTCCTATTCCTTGTTGAGTTGGAAGAAACGGAACTTCTGAGTAAAAGAATCGAGTCATGTAACCACTGTGGTAACGAGACACAGAGATACTGGGTGAAAATAAATCTAAATCATGAGAAGGACGTTCGACCACTTTATAAAAGAAGTGTGAGTAAACGCCCTATGTTGTATATAGCACTGCGAAAGTTCGCAATGATCATGTATTTGAATCGATAGCTTTAGATTAGCTCTTAAACGTACGTGTAAAGTGTAATTTAATTACTTGAGTTATGTAGAAGTGAGGGAGAAGAAAAAGTTATCTCTGAAACATTCAATTATTACTAGTATTTATATTTTGTTTTTTTTGTCTTCAATTTAATTAAACTTTCAGCTACGCAGCTCATTTTGGTTCAATTACTTGTTTCCCTTGAGGATTAAGTGTCGTATTATTTTTAACTGCAGTAATTACACGAAGCTGATTATCAAAATGGCTATAGATTTTATTTAATCTTACTTCGAATGATTGTATTATTCCATTTTGGTTTTCATAAATTGGCACGAAAAGGTTTTACTCTGAGAGTTATTATGGAATGTAAACTGCCAGAGATTTACAGAGTCTTGAGTATGATTTTGGGCTTAATCATTGTTAATTAAATGTGCAAATCATTAATATTGGTAGGATTAATAATAATTATTATAAAAATAACAATAAAACGACTTCATAGTAACTGAGATTTAATTTCATCATCACTGGTAATCAATAATCAATCTCTTGCATACTATATTCGCTCACAATTAATTATGAAGGTATATGTTTCACATTGGATAATCTTATTTACAACGTCACTACTATTGGACAATTATCAATAATGTTACTATGACCAATAAAATTATTGCTCATTTATTCTTAATCAAATCAAAATCTTCCACCATCGGTTTTGTCCGTGCTTTTACCCTGTTTAAAAAAAACCTGCAAAAAAAAAAAATATATATGTATAGATAAAATCAGGAATGAAGGAAATTCAGTTCCTACTAGATACTACAAGCTTTAAAAACGTTCTAAACAGCCACTTGTTTTACCTCAGATTTGAGACGTGTGGATATCGGTTGGCCTCTAATTCAACGATTGTGCTTTCAATTCTCGAATAAATAAACAGTGTGACTTCTGGAATTAAATCACAAACCGAGGCGATGAATTCGAAAAAAATATTTGAAGATGTTGTCATGTACTTTTGCACTGTGTTCATGATGATTAGTTTGATTTCCTCTCTGGAAATACAATTGAAATGAATAATTCACTGAATAAAAAATATGAATCATCATACGGATTACCTTTTTTTTGGATTTTCTCTGTAGTATGGATTTGACGCAAGATCGGAAATTAGATCGATTGTTTGCTGCCTATGTGCGTGAAAATCGCGAACTTTCATGTAACACGTGATTACATGAGGAAGACAAACTGATATTATCGTATCAATGATATGAGGTCCGTAAGACCTTCCACCATTTATTAAATTCCTGAAGAGTAACATCACCTGTGCAATGTTAATTTAACGATGAACCATTTATCGATAACTCTGATAATTGAGATTATTCTACACAGTCACAAAGACATAATTTTTTACAGATGATTTCACTCACCAAATAACAGTGTTCATGTGTCACAACATCTCGACAAACTATGAAATTGACGGAGAGTTTGTCCAAAATCAGTCTTAAATACTCGGCATTATTGTCGTGAAAAATGTTCAACAGTTTTTCGGAAATTTTGTAACTCCCAGTTTTAAACGTGTCGGTAATCAGCAGCGGTAAATAAGCTTCGAACAGATTTTTTATCAGCGACTGAAGGCTGAGGTCACCTCTGACATTCAAGTTTCCAATTCCTAAAATTATCCACGAGAAAATCCTCTTTCCAATATTCATGACGTACGGAGGTTTATCCGGTGGCAACACGAACTTTTTGATCAAAGTTACAAGCATGTTATTTGGCTGAGTCTGTGGCGGAAGAATGTGAAAAAAAAAACGAAATCATTGGTTTCAATAGATAAATTTGAATAAAAGACATGAACAATTGTTAACACAACGCACCTTGACGTACAAAATTGGCCCGCAATAGAATATTAGAGTTCCGATGCATCGGTAAATCCAGTATGTTAAATCAGACTCCTTGGTTTCTTCCGTGATCAGTTGTGACGCCCATTTGTCTATTTGGGCAAAGTATTCTCTGCACTTCCCGGCAATCCATAAACGCTCCTGTTCTGTCTTTCAAATGGAATATGTAATGTAGAGTTTTATCAATGAGCATTTGTTCATTTTCATTTTTTGGCTAGTTTAAAAGCTTTGTTTCGATCCACAATACCTGCAAACTTTGATGTCGCTTCATGATCGTTTTGATGAACAGAATAATTGGCTCTTTACTATCTGTAGCAGCAATTAGCTCAGAGGTTGATTGAAATACCTGAGCCATCTCGTCCGTCTCGATCAGGTAAAGAGTTAGATTCTTTAACTCTGTATTTTCGATGTCTGGTTTCATAATGCAGCACTTTATCCATGCCTATAGAAAAATGAGACTTGAAGATGATTTATTGTCGACGTACAAAATATCCATCATCGATTAAATAGTCCCAACCTGTATGATGATTGTATCGAAGTTCTTAACTTCTTTCCTTAGCTCGCAAACGGCATCTTCATCTTGCAGAATCAGGGCCAAGTATGATCTTATAATTCTGCAAACATTGATTTTTTGTGACAGTATTTTAAAGCTGGTGAAGATAGAATTTACTCCATTTATTTATATATTTATTTATTTATGTCTTCAGGGGTTAAAACTCTTTCACAAAGTAGAATGATAACAAAATTTAAAAAAAATTAATTTACATGGTGGTACATGGGAAGAAAAAATAAGTAATAAGTAAAGAAATAGTGTATTAGAGTCACTAATTATACGAAAACGGTTTGCGTGATTAACGAGAGACGAAATGTAATGTGCAGTTATATATGTCAAGCCACTCAGCATTTTCGGTGCAGAGTGATGAAAGCTTGAAAATAAGCGAGCCAGAGTCATGAGTATAATTAGAGTAGAATAAAAAATTGTTATGCCGCAAAGGTCGAGCTGAAACAAAGAAACAGAATTCACAAAGTAGTTCACTACAATCAATGATATTACGCAAGACTTTAAAGGCAAACACCACATAAAATCTGCACACAGCAGAAGACAACGTAGGAATACCCAGGGTAAATGCAACAGTGCTGTAGTCGTGGTCACGAAAAAGTATGTATGGGCTTCCCAATTCTATAGGCCACAAACCGTAAAAAAAAAAATTATTGAAATTTTCAAGATTATGGGCAGCAGTGAAGGTCCAAGGTCTCCAGATAACAGAACAACAAGTCAGACAGGGAAAAATGTACGAATAATAAAGTGAACGAAAAGTAGCAGCATTCTTAAGTGATGAAAATAAACGATTGTCAAAATTGATCTTCCTACGAGATTTGGAAACGACATAGTCGAAATGTTTATCAAATGTCGTTTTGCTGTCAAAATAGACCCCCAAGTCCTTTGCTTCATTTACCTACTTTAAAGGCGATTTATTAAGTACGTAATATCTTAAGTCAGTAGTCTGCAGATGCTTACCAAAATTAAGACAGAAGCACTTTTCGATACTGGAAACTAAACCGTAAAGACTGAACCAACAGAACAGGCAGTCTAGGTCATTCTGTACGAGCATCCTGTCATAGAGATTTGTAACAGCCTTAAGTATTTTGCCATCGTCAGTGAAATATGAGAACTTAACAGATTATAGAACCAGGCTAATATCGTCGATATAGATTAGGAAAAACAAAGGACCAAGGTGTGTACCTTGACCTACACCAGAAGTAACCTTAATAGCTAAAGAAACACGATTAAAAACCTTCACATACTGAACCCTATCACTAAGAAATGATTTGACCCAGCGGAGCAAAAATCCCGCCAGACCATAGATTTTTGATTTTTTTCTCACCTAACATCTTTGATCATGGGCGAGGAAACAAAGTGTTTGAATAGCGAAACAAATTTGTGTTGATATCGAGCAGCTGTCTCCGGTTCTTTCAATGCTTCCAAAGTAAATCTCATCGCAAGTTCCGACAGAATGTGGTAATCGTCGCCATATATTTGCATGTCGAATACCAATGTTCTAACTCTACTTGCTACATGCTTCCAAAGGGCATCTAACATTGGTCGGATTCCATTTCGCGCTGCGATGGAAAAATATGAGGTGAAATCGAATCAACTCTAATTGCTTGTAAACGCACCTGATATCGTTTCGTCGCTCAAACTCCTCAGCTCAATACATTTGTTAAAGACGTTGATAAGCACCGTGATCAACGTCTTGACTTTGGCTCTAGGGCACTCCAGAAAGTATCTGTCTATCCATCCACCGATGAATAAGTGTTCGGAAAGTTCCATTTCTTCACTAGATGTTAAAATTTCGTCCAACACATCTACGTACGCAGATAGCATTGAGCGCGAGGTTTCATCCTTGCGACAGCTGATCACGTCTACCTGAAGATATAAAATGTCAAACACGAGTTTGGTGGGTGAACTTTTGAATTAAAGAAGCCAAATATCTCTTATTGTCCCTTCACTATACCTCTTTTAAAAATCTTTCACAGATCTTTTCAAAGCTTATCTTCTGCTCGGCGAACAGGAGGAAAACCACGAGCTCCCCCTTCCATGCTATAATTCGACTTTGTTGATCTCTGTTTTCAGCAAGTACCGAAGGCAAAAGATCCAGCATCATAGTACACTGTGGAGGTAGATTGAAAGTAAGAAAATAATAATAGACCATGTTAAAAGATTTAAAATTCTGTTTTCTCCCTGAATATATTGCCGTTGAAAGATGGATTAAAAAGTACTTACAACTTGCGAAATATTTGTCGTCAGTGCAAGAGTAACGAACAGTGAAATAAAATTGTAGAGTCCAACGACAGAAAATTCTTCCACCTTACTTTTTGTGAATTTAGAATATATTCTGCCTTTTATCTGATTCCAATACTTGGGATCGACCTCGACTTGTGTTTTCCGCAAAAATATACCTAAGAGTAGAGGGAGATGTAGAATATTAGGATTAATCCTTGTAGAATACGTCAGGTAAGTTGTTTAATTTTTTACCTAGCAATCGAAGAAACATTCCATAAGACGATGTGCACGTGTTATTGTCTAATCTCTGCTTAACTTGTTTCAGGATATCCCTGGGCAATTTTCTGCGAAGAAGCAACTATTGCTTAGTCGAATTATACTGCAAAGGTACTTTAGAACGTAACTGCATGTAGCAAATTAAATGATTAACTAGCGCTGTTTACGAAATCGAAAAATGAAATACTGACTTAGAATGAGAAACAACGGTAACTCACTTGTCTACGGAAACGAACCATGGTCCTGTGGCTTGCAGGAGAAATGGCTGATCCAATCGCCGATGAAAACAATCCCAGAGCAGAGAAATGATCTGAACACGCGGCTGCCACCATTCGCAAGTCAGTACACTTAATAAGGGTATCATTTCTTGGAGCTCTTCATCGATTTCGACTCGTTCACCAGCCTTGCCACCTTTGTTCAAGTAGATTTTCAAAATTTTCTCTACTTGTACATGGTTTGGATTAATCTGAGCAAACGTAATTGACAAAAAATGAAATCAAAAATTCTAGTTTTCATAGAGAGTAGGTGGTTGTTTATCAGGTGGAAAAATTTGCAGAACAGGATCTCGCCTCAAGTTGAATAAAGGAACACTGATGATTCTTCATACCCTTGTCGAAGCTATTCCGGTATAAACTCCTTCCAAATTATATCCATAGAGTAGAGTCAAGTGGTATATCAACCAGATGGAAAACATCTCGGGATTTTTACACTCTAAGAAATGCTCCTCCGGGACACTGTTCCATGATACAGATGTGATTGCTGCTGTTGCGGGACCTAATCTCATATCAAGACCAATGTTTACATAGTCCCAAAAGGTCTGAAATTTTCATTAAACCGCATAATTGTGTAAGATACAATAGAGTTTATTGTGATAGACAAGCTTCACAAGTGCTATTAATGACGCTTTACCTTTGATCCTCTCTTCACTGCCAAGTCATCGATAAATATTTGAAGCATTAGCCATAATTCTCGTGTACAGGTGCAGCTGTACGGTGTCTTGATCTTGAGGTTATGATTTTTTGATTCCAAGGAAATCTGGGGGAGTAAAATTTTTTCAATACTGAAAGTTAAACCAAATGGCAAACGGAAGCGACATTTAAAATTTTCTAAGACAACAAGGATAACTTATCAAGTGATGAAACCGCGTCTTACCCTTGTAAATAATTTTGTAGCAACGTAAATAAGGTCATCCACGACGATGGTGATTGCCTCCTCCAGATCTGGATTGTGATAGGGAATGTTAATGCTGCCTAAGGAATTTGTATTGTAGTTCATGAGATTATTGAGTGTGGAAGAATTCTCAGGGTACTCCTTGGCATCCATCAGCGTCAGCCAAAACCATCTTAGCTCGAGGTGCACATGATACATATGAAACTGTGGCAGGACGTGCTGAAAATTTTTTAATACCTGTGGGTTTTGTTTGCCTCAAAGTTAACTTTTAATGAACACATTAACTACGTTATCAACAAGGCCTCCAGAGTCCTTGGGTTTGTTATGCGTTCCTCCAAGGACTTTTAAGTCCTCATCTACCCTGAAGATGCTATACTTCTCGTTAGTTTGTCCCATCCTATACTATGCTTCTTCCATCTGGCACCCCCTTAGTAAAGGTAATGTTTACCAGCTGGAGGTGGTGCAGTAGAATTCCTCAGACACGTATCGTATAAAACTAATCATCCCGTGAGACTCTTAGATTACGAATACTCTGAGATTGGCAAACATTTAAATATCCCCAGCTTGTCCTACTAGAAAAACTAACAAGACCTACTATTTTTATATAAAGTTTTCAACGACTTAATCGATTCTCCTCCTATCTTCAAGATGTTTTACTTTCACGTCTCACGGACATCAGCTAAGAGAAACGACATCATTTTTCAGGTGCCAGTCTGCTCTAACACATACTTGGCTAAGTCCGTCTCGGCGCGATTTAGCATTTTAGCTAATAGGAATAACACGTGAATTGATCTGAAGAACACACCTAACTACCGCTTTAAAACAAAATGCTATGGTTGCCTGTTTTGAATATCTGTAATCTTATTATTCTACATTTCTGTATTTTGCTACCTAAGTTTTTGTAAATTTTGTTTAAAGGGAGTATGTCTGTATAAATATAAGAAACAAATAAATACATAAATACAAAAAACTCAATGTGCAGTGAAAAAAAACGAGGTTTGAAAACTTTGGGGACTTTACCTCAACAGCAAGATTGGACCCTGCATAGTGAAATATGGAGTCATTAATGTTTCTCAGTTCTCTGATGTACTTTTTGAGCACGAGTAACAATTCAGCAAAATCTTCTCCAATCAGATTTTCGACATTTTTAATCAAGGCTGAGTTCCATTTGATGCTGGATAGAAAAAACAAATATGGAAAATTAATAGCGATTTATTTTTCTCCTAATTTTTCCAGTTCGTTACAAGTCTCAACGTGGAGAGAAAAATTAGCCTCACCTATAAAAGTACGATCGTATGTAAACCAGGGCTTCACAGACGTTTTTTCTTGCCAAAAAGAAGTCTGGCTGGTTTTCTTTACGTGCTGTTAGAGTCTCGCTCTTCTTACAGCGACTGAGCAGCTTGAGCTTCATTCTGTAGAAGTGAAAAAAATTCAAGAAAATGCAAATTGAAACAAGAAATAGATTTGGATGTTGCATTGTCTTACTCTATGGAAGTAGTGAGGTGTTTGAGATTTAGAGCGGCAATGGAGCTCGGCATAACGCTGCCAAAAAGAACGACGTGCCCGAAAAAGGAAGGGCTTTCCTGTGAGTTGAAAACCATGCTGTTAATTTCTTGTTGAAGAAATAAGCTTGACTTGTTCAGCTGCCAGTCATTAGAATTCACTTTCCCACTACAATCGAACGTTCCTCGCAGCTCCATCTAACCTAAGTACCATGTGGATGAGTTCGAAGGTTAGGATTGAAAAAAAAATCGGCCGTTATGATTTTCCGAGGGGACAAATTTGTTCGCCACTATTCACGTTGTTAATTCTTATTTAGCATACTCGAAAAGGAAGTAAAAGAAGAAAAATTCTCTTTTCCCCATTTACAGTGCCGAGTTGAATTGAGTCAATTGACACATGTCAATCAGCTGTTGCAAGTGGCAACAAAAGACAAGCAGCGATTCTCATTTTGGCGGAAAATTAATCACTGATTCTGGTCGACGTTCCTGATTGGCCACTTGGCCCTTTCTGGTGCTCCAATTGGTCAAGGATCGCGGGAACATGTGGCATGTATGCTGACAGTGCTGACACTCGTTAATCATCACTGGATGGCGAAGAGGTGCGGTTGTACTAAATATGAAAGATTTACATATGAAAACGAAGATTAATTATAAAAAGTTGCAGCGGATAACTTCAATAAACTTATAAACAGCTTTGTAAATTCCGTGATTTATGTTAAAACAAGTTGATAAGTATTTATACCTCTTATGAATGAGAGCAGCTAGTAAAAAAGTTGAATATTTTCAGTCACGACGAGTGAAAAGACAACATCAATTCGGCTGTCGAACATGTCTCAACAAACTTCCATGTACCAATATTATAAGGTGGTTAGTGCTGGGCGACAACAAACCGACAAGAATTCTCCAATCGTCATCAAGACGCCTCGAGAGGCTCTGAAGCAGAAGGAAAATTCTCTTGAACAGGATCGAATCAACTATCCTAAGCAACAACCGACCATGGCTTCTCTGTCTGAGAATCGTGGCGACCTGTTGTCGACAGCGTCGTTGGTTGATCGGGTCGACAGTGAAGACGAAGCCTTGCTGAGTATCAGGCACTTGGTTAGCGACCCGAAGCCTCTCTCGTACCAGGAATCATTCAATTCCAGCTCCGCCTCTACGCCGACTAAGAACAATGTGTCCCAGAAGAGAGCCTTATCCGGCTCGAGAAGAAGCAGCAGCATGTCGCCACGGAAAAAATCCCAGAACACACCGGTCAGCACAGTTATAAGGAGACTGAAACATCGAAGCCCTAGAAAATTGATATACGACGAGGCGATTGATACTAGCAAAGTATCCGAGGTTGTAGAGATTCTGAACCTTGCTAGAACTGGGGTCTTGCCGAAGAATAATTTTTTTCTTTCAGAAGTGTATCGCAATAATGATTCTGAACCACCTGAAAGAGGCTATATTGAGATAGATGATACAACATCTACTTATCGTATCGACAGGGTGAATATACCAAATGACAAGCATGCTGAGCATATGTTTAATATTATTGTTGATGTTTTTGCAAACTCTATCAACTGTGGGTATTTCGATGACGATGAACTTGATCGAATATTTGATATGCTCACAATGAGCCAGCAATCACAAGCACTTTTTGTAAGGATGCTTCTGAGGACGCACGTTTGGAAGAGACGCACCTCTATTAAGTATCCAGAAATTGCGGAAGACCTTAATCCGCTGTTCGACGAATTGGAAGAAAACAACTTCTTCACTTCCGGTAAATGGCTATCTGGCTATTGTGGAATTTGTCTACTGTTAAGCTAATAACTCGTAGCAGACGTGAAGAAATTTGGAGGTTCGCCAAATTATTCAATCTTTTCAGATACCAATGACGTCCCCCTTGAAAATCTTCTAACGATACTGTCGGCAAGCGAAGTTCACGATGTGGCCCGGCAGTCGAACATACCTCGACAGAAAACTAAGGAATCAGCGATTGAAAAAATTCTGAGGACTAGTTCTACGCAATCCTTATTTCCTGGAAGAGAAAGTCCAGCTACGGTGCTAAGGAGAAGGGTTCTAAATGCATTGGGACCTTGCACTTGCCTGCTGCAGGAGATGATAAACCTCGTAGAACGTATCATCACGCTCTTCATACCTGCGCAAGAAATAACTGCAACTCTTTCCAGCACATTTCTTCAACTCACAATGATTAAAGATGGTAGTTTGAGATACCCGGAAGTGCAGGTTCATAAGGTTCCTGTCTTCCAAAATAGAGATCACCTTGTGCGGTAGGTTAAAATTTACGCACCTGGATTTTTCTTTGATATATACGGAGGAACTTAATTCAATTCTATGCTGTAGGTACGTTGACTGGAAACAAAAGTGGAAGCTTGTTCTTGAGCTGCCCAGAGGTGACCCAAGAAATTGGGACACATTTAGAAGGATTGGAAGAGACGCTCATTCGCGGTTGATGTTTCTTTTGCAACAGAATCCCATCAGGTGACGAGGAAACAAAATAGTTTTACCTAATAGCTTGAAATACTACTTCAGCCATATTTTATTTCATTTAACAATTATTTTGCAGTCAAACAGACACCGGAGTGCCTCGTCATGTTCAGAAATTCAGCGAGAAATATGTATGCATGAAAATAGTAACATCTTGTTTAGAAATATTCAAGAAAGAAAGCTCTTACATACCAGAAGCGGTTAAAATGCTAAATGACCTTATAAACCAGGAAACCTATTGCCAGAGCAGAAAAGGTGAATGGTACGATGAACTGGCATTGATAGAGACAAAGTATAACAAAAATCTGAATGATGCTGCTCGTATAATTATAAAGGGATTGACTCATGCGACTGTCACAGAAATCGGAAAGCACGTTCTTACAAAGAGAGCTTCTATGTTGGCGAAGAGAAAAAACGGCATAAATCGAGATGTGCAGTCAGATTTGAAAGGTCTTATCAATCCGGACATACTCAGAGAGCCTCGCAAGGTCTCTATACATGGCAAAGTGATGCAGGGGTAAGATTCAGACGAGATAAATTCTTTTGCGACTATCAGTCTAAATTTATCTCCATATTTCCACAAATCCTGATTTTTGCGTCTTTTACGGTTTTCCAGGAATAAAACAGGACGGAAAACAACATGGAAAATGGATTTGGAGGATGGAGACAAAGGTTACATGGGAGTCGAGCAACGAGCTGTGTGTTATTATAAGGAATTGGGATACATTCACAAGTGGCATTGCGAGGGTTCATTTCCCGTAACATTGTTTGCGCTCCTGATGTGGGAAGAACTTTACACTTTGTCGATTCGTGGCACTTATCTGAGCATGTACCAAAGAGCTCCTCTGGATTTATACACCTCGGAGTTCTACACCAACAGAAAAGAAGAAATTGATAGAAAGATTGAATTCATCAAAATTCTGAGCGAGGAGCAGCTATGCAGTTTGATTGAAACTTCCTTAGAGACCCGGAGTCTCTACGAATCGATCATGCCTAAGCCTCTAGCTGTTTCCAATGAGCAGTTCGTTGTAAATAATCAAAATGTCGTTTAGAAAACGCGTTTCAGATTTACGTACTGTTAATAATTTTCAATTCGCTTTATTATTGCAGGATCTAGTGCGATGCATGGGGCCTGTTATAGTGGCAGGGATCTGTAAGAGAATGGGGTCTAACTTCAGTGTGTGGAAAGCGGGTTTCCCCGACTTAGTGATCTGGGATCCCGTGGGAAAAAGGGTAACAGAATTAGCATTTGCAATTCTTAATTTAATAAGAATATAATTTGAAATTGATGAAACTGCCCGTGTAAATACCATATCACAGTTTAAAGCGATAAGGCAGTGGTAGTTAGTAACTAAAACAACGTTTTTATTACAGTACAAGATCGTAGAGGTCAAAGGACCTGGGGACACATTATCTCCTAAACAAACTTTGTGGATGCGATACCTGAAAGATCTTGGTGCTGACATCGAGCTTTGTGAAATTAAAAGTAAGCTATTTAATTATTATTCATGTCGCATCACTGTAGTTAATCATTATCACAACCATAATTTGATAGACTTCATTTTCCTGCATTGTTCACAAAGCCAGGGCTTGTGGTATCGTAGTTGCACACGGACCTGAGAAATGATACCTAGAAATCAACAAATTAGCAAATAAGTAATTAATCAAGGGCACGTTTTAACATCATGAATTATTCTCCAACTTTCTGGTCTCTCGACACGTCAAAAAGATGCTTACTGAAATTGATTTGTAGCTGGAGTACTTTCTACGTTGAATTCAGCAACGACGACTCCACGGTCAGCTACTTGAGGAGCAAACATGGCAGCGGGGTAGACGACGGATGAGGTGCCAATGACGAGGCAAATGTCACAGTTTTCTACGGCCTCACCTGGAAATATTTTACAAAAATAATTATTGGGATCTCTGGCAGGGACGTGGATTAAGAAATTGCATCTAGCGGTAAAAATATGCAACAGATTGAGTAGGTCACGCTGTACATAAAGAAATGTAGACAAGTGTATTTTTATAAACATAGATATTGTTTTTGTAATTTTAAAATGTAATACGACACTTTCATGACATTCTTGATCTACTCACTCAGATGTTAAATATCGCCACCAGATAATGTATCCGAGTGCTAGAGTTCCCAATATTGAGAGTAGCATCATATTTTTATGTACAAACATTGTGATGTAGAGAATTTATCAGACTGTTTAATATAATTAATAACATAAATTGTTGTCATTTTATCACATTCACCAGCTCTTTGGAGCACGCTTCTATCCAAGTTTTCGCCAAACCATATAATATGTGGTCTGAGCAAACCCTTGCACATGGATTTTTTACATCTTGGCAGTTCATCGACAGGAATAGGCAGCGATTTTGCAGTACGATCAGGAGCTCTGTGGAAAGTTCAATAAACTATTAGAAAAGAAAGAGAGAAAGAAGTCTTGGAAGGCGAAGAAATGCAATATGGTTTATTTTTCCCCATGCAATATCGTAAAATTGATACTGTGATAGGAGATTTTACAGTTACTTTTCATTACCCCTTTCCCTCAAGGGCTGGACAGATTGGACTGCTTCTATCCTCAACAACTTCCTTGCACTTTGTACATCTTGTTTTGTAAAGAGAACCGTGGAGCTCGATGACATTGGCCGAACCGGCACGCTGATGAAGCCCATCGATATTCTGCGTTAATATCGTTACAATATTACCGTGATTTCTCATTCGCTGTTCAAACTCCGCTATTGCCTTGTGTGCCTATCAAATTGGAATACAAATTCTAGTCATGTCACGTTCAAAGAATAGAAGCATAACAAAGGCATTATTTATTTTTTTATTGATCATCGGGACCTTAAATTACCTGATTCGGCTCAACTTTCAGGACCAGTTCTCGCCTGTAATGATAGAATTCCCAAACTAGAGATGGATTGGCTGAAAAAGCCTGCGGCGTAGCAAGATTTTGGGCTTGATAATTCCTCCACAAGCCGCCGGAACCTCGAAACGTTGGGACACCGGATTCAGCCGACACTCCAGCTCCAGTTAAAATTAATACATTTTTGGCGTCCTTCAACGCCTTTCGAAAGGAATTCATTTAGACTTTTTTCAATTGTTTAATTAGGGTTGGGTTTATTGGTTAGGATTTAAGCTGTCACTGCAGTGCACACGACAAATTTCGCCAAAGCTCAACAACAACTGTCTACCCAAGGAGGCTTGTGGCTACCGATAAAATGTAAGTACTAAGTACTGTTCTCGTGCGATCGTTTGATTCATGGTTACTGAAATATAAATATTACATCTTAGCATTATGCATCTTTAGTGACCGCCATTGACCTCGCAGGAAAAGTTTCACATTTTGATCCACAACAATCCGCTCGACGTCGCCCCATACAACCTGACAATAACAAAAGAGCGCTGGAAAAAAGTTTCCATTTTGCTCGCGGTGCGAATTCGAATATACTTCGTGATCCTCAGTCAACGTAACCTATGACCGCAACGCGTACGGCGTCAGTCGACGTTGGTCGACGTTAAGTTTCTCCAGTTAGTGGTAACGAGCGGTAACAATAAACTGAAAATAGGATCCTTGTAATTCATATCAACCCTATCACGTTAAAACTTGAGTATAGTGAACAGCGCGTCGTGTTACGTTTAACGAAAAACTTTGAAGATGCCGAATACAGAGTTCAAAAGCCAGCGAGGATTCACGCTTGGGTAAATATAGTGAATAATTAACGCGTACTGTATTTCGATAGTTTGAAAATTATTCATGAAATTGTTTCTGGAATATTTCCTGTTCTGTTGAGAGTTTGACCTACATTTCTATATTTTCCTTTGTAGCGAGTTAATGCGCAAACCTAATCTGGTTCTGGAGGCTGGCGACGATATCGATGATGACGAAGACGACCAGGTGTACGGCTTCAATAACCGCAACATCAGCAATGAAGAGATGATGAAATATTTGAATATCGACGACAACGAGGACAGCGCCAATCCTGAAAACGATGGTGAAAATCAGGCTGATTCAATTAAGATTGTTCCATGCAACACAAGCTTTGAGGATCTCAAAGTTAACATGACCGATGTAACGGGCGAAGGAAAGGTAACTCCTCGACCTTCTCACACCTGAAACAAATTTCATTTTTCACTTTTTTATCATCATCCATTGTGCGGCAGATTTTCAAGTCTGTGAAGCAAGTCGGAGTCGGGGAAGTTGTTCCAATGGATGCCATGGTGTATGTCCAGTACATGGGCTACTTTGAGTATCAAGATGAACCGTTCGATTCGTCTTACTTGCGCCAGACATCAGAGAGGGTGCGACTGAACAAGGGAGTGCTGCTACCGGGACTGGAAATTGGGATTCAGACTATGAAGAAGCACGAGATTTCTCACTTCATCATCCATCCTGATTATGCCTTTGGACCCATGGGATGTCCTCCCAGAATTCCTCCCAACGAGGAAGTCATGTTCGCTGTTTACCTGAGCGACTTCGTTGACAATGCAGCTGCGGATACTTACGACAACTTGGACCAGGAGGAGAGAAAGTCTATGGAAAAAGCCTTTCCTAAGGCAATGGCTGTTCATGCTACTGCAAATGATGATTTCAATAGAAATAGAACAAAACAGGCTGCCAGAGGGTTCGTTATTGATTTTTACCCAGATTATCTCATGCCTCTGCGTATTTATTTCTTGTCACTAATCAAACAGATGAAAATTTTAGGTACCTGAAGGTCGTTAAGATTTTGGAGAGTATTGCACTGGAGAATGAGGAAGAACAAACTAAGCAACAGAAAGCATTGACCAAGGCCTATGTCAATTTGGGCATCTGTTACAACAAACTCGGTGAACCTCGTAAAGCTTGTACCGTTTGTAGAGATGTACCTGTGCCAAACGCAAAAGCCTTTTTTACGTAAGTCATTTCTTTTCATTCTGAAGATGGAACACTAATTATCAAATTTGTAAACCTTGCAGAAACAATTTTCGATTCGTTACTTACTCCAGGAACTCACTTTGCTTTCAGGCATGGAAAGGCGCTGATGACTATGGGCGAATACGATAGAGCGATGGAGGAATTCCACAAATCTCGAATGATCGACCCTAACAATCAAAGGATTGTGAAAGAAATCAAACAGGTAATTGAGCATTTTGATTCATCATTTACCAAATTAAGCACTATTTGTTTGCAGATCTAATTCCATCTGGAAGAAATAATATATAAAACTTGTTATTTGTTGTCTTACAAGCTCAGAATTTGATTTCCTTTCAGCTCAACGAACGTATAATGGCATACAAAAGTAAGCAAAAGAAACTGTTCTCAAAATGGCTGCAGGTTAAGTCAAATGACAAGGAAATGGACGAGCATGTTAAATGTGCTCGTGAACTTTGTGAAGAGTTGAAAAATAATCCGGATGTAATGCGGCAGCCTTTGCCCGCTGGGTTGAATGATCGCGAATTGGACTGCTTCAAACAGCAGGCAGCTACTATGGGCTTGTTTTTCACGTCCCACGAACGATTCGGCCATACTAATTATTACATTTCTAAACCAAGTTACGAACCTGCCAGACGAGCCTAAAGACTTATTTTCATTACATCGCCAATTCAATTAGAGTACAATATTTTAATTTTAAGAATATAGTCCACGGTGTTTGGTGTGAAAACTTCTTCCAATGTCCCAACCGTCTGACATCCTTATTCAGCATTCTTACTAGGATTTAAGTTTGATCATAGAGTAGACTCAGCAAGCCAGAAAGTTTTGTTTAAAACTTCACATGCGTCATCCTGCAATGTGAAAAATACACGTGCAAAATTGATATTTGATAATCGCTTTGCTTTATTCAAAGGCCAAAAATGAAACAAGTGAAAATAGTCGTGTTTACGTATTATTTTGCTGATGCCTTCACTCTGCGATTGGGTAAATTAATTATCTGTTACTTCACTTTTTGTTATTCTATTGATCGTTCATTATTATAAGAGATGTTATTTTATGTATGAAAAATATGAATGAATCAATAAATAAAGGAAAGCTATTCATATCTCGGCAGTCTTCGCTTTAAACACACAGTCAAAATTTTGGTATAGACAGATTATTGTGAAAATTTATATAAACGATGTTATATTCGTATTTCGCATTTACCCAAAAATTATGTCAATGGAAAAAATAACCGGGACTGAGAATTATTGCAAAGAAAAAAATACTGTGTCAAAAAAAAAAAATACAGAGAAGCGAGCAGTCACATAATTTAAATGAATGAACTGAAAGAACTGAAAATCGACAATATGATAAGTGACGAAGAAGTAGAGGTGATTGAGTCGACGGACAACAAGAAGCTTGAATTGGACAATTTCAATGATAATGGAAAGCGTGCGTTGATCATTATGCCTGAAGATGCACAGATTTCTGAAATAGTTCAAATGGCCGATATAATGCGAAGGGCTGGGGTGAGAGACTAACTCTGAATTAAGTGTCGTACTTCTTTACTTTAAAAATATAGCAGACCTTCAATTGGCTATTGATTCCAGATCAGTGTTGTAATCGCAAGTCTGGATGATTCAGACTGCATACGGGGTAACAGTAACATATTCTGTTATGCAGACGCAGCGCTTTCTGATGCCTTGAGAGAACCATCGTTCGACGTGGTTGTTCTACCTGGCGGTTTGTTAGGAGCTAAATCGCTTGGAGAGGTAAGACATAAAATTTTGTAAGATTTGAATGATGTAAACTAGATAATAAATTGCTGCAGTCGGAATTGGTTGGTAAACTGCTGAAAGAATTCGAGGACAGCCACAAGTGGATAGTCGCAATAGGAGATGCTGTGCCGGTGCTGCGTAAGCATTATATAGGTGCTGGAAGAACTTTTACGTGTCATCCGCTGATAAAATACAAAATTGAAGGATCCGAATACATGAAGTACAAATATATCGACGATGACGTACACGTGGATGGTAATAATAAATTGTCATCCACGAATTGTATCAGCAAAAGGGGAAACAAATTGATTAAAATTGGATTATGAATTTTCAGGTAAGATAATTACCTGCAGAGGTGGTCCGAACACGATTCAGTGCGCTCTGAATCTCGTTCATTTAGTCTGCGGTCGTTACATTGCTGAAAATATTGCGGAAAAATTGTCTATCAAATATGACAACGGATACTGCAGAGAGTGTTGTGGAAATTGTAAATACTGCTGTCGTGAAGACAAGGTAGCCAACTAATGAGAAATTATAGAATTGCTATTTCAGAATAATTTTTAACTCATTTAATACGTAACATGATTTAGAAGGAAATTGATCCCAATATTGCGGAACGATTTTCGTGCTCGACTTGCTGCGGGGTGAGTTATTCAGAAATTGTCGAATGGGAGGAATGCAGAGTTCTGTCCAGTATGTTGGAAAAAGAATACATGATAAAATATAAAATTCAACGACAAGAACTTAAGGATAGGGAAGAAGACAGGAGCATAGAGGAGAAAGAATTACAACAACAAATCAAAGAAGATGAAGAAGAATTAAAAAAACGTAGAGAAAAGTGGACGAATATGCCGTGCATGACTCAGGTCTTTGATTTTTCACATCAGTCTATGGTTCAAGCTAAAATGCTGGTGCTTACTTTTTTTTCTCACTTGTAAATATCGCAGGCAGAATATGACAGGTACATGCGAGAGTATGCGGAGAGAGAAGAATCGCGCTACAATGACAGAATGCAGAAAATATACGATAGACTACATATGAGACTTAAGAAATCGAGAAGGCACCAGGACATGATTGATTCTATGAGGAACATGGAACCGAACGAAATGGATGCTGCACTCGCTCAGATAACTTAGTAGAGTTAGCAATTTGTAGGAGGAACAGAAAACAAAGAATTTTATAGGTACTTTAAGTAAGTTTTAAAAAAATTGATTTTTTTTTGGCATCAATTTCTTTGTAATCGAATTACTAGGAAAGTAATTATTTTCGATCGATAGAGACTAAACTTAATTTAAAAAAAAAAAAAAAATAATAATTACAAACGTAACAGGATGTACAGGTCATTTTTGTGCTTATATTCTACTTTACAGGCTTCAGATTTATGTTCCGCAGCATGCATAAATCTCTCGCAGTGGCTTTTCGTCCTGCTGTTGTTTGAATATCGTACAACTTGAGTAATAAATCAGTCGTAAATAACTCGGGCAGCGCTTTGAGCAAACATGGAACCTAAAAGAAGAATATCGTTCGGTTTACGAAATAACTCTGGAAATTAAACTTGGTTCACTTCGTATGACCTATTCTTACCAAAGTTTGCGGCATTCCTTGTAGAACGATTTTTGTCCTGTCCTTGCCGCACTGAACGATGAACCGTAGAAATTGTAGGATGAAATGCGTCTGCTGTGATACTTCGCCATCCTTCCCAGCGAGTAGTGTAAAAGTTTTGAACAACATATTCAGCGCAGTAAGCAATGGCTCTCTTAAGCGAATAGACTTCTGCCCGTTAGGTTGTCCCTGAGCCTGAGGAGAGCTCGTGTCAAATATCGAACTCGAGTCCCCCGTTTCGTTCAGTCTCAATATTTTGTTGGCCGGCACACCGATCGCATCTAATTCTTCGCTGTCTAATTCGCACCTTGCACGCTTACGACTGTTTCCTCTGGGTGGGTTCGAGTTGTTGTACTCCAAGGTTGAATAGATACACGAAACGCACAGCTTCGCCAGTACAGAAGACTGAGGTTCGACTAGCTCCTCTCTCCTGAAATTTGGAATTATTTTACTCCCGCTTTTGTTGGAGTAGTTGAGCAATCGAAAGCCGCAAAATATTTGGCACAAAATTCTCACTGCGATCTATTGTAGAGGTACTGAGGTATGACGTGATGCAGCAGGTCCAAGGTGCAGTTTTCAATGTCCAAGTGAAATACTGCAAACGTCAAATCCACTGCCTGATCCAGTTCCTCTTGGTATCTGTACTTCATTACTTCTTTGACCAAATTCGAAACGAACCACAGCGAACCGCCGGTGTTCAACAAAGATTCTAGCGATTGAGTAGCTTCGATGTTGATCCAACCCCTTTGCTGTATTCCATGCCACACAGTTTCCAACTGCTCAGATATCGGCTGCCGCGATATTATACTAAAATGAAATGATTTAACAAGACCTAGGTTAATAACTAAAAAAATTTTCATAATTACCTGTGCGACATTGAAAGCACCTTTGTCTTGGATTGCGTCGGAGGATGAACGTCGTACTGCATTTTACGTATTATTTGGCACATTAGGCTTGATCTGAAAGAGTTTGATCAATTAGGAAGCGATAATTTAATTTCGAATCACCTTGAGTCGACGTGAATAATCGACGCAATTTTACCTTTCTTTGAAATTATCCTGCATCTCGTCACTGGAAATAGGAGTCAGGAATTGTTGAACCATATTCATGGGCTTCAAGAGCGCATCTTGATGCGTTATGCTGACGTGAGCGCAGAGCCAGGCTGCTGCACATACCGGCAAGCAGCAGGCCGCTGCTCTCAGGCCGTCCAAGGCGCGTTTCACATCGCCAGCTCCGAGTGCTCCACTTTCCCAGGCGCAGAGAAGCTCTTTGACAGCGCCCATGGCCGAGCGACAAGCGATGTGCCATTTCATGTTACTAGACTTAAAGTCTGGATCCGGGGAATTGATTTGGGCAAGTAACGTGTCCACTCGAGCTGCGTCAACGTTTTGGAGCATCCGACGCGGGCATTTGGGCTTGTTTCGTTCTGCCATACACTCTCGGACCCATTGTTCAAAGAACGAATCACCGTCTTCTTCAAGAACCACCTGAATAGCCAACAGGAGAGAGAAATTTGAGACAAAATCAAGAGGATTTGGATTTCAATGTTTTAGTATCAGCAAGCTCACTTCAGATCCGTATGTTTGAACGATAGAGCAGAGCATTAGAAACGAAACATCAAAAAGCATTGCTCTTGTCGCAGCCATTTTCCCTGTCACAGCATCGTTTATTTGTTTACTACATTCGTTGAACTTTATCAGTTTAGAGACGAAGGTTTTCAGTTTTCCCTCGACAGTTGCAACGGCCAAGATTAATTCGAAACTCTTTCCAGTCAGTACCTGGCACAGCATGCTCAGCAGTGCTTCCTGAATTTTCGTATAATCTGTATTGAGAGTCTTCAGAATTCCAGCCAGAGTTGGTTCCGCGCGAATTATTACTTTTGGAATTGATGGCTTGGGAGTTTCTGATGGTTCTAATTTCTGTAATGCTGCAGTTACACCTTCTCTGTAATACAGAACAATAAAGTGAAAATTCCGTCAACCATGGAATGTTGTTTATATTTACATATTTGTATATTTATTTATTTATTTATTTATTTATTCATATTATACGGGATTTTGGCCCACTTATAAAATTTTAGCAGTAGAGAAATAGGTGACGCCGACAAGCGCAAGTACATAGAATAGAAAAAAAGAAAATAAGAGTAATAGAAACACCAGTATGCAGAAAAGTACGATAACAGCATAATATTAAGCCAAAGCTCTATTCGAAAGACAGCACCCTGTCCCTGCAGAGCATTTTGAACCTGTTATAAAAATTATTACCGTTGGCTGCTAAGCTGCTTCGCCTGTTTCTCAGTAACCAAATTGACTTTTTGTAATTCGTTTAGCAGGCACTCGATGCAATTACAGGAACAAGCCGTGTCCATGATATCAAGCAGAGGAGTAAATTGGAGCAGCAATTCAAAGGCGTCCAAGATGTCTTGGGAGTACTCCAACTTCTCTTCACCTATCGAGAGAAATGCGAGTATTATTACCATCAAAATGCAATCCTGTATTATTATACGGTATTGTTCTGAATATAAGCCAAGGAATTTTGTCGTTGATAGCACCTGGCAACATCCTCCTCGTCTTATACATAGACCCATTTTATGTGTGGGTAACTAAGAAAAACACCCTGAAATACTGTCTCGGAATTGGGGTCAGCTTATACTCGGAACAATACGGTATACAGAAAATGCTCTCTCACCGCTGAAAGTCGTTACGTTTAATTCTTTCAAAATGTGTGGTACTTTCAAAAACGTAAAAGCACCCCATAGCGACTCTTTGGAAGTTCCGGTTACGTCGTGCAGACACATGAAGCAGGCGCGAATAATTTCCGAATACAACTTGGCGTTGGAGTATCCCTTGATTCTCTGTATCATCAGGAGCTGATTGACCAGAACTGCGGTTTCGGTGCTTGGATTAAGCAAGACTTGAACAGCGAATAATGGTTGCAAGCAATAAGTGATCGGCTCCTTTTTGTTGTTCTTGGAATGCGAAGCCAATGTTTCTATATCAAGGTTGCAAAGCTGTTTCAACGAGCTCTCAATTGGTACTGCAGACTTTACTGTACTATTCTTCTGAAGAGATTCTATGTCCTGGCACTTTTTCACCACCTCGATATAAAGTTCTGAAAAAAGACAATAATGAAAGTTTTAATTTCTACAGGGTACCAGATATTTCTACACCCAAAATCAAATCTCAATCTGTTCTACCTTTATCATCATGCTTAGCTAGGCACATCATGGCACAGAGGAAGTCGGAGTTAATCATCTGTTTCAGAATGCTCGCCGGTTTATCGATCAAATCCGTGGGATAGGTGAGTGATGGATTATTTTGGGGTATTTTGAGCACGTGGAGATAACACAGCAGCAACCAATGCACTATTGAAAGTACAGAGGCAGCTAATAAATCTTCCTCCGGCTTTCCTCGACAGGTTATACCGACTTGAATTGTTTCAAGAAATTCTAACAGGCTTATGATACAGTGCGGCTTGTGAAATGCACCGTATTTGCTTATCCTTTGTAGAACAGCTGCGTAAGACACTAACTGAAAAATGTGATGTATTATTGTCAGCAGATTTTTGGAATATCACCTTTCGAATTTGAGGAGAAAAAGAAACGGGCAAACCTGCGAGCTCAGCGAATGTTTTAAGTACGATAACACCAGTTGATTTGGTCCGGGGCCCACTAAAGCCTGCTGCAGAATGCAATCTGCCAAATTGTAGACATCTCCGCTTACACCTCTTGGTAAAATCTGATAACAAGTGAAATTTAAGTCAAATGTGAAATTTTCACAGCCGTTTGATTACCAGAATTCAGCGGTACGTACAGTTTTTATATTGATTCCCCATTGTAAGTCGTTCCAACGTTCACGCCAAGCCCTTAATAGCAGAGCCTTGAGGCTGCTAGTCTTGCTTGTAACCTTAGTCTCCATTGTTCTCGTCGATAGAGGATTGCGCATAATTAATCAAAAGGTAAATACAGCCTGTCGAGTTTCGAATTAGTGATACTTTTAGCCTGTCATACGTATTGAGACAGGATCAATACATCGGTTGAGACTATTTCACAGTACCTTAGGCGGGTCAACACGACGTTTCGAAAATTGCTGAAAAATCGACGCCATGCATTGATTCATTTTAACAACATTTAACGCGAATAAACCGTATGTACAATTCTTGAATAATAAAATTACGTATTTGTTGTCGTGATTAGGTTAACCGAAAACTGCGAGACGTCATCGCCATCTTGACATCTTCTGTTAATAACAGTCTCAGACAGCCCCTGACACTCACCACTGCTCGTATACTAAAAAATTGTACGCGTTTTGTCCCCTTTTTTTAGTTCCTCTACGTGGCGCTAGTAGACCTTTGACACGCTCGCTCGCTCGCTGATCGCACGCAAGCTTTTTAGACAACTACTAGCGCCACCAGTGGTGGAGATTGGCGGCAGAATCGAGGGACATTTTGCGAACCACTTTTAGCAGCGTGTGCACGGTCTTACATACAGGTCTGGCAACGAAGCCAATTTTCTACAGAGCGGCGTGGTTCTCTTGCTGTCCGTGGTTTTTAGTGTTTGAAATAGCCATGTCGCAGCGCTGCTATCTAGGGATGTACGTGGGGTAGGGATGGTAGGGATAAAAATGTGCCAATAACAATATTATTATTACGTTGGCGCTGCATTGCGCACGCGTTGATTATCTATCTCTCGATCACAACGCTGGCCTGGCGGCCACAAAGTGAGATACATAACCGGCCGTGAAATGAACCACCCCCATTACCTTCGTTGCCTGTATGTAAGACCGTGAGCGTCTGTCAGGGGGCTGACCGTGGTTTCGCATATATGTATATGGGCATTCGCTCACTCACGCGTTTTTATCACGTTATTGTTGCTAGTAACTAGACCGCAGCGACAACTGGTTGTGCCGCTAGAATCGACCACTCCTAAGATTCATAGACTTAAAAAGATAGACTAAGCGCTCCTGTAAGAGGCACTGACAATTACACATAAAGGACAGAGATATACTGGGAGTACTGCTCTCTCTTTTCAATCGGCGTCATGGCGGGAGACAACGGAGCAGTGGAAGTGGAACAGCTATAGATATAGGTGCATAATTTCGCCTCATTCTCCTCTACCGCCTCGATTCCCGCCACAAATATCGTTAGAGAGGGAAAGGAGTACTCCCGGCATATTTCTGTCCTTTAAATGTTTGCTTCAAGCGGCTCATAAGAGCGCTCAGTCTATCTTTATAAATCTATGGTAAGACCGTGAGCCATATAACAGTATATTATCATACAGCATATACTTGCGTGCATTATTCATGTTTGTCACCTAATAAAAATTATGAACAGCATTTCATATTCAATCACTTAATTTTAATGTTTTTATTAGTATTATTCCTATTTTTAAATTATAACTTCTAATTTATGTTTTATGTACAATATAGGTAATAAAATTTCCATCCTTCCATTTATTTTCGATTTCATTCTTACCACTGAGTAGTAGGAAGGAGACAACACTCTGCAATAAAACTTGTCCCCAGTTTTAAGGTAACGTAAGAGGAATTGTCTAAATGCGATTTGAGCGCCTCTTACGGAAAAAAGTGAAATTTTCGCTATAAAATGTAGAAAAAAGGGCGGCAAGCGAAACCTATAAGCCTTCGTTTTATAAACATACTCCGTAAATTCGTAAAATATGCATCTAAAGTGACTAAAAATCAGTAAAAACCGAGTGATTGCTTTTCTAATCTCAACCGACATTAAATCCAAGGAAAAGGTTTGCAAACGGTGAATCGTAAGATCATATGGGGTTGGGGGTGAGTGCGCTATACGGGCTTACATCACAAGAGGTGCTTAATTAAATCCGTGACATGCTCTAAGGTTGAAGCCACTGGTTGAACTGCAAGATGGCCTTTATATGGTCCAGGCACACGATTGGTTCTTGGAGAGTGTTGCGCAGAAACACCCTTATCTTCTACGTCATAGGGTGCGTTCAAATATTAGCTCTCAGTGCTGTTAACAATTTTTTATCTCTCTTCTGCTGCCGAGTCTGTGGATGGCTCTGCCTCTATTCTAGCGAGATTTCAGCGCTGCCAGTTAATTTCGAAACGCACCCATAGTCGAGAACGTTAAATCGCCTGGGACAATTTTGGAACAGCTTTTACCGTCTGTCGGATCACGTAATCATAGATCTGTCATCAGCGGTCATCCCCCTTCCATCCCTGCTGTGCCTTTTTTTTTTCAAATGACACATCTTCGCGTGCTGTACACACGAAACTCGTATGTGTCACATCCATGTATGCGAAGACCAATATTTTGATTCTCTGGCGTGTTGCTGCTGCTACGTGACTGCGTAAAAAAATTATTTGAAAATTTTAACCACAGATGAATAATAGTGTAAATAATGTAATTATCGTTCCCGATTTACGTAGACGTAATCGATCTTCTCCTATTATTCTATGGACAAACAAAATCCCAATTAACTGTATCGAAATCGAGGGTGGTGAGTTGAAAGTTAAAGCTGAAACTACTTTCCTCTATTTTCAGGATCAAGAACATAATCAAGATGATTCAGATTCTGATGTGGAAGAGGTTGAACCACGATTGAAATACGTCCGAATGAGAAATGATCTTGATAGTATCCTCCAAAATGATGCCGCGAGCTGCATCGCTGTTCACCCAAAGGTGCCATTAACGCCTCTTCTGTCATACCTCATATTCCTCACATGTCCGCTCAGCGATGATTCCTTCTCATTTATCTTCCTCGCATTCGCTTTGTTTCGCACGAAGCAGTAGAATGTGCGAGTACGCATCGAGGTCAGGTTAGGGTACAGAGAGTCCTAACGTACCGCTACTTTCAGTTTCTCTGCCTGGGCTCGCATTGGGGAATGATCCATATATTGGATCACCAAGGAAACAGAATACGATCCAAAACTCTTCAAGCCCATACCGTTGCCGTCAATCAAATATCCATAGATCAGAATGGAGATTTCATTGGATCCTGCAGCGACGATGGAAAGGTTGTTATATATGGTCTATATAGCAAGGAGAATAACCACAACATGAGCATGGAAAGATTGGTCAAAAGTATTGCGCTTGACCCTTATTACTACAAAAATGGAAGCGGTAGAAGATTCCTAACGGGTAATGCAGCATTTCATTTTTATCTGAGTTTTTCAACTTCTTTCAACTCAATCGTTTGACAACATATCTGATGCTGATAGTTCCTACATTGCAAAATTTCAGGTGACAGTAAACTAATTTTATATGAAAAGACATTTTTATCGCGGATCAAACCTACAGTTTTATGTGAAGCTGAAGGTGGTGTACGATCCATATCCTGGGCTGGTCAATTTGTAGCTTGGGCTTCAGATACTGGGGTTAGAATATATGATTTATATGCTAAATGTTCCTTAGGAGTAATACAGTGGACTCGATCCATAGAGTGAGTATTTTTATTTTCAATTTTTTTGTTCACTTGCGTTTGCTTATTGTGCCACTTTAGGTTTTTATGAATTTCATTCTTCTGTGAAATCTCTATGTCAAATCTGAACTTTTACACCTATTAGCTATCATTGAAGCTCCCTCAAAATTATTCGCAAATTTAAAAAGTGTTGCAGCGACCCTCAACTCTTGTGATTCAATTTCAGTGCTTCACCCGAACATTACAGATGCAACTTAAGGTGGTCTGATAATAGAACGCTGCTAATAGGCTGGGTAGATACGGTTAGAATTTGTCAAATACGCAAACGATCAGCACAAGAGATGGCGAATCGAGATCTATCTGAATACGCTGTCGACCCTGGTATGGTACCTGTTTTGATCATTTCCTGTGCTCTGTTTTAATAAAATTGTCACCACCAACTCCATTATAATCCAAACTCCTTAAGAAGTAACTGAAACTTTTGAATTTCTCTTTCAGTCTCTGCATTCCAAGTCGATTTTTATATATCTGGTATCGCGCCATTGGAAAATCAGCTAGTAATACTTGGCTGCCTGAAAGAGCTAGATGAAACTGGTAACAGTCAGCGGCCAATGTTGCACGTAGTCGAACCGAAATATCTAGAATACACGGCTATTTGCGCTACTTCGTTAACGTTACGTGGCTACAAGGAGTACAGCTGCAACGATTATCACTTAGACTGTTTAATGGATGAAAATAGGTATTTTATTGTCAGTCCGAAAGACGTCGTAGTCGCCAGTCTGTATGACGCTGATGACAGAATTGAGTGGCTCTTGACGCACGGGAAATTTGAGCTAGCCTTGGAGACCGTGACAGCCAATGGAGGCAGGGACTGTAAGAAACACTCACTGATATATGTGGGCCGTGTATATCTGGATCATTTATTAGCACACAGAAAGTATGACGAAGCTGGAAAATTGTGTTTGAAAGTTTTAGGACGAGACAAAAATCTCTGGGAGGAAGAAGTACGATTTGTTTTTCATGTTTTCTTTTGACTATCTTACGCATATAAAAATCTACTTTTTAAGTCGACGATGGGAATGTTATCGATTTCTTCTTCCCACACAGGTCTACAAATTTGCTAGAGTGCATCAGCTGCGTTCTATATCGTCATATCTTCCAAGAGGCGACGTAACGCTGAGACCGGAAATTTATGAAATGGTTTTATACGAATATTTAAAAACGGATCCGGACGGTTTTCTGCAGCTAGTCAAGGAGTGGTCGCCAAAGTTGTACAACGTAGTCGCTGTGATAAATGGCATCCGCGAGCATCTTTCCACCCAAGAGAATGGCCAGAATGTCTTACTTGAAGCTCTCGCTATTTTGTACACCCATCAAAACAGGTACGACGAATCCTTGGCGATATATCTCAAGTTGAGGCATAAAGACGTTTTTCAACTTATACAAAAGCACAAGTTGTACAACTCGGTCCATGACATGATCGAAGGTTTGATGGATTTAGACGCAGAAAGGGCGATAGCATTTTTTCTTGAAAAAAACAGAGTCCCGTCCGAAATTGTCGTCGCAAAACTGCAAAAGAATCATCGATATTTGCACATGGTGAGTGAAGAGATTCTTAGCAATTGCTCACAAATCTTTGAAATATGCTGACGATTATAATTATCAGTATTTAGATGCCTTGGACAAAAAAGACACGAAAGATTCTAAGGGGAAATATCATGGATTATTAGTCCGTCTGTATGCAGATTTTTCCAGAGATAAACTTCTACCGCTTCTGAGGAGATCAGACAATTATCCTATTGAACAAGCCCTTGAAATTTGTCGTCAGAAACAATTTTACCCAGAGATGGTTTACTTACTCGGTAGAATTGGCAATACTTCAGAAGCTCTTGCCCTAATGACCCAAGAATTAAACGACATAGAAGGTGCAATTGAATTCTGTCAGGTGCACGACGATGACGAGCTGTGGAATAACTTGGTCAATTATTCATTGGACAAGCCAGGTAAAACGTTATAAACAGTGATCCATCGTTTTTTTATTTGTTCTGGTTCCTAATGTTGTACGTATGTGTCGAATTTCAGCGGCGATAACATTTTTGTTGCAAAGAATCGGCACCTACATGGATCCCCGACTAATCCTTCAAAAAATTGAACCAAGACTTGAGATTCCTGGATTGAAAAATGCACTGGTCAAAATGATGTGCGATTACAATTTACAAATATCTGTACAAGAAGGATGCAATAAGATACTGTCAAACGATCATTTCAATCTTCACGAAAAACTTGTTAGGTCGCATCAAAAAGGAATATGTACAGATGGTAAAGACGCGTTTCCATTTCGTTTCTTCAAACCGTTTTTCCTCTATCTCAATGGAAAGGATTTGATACAAAATTTGACCAATCTTTTTTTTAACAGATGATCACATGTGTCGAGCCTGTCATCAGAAAATAATTATAAGGGGTAGGTCAAGACCACGAAATTTGTTTTGACGATTATGTTCTATGTGCATGTTCAAGAATTTTCTATTTAATGATGATTTTCTTTTCTTTTCTCTTCTCAGAACCGAGAAATCTAGTCATGTTCTATTGCAGACATTCGTTTCATGAAGATTGTTTGCGAAACATAAATTCATTGGTAAGTGAACGCTACAATTATCTCTAGTTTTATGTACTGAAAATATGCGTGTTGGCAGCTACAAGAATTACTAATCATATAAAAAGTGTTGGCAATGTTTCTCTTTTTTCAGGAGAATTGTGTAATATGCAATCCTCAGAAGCCAGTTTTCTAAACGATGAACAGTAACGAATGATGAGATATCGACGACAGATTTTGAGGAGATTATACTTATTTTATTGCCATCGAGTGAAAAACACGTGAATTCTTAAACATGAAAAATAATTAAATCGCTCATCAATATATTTTAAATTCACACACACACGCGCGCGCGCGCGCGCAGGACATATATACATAAATAATTTGGTTCTCTGCCGCCACTACTGCTAGCGTATTGTATTATACATAGTACCATAAATTAAACATTCTTTATTGTTTTATACACCATCCGCTGGGTACTCTTTAATTTTCGCTGTCCAGATTGAAAACAACTTTAGCGCTCTCTGGGAGTATTTCAATGTTGCACTTTACGCAATTTGAACAAACTCCGATCTCGCTGCAGACTTCATGGCATCCAGGACACTCGGGACAAGCCTAAACCCAGTATTACGAATTTTCAAACGTTCTAACATGGGCGTGACGAATATATCAATCGAGTATGCATGAAAATTATACGACCTTGTGCACACGACACGGTTCTTTAACAGGTTGGCATCCTTCGCATGTTTCTTCACATTCTGGATGAAAGCTGCAGATTTTACTTAGGCATCCAGGACACTCATTGCAATCCTATATACAGATATTAGCAATTTAAAATGTTTCTACTCAGAAAAACTGACTCACTTAAATATACTCAAAAGATTCAATACCTTATCCACATTACATGGTTTTTCTTCGGTCATTCGACATCCGTCGCAAGTTTTTTCACATTCTGGATGAAAGCTACATAAATTACGGCATCCAGGACACTCAGGACAATCCTAAACTCATATAAAATTTTTTTTACTCGTTTCCACGCAGAGGGTAACATATTTTGATAGAGGATGCTTGAAAATTATAACACCTTATGCACACGACACGGTTCTTTGACGATTCGACATCCCTCGCAAGTTTTTTTACACTGTGGATAAAAACTGCAAACCTTACGGCATCCCAGACATTCCGGACAGTCCTATATAAATTAAGTTTAACGTTTTTCCAACGTTCTTAAACAAGAAAAACACATTCCTTGATCAAGTATATTTGAATATTTCGAATTTTGGTGCTTTACCTTGTGTACTTGGCACGGTTCTCTTTCATGTTGACACCCTCCGCACGTGAGTAGACACTCAGGATGTAAGTTGCAAATGCTAGTGTGCTTTTCTCCGGGTTCACAAGTTCTACAATCGTCGGAACAAGTAACGCTCGGGTCGCTGCCATCTGACAACTTTCTGACGCAAATTGCGTCACTGGGACATTTTGTGAATACGGAACACGTCGAAAATGCTGGGCTCTTCTGTCAGAGAAAAAAGTGAAAGAAAACTTGAACGTAGTATTTTCTGCGTCATCTTGAAAAGCCACTTGCTTACCGAGCCCCGAGTCGTGCGTTTGCGCTCAACATTATTGGGAGGCTGCTCCGACATTAGACACTCGAAGCAAATTCCGCAGACACTGCATACTCGTCTTGGCTTGTACGTAGACAGCTGTGACATATCCAGATTTGATTCGCCTGACGGGCCAACCTTGGACAGGTCGGGGTTTTTGGCAAATGCCGCGAAATGTTGAACCGTAAATGATAAGACGTTAACCGGCTTCACTGCGATGATCAAATCGCATTCCGTAGATGATAAAATTTTAAATAACAAAAAAAAAAAACAATTATGACTAAGCTTGCTTGCGATTCTTTGATATACATACCATCAAAGGATCTTTTATTCTCAATAAGTTAAATAGATAGAAGTGAAAATGGGAATAAAGGTTAAATTAAATTATGACCTGTCTAAGAAAACTCGGTAAAAATGTTGCCTTCGTAGCAAGATGATTACCGGCTAACAATGTCTGCGTGAAATCGCTTATCAACTGCTTGATCTCGGGGTGATCGGTGAGATATTCCGTTTGCTGCGCCATTTGGCAGGTCTAAATTACAAGAAAGAAGAGAAGTAACTCTTTATAAATGGTCGCGCTTTATACAGGGGATGTAATCACTACCATCGGATGAAAAATCTTCCTACCTTTTTATCAAGGTACATTGACATCATTTGAATATCGCTTCTCCATCTTGACCGCAGTGGAGTGACAATATTTTGATCCTTGTTGACAAGGTCGTTGGGATCAATGAGTGAATTGATTTGCACCAGATACGGAATCTCCAGCCAATCGTGTCGCAATATATACCCGCTCTGAGTCATGTATGTCTTCGTATTGTGGATAAGTCCGCATTCCTCATGCATTCTGCGCTCTATAGTATAAACCGGGAGGACCTTGCCGTTCAGCTTCATTCTTTGCGCTCCAGTACATCTCTACAAAAAAATTACCAGTCATTAATCTATAGTCAATGTCATATGGCCGTTGCTCACGTAATTGGATGTCGTGAGTTGTCCACTGATCATGATGCTTTGGAAGGAAAGACTTCCGTGGAAGTTTCTCAGAGCGAGATACCGCATTAGCAGCACGTTCGTCGCCTCGCTTATCATCTCGCCACTTGAACAAAGCGGTAAATCTTTTCGGTTCACAGATTTGTCGCAGGGACAGATTTCCTGGGCTTCCACCTGAAAGAAATCCTCCTCCAGACCAATGAACAGAACTTTCTCTTGCAGTCCGTCATGCTGGTAAATATATCTGTCAAAGGTTGATCGTAATGCCATGAAAGGGAGATTTAATGATTGTTCGGAATATTTTGAGAACAGGGCTAACTCCGTTCGTTTCTCTTCCAAGCAATGGAAATTGTCCGTCGACGAACCCAGGACTTTTGATCCGGCGAATGAATCGTTCACAGTCAAAGATGAGAGCATTTGTATCATAAACTCGTTACCTTCCTTGCCAATACTTTCCACTGATAAACAATAACCGCCTACAGGTTTCGTGTTGGTGGTGAGTTCGTCCTTTAAAGTGACTATTAAATTCTCACGGAAGCATAACGCTCTCCGCATTGGACCATCTGTAAAAATTAAAAGAATATTTGCTGTTAGCCAAGTGTCCGTAGTGATTCAATTTCATCTTACAATAATTCATAGGTATGTATTTCTATAGAGGAGAAAAATCGATAACCCGGTTCACCTATTTCAAAATGAGGAATTTTATCACAGGGATCGAACAGTTTGCGAGGAAAAGATTCTCCAGAGTAAAGAGACATGTTGTACGCGTAATTGATATTTTTTATTTATATTTTGCTATCGTTATTAGCACGAGAAATGAGGAAAAAAGGTGTGAAAATCGAGCTTTCTTATGTTTGAAAAGCAAGTTTGGGTACAGAATGAGAAACTGGGAACAAACTTCTGAATTGTCGTGCAATTATCGCGTTTTAAAAATTCAAAATAACAGTGCGCCTCGCTTATTTCGCCAAAAAAACACCCAGATAACGCTGCGGGTGATTTATCGATCTATCCATCTCGACGGCTTCTCGCTAAGTTCAAGTCACAGCGGTAGACGACGCACGCTTTTCGTAATCCTAACCTCCGCCGATGTTTATTTATTTGCAGCATTTCTGTTTCAATTCGTTGTAAATCCTCAGTGTTAGTTTGTTCAGCTAGTCTTTGGATTGAGTGAGCGTTTTTTTAATACCCAAAATCATTTTTGAGGTTTGCAATATCCGTTAAAGCGTTACTTCGATTTATTTAACTTCAGTCATAATTGGCTTCAATCTTCGCCGTCGAAATCATATAGTTTATCAAATTTATCCCCAGAATCTTTGACGATGGATGCCGACCTTTACGATGAATTCGGAAATTACATCGGCCCCGACTTGGCATCCGAGAGCGAGGATGAAGCTGAGTATGGAAATGGAGGAGACGATGCCGGGGATCAAGAGCGATCTGACGAAGAGATGGAAGAAGATAAGGACGAGGTTCGGGAGCACCCTGACCAAAGCACGATGGCCGTTGTCCTCCATGAAGATAAACGCTATTATCCAAGCGCTTTGGAAGTTTATGGACCGGAGGTGAGGCTTTGTGCATCAACAAAGTAATTTATAAATAGCACCTTTCAATCATATGAAAACGTTATCACGAATAACATTTTGCCTGTTCCATACAGGTGGAAACTCTGGTGCAAGAAGAAGATGCCCAGCCCCTGGATAAGCCTCTGATTGCGCCAACCAGAAGGCCAAAGTTTCAAATCAAGCAACAGCAACTGCCAGATACTACGTACAGCATCGAGTTTCTTGCAGACATGATGGATGCCCCTCATCTTATACGAAATATCGTACTCTTGGGTCATTTGCATCACGGTAAAACGACTCTCGTTGACTGCCTCGTTCGTCAAACTCACCCCTACATGCACAGTGTAACGGATGAAAAGGCACTCAGGTACAAAACACATTGTCTGTTTGTGACGAAAATTTACGATCTAAACTTGGTACTAAATTTGTGATTCCGTTGACAGATACACCGACACCTTGTTTACTGAACAGCAGCGAGGTGTGTCAACGAAAGCCACACCAGTCACTCTACTGCTCCAAGATGTTAAGGCTAAGTCATACTTGTTGAACGTATTCGACACTCCAGGGCACGTCAACTTTTCTGACGAGGCCACAGCCGCTATCCGAATGTCGGATGGGGCTGTTCTGGTTGTAGACGCAGCAGAAGGTGTGATGCTAAATACAGAACGTCTGCTGAAGCATGCGCTGCAGGAAAAACTTGCACTGACTGTTTGCATCAATAAAGTGGATAGACTAATACTGGAATTGAAGTTGCCCCCTCTAGACGCTTACTACAAGTTGCGACACATAATTGAGGAAGTGAACGGGCTCATTGCTCTGTACTCTGATTCTGAGAATCCTGCGTTCGTCTCCCCAGCTTTGGGCAATGTTTGCTTTGCCAGCTCGGAGTACAATGTTTGCTTTACTCTGAGATCATTTGCTGCTCTCTATGCCAAAAATCATCCGCAGCTTAACGCTACAGAATTTGCAAAGCGGCTTTGGGGCGATGTATACTTCAATTCGAAAACTCGAAAGTTCATCAAGAAACCGCCGCATAATACCGCTCAGCGAAGTTTTATCGAATTTATTCTTGAACCACTTTACAAGATTTTTGCACAGGTCGTCGGCGACGTCGACACCACACTTCCGGATGGTATGTGATTCGTTTACTTCTTTGTTTTTTCAGAGAACCTACATGCCAGTATTTATATTTTATTTCTCATTTGTCTAATTATGACTGCTGTTGATATTTTCAGTGCTTGACGAATTGGGCATTAGGTTAAGCTCTGAAGAAATGAAAATGAATATCAGGCCACTTCTGAGATTGGTGTGCACAAGATTTTTGGGTGACATGAGCGGGCTCGTTGATATGTGCGTAACTCATGTGCCTAGTCCACATTCTCATGCTCCAGTCAAAGTTCGACACGTCTATACTGGCCCTCCTGATTCACCACTTGCGCAGGATATGACCAACTGTGATCCAGACGTAAGTTGATTCTCTGCAGCGCAAATTCTTGATTTACTCTCGATGTTGGCCTGTAAATGCGCCTCTTTTACATGGGTATATTACATTTTGTTAATAAACGTACGCTTCTAGGGCCAACTGATGGTACACAGTACAAAAATGTATCCCACCGAAGATTGTACCTTGTTCGTTGTACTGGGAAGGGTGATGTCGGGAACTTTGGAGGCGGGAGCGCGAGTTCGTGTCTTGGGTGAGGCTTATTCTAAGGCCGACGAGGAGGACTCGCGAATATTGACGGTCGGTCGCTTGTGGATCAGCGAAGCTCGTTACTCCATAGAACTGAATCGAGTACCTGCTGGTAATTGGGTGTTGATAGAAGGTATCGACAGGCCGATAGTCAAAACGAGCACAATAACTGACCTAAGCAATTCCGATGACTTGCACATATTCCGACCGTTGAAATTCAACACTCAGAGTGTAATAAAGATCGCTGTTGAGCCTGTTAATCCGTCCGAACTACCAAAAATGTTGGATGGATTGAGAAAAGTAAACAAAAGCTACCCTCTTCTTGGCACAAGGGTCGAGGAGAGCGGTGAACACGTTGTTCTCGGTACTGGTGAACTCTATCTGGATTGCGCCATGCACGACCTGCGCAGAATGTACTCCGAAATTGATATCAAGGTTGCTGATCCCGTCGTCGCTTTCGCCGAAACGGTGGTCGAGACTAGCTCCTTGAAATGCTTTGCTGAAACTCCCAACAAGCGAAATAAACTGACAATGATTGCTGAGCCTCTGGAAAGAGGATTGGCAGAGGATATCGAGGCGGAACATGTCCGTATCACTTGGAACAAGTATGTATTCAGAGTCTTGGGGTATACCGTCCTTTTGTCTCAAGCAGAAACGATCGATACTCTGGAAGTAAAACTCGATCTAATCCAAATATTTCCCCCAGAAAACGCCTGGGTGAATTTTTTCAGACAAAGTATGACTGGGATTTGCTCGCGGCGCGAAGCATCTGGGCGTTTGGTCCTGACTCCACTGGACCCAACATTCTGGTCGATGACACGCTGCCCTCGGAGGTAGACAAAACACTTTTGGGAAGCGCAAGGGATGCCATTGTTCAAGGATTCCAATGGGGAACCAGGGAAGGACCTCTTGCCGAGGAGCCTATCAGAAATGTAAAATTCAAGATATTGGACGCTGTCATTGCTCAGGAACCCCTGCACAGAGGAGGTGAGAAGCATCTGCGATTGCAATCCTCAATGAAATCCCGTCCAGAAAATCAGCAGTAACCGATTTTTGTCCTCTCAGGTGGCCAGATTATTCCGACCGCAAGGAGAGTCGCTTATTCGGCATTTTTAATGGCCACTCCTCGCCTGATGGAGCCGTATCTGTTCGTCGAGGTCCAAGCACCAGCCGATTGTGTTTCGGCGGTTTACACGGTCCTTGCAAAACGTCGCGGACACGTTACACAAGACGCTCCGGTTCCCGGGAGTCCGTTGTATACGATAAAAGCATTTATCCCAGCTATCGACAGTTTCGGCTTCGAGACAGACCTCAGAACGCACACGCAAGGCCAGGCGTTTTGCCTCTCAGTCTTTCATCACTGGCAAATCGTGCCGGGAGATCCTCTCGACAAAAGCATAACCATCAGACCTCTCGAACCTCAGCCAGCCACCCATTTGGCCAGAGAATTTATGCTAAAAACCAGGAGACGCAAAGGCCTCTCCGAAGATGTTTCTATCAACAAATTCTTCGACGATCCTATGTTGCTTGAACTCGCAAGGCAGGATGTGTTACTCAATTATCCTCTTTAGGCTGGATAAAAATCCTTGTTAAATATGTTAGTCCAGAACGAATTACCTACAAGCCAGGAGAGAACATTGATACAAGTGATACAGCGGTTCATATTTCAAATTGTCATAAATAATATGTATCATAGTGTCACCGTGCACTGATATTACAGATACGTGTACATGTATGGCAAAGCTTGATCAGACATGCATCGAGACGACGCTTGCTTGTGGGGGAAAAAAAAAGTATATTTTATTTTTCGCATTCTATTCATCACCTCATTCCATACAATAATTTTCTTACAGAAAAACGTAGAGTAAGGTATAAGAGGTCGAGTACAATCAAGACAGTGGTCATATTACTATCGCAATTGTCAAGAAAATATTTTTTTGCCAAACTTTAACGAATAAAACCTATTTATAATTATGATGTTTTCGGAAATAAAATTTCCCTGTTTTTATATTTGGCGGGCAGTTTACTCTAATCAGGAGAACGTATTGTTGAGTTTCTCATCTTTACTACTTTGTAATCATTGTTCACTTTGACGTCTGTCAAAGTTGATCTGCAAAAGTTAGGTTAGGTGAAGGTAGATTTATGATTTATATATGATAAACAATCGCATGATTAAAAGGTAATTTTTATAGTTTCGCTACCCAATAATGGAATTGAGTGAAAGTACGGTCAAAAGCTTGTCCAGTCTGCAGAACCCGAAGATAATTAATGATGTTATATTTGGAAATTTGATTGATATAGCAGTTTTACAGTTATGTGAAAAATCTGAAGAGAAATGTGAGTACAAGATTCGATACCATATTTCATCAGTCAACAAGTTATGACTTTCGTTGTGATATAAAACTTTCAGATATAGCTCAACTCTATGGATCAAAACCAGACGTAGTCAAAGAAATTTTTGGCAATTTATCGAGTGTGTTGATTGATGCAGCCCGTCTTGACCTCGATGGAGAGACATTGAGTGTTGCACTCTCAAATGCAAATATCACTGGTCCCAGAGTAAAGAAACTATGTGATACTTATTTGAGTAATAAAGAAGGTATCCAGGCATCGTTGAGCAGAATCGGTAATAGCTTACCTCACATCGTTGACGTCAATTGGAAGTTAGACTACTGTGTTAAGGTACATTATTATTTTCAAACGCTTATCGTGAGAGAAAGGAATATTGCTGTACCGCTATTATCGGACCAGACATCTAACCATAATGTATCATTTACTAATTACAGTCGAACATAGAAGATTACATTGGTTCCCAATTATATACCATTCAATTTAGCACGATTAATCAGGGACAACCAGAGGTGATGAAGTTTGCTTGCACCACTCAACAGCTTCAAGAACTTGTGTATAAATTGAAGGATGCTGTCAGACATGTGGAAAAAGTTGCCAATGTTTAAAATCATGTTAGGATAATACATGCCTGTCGAACTTTTCCTCCAATTTCATGTTTGAAATAAAATGACTTATTTAAAACTCTAGTTATGTATCTATGGGAGCGATCATCAGTTGTAAATTGTAATATCTGTTGTTTTTCAACAGTGTTGTGATATTGAATTTGCCGCCGATACGGGGCTCCATGAAGTCATTCAAATCATCGGCCGCCAGGTGGCACAAAGTTCGTCAGCTAACGAAATGAATAAACAAATCAGTAGGGACGCCCCTCTACTTAGTTTTAGATGCGGACTTTAGACTGCGGATGATTTATGGACGTTATATATTTATTTTATTTTTTTGTCTACTTGTTACCCGTCGTATACCAACGTTAAGCAGGATGTGCTGCGGTAGGATGATTCAGATTCAGACCCGCCTGTGTTAGCTGTGTGCGAGGCCGTGTTTCGATCGCTTTCTCTCTCACTGACGTTTCAATTGATTTGTAAGCGCAAGTAAAATTGTTTCTACATTCGCAACCTTAAGCTAAACCAGTGCAGGCACAGCGTAACTGTCACTAAGGTAAATCTGTCAAATTTTGTTCGGTGTTTCCACTAATCTTTACGTTTCTTTGTCACAGCCCTTAAAACTTGTAGTTAAAAAATTCAGCCGCGTTCAAATCGTGTTCGAATCTCATTTTAATCGTTTGCAATCAGCGAATACATACATGCAGTTCTTCCTTTACTGTTTCCTTTTTTTCTATTATCAGTGTACAGTTAATTCCGATTTATCCTTGTCGCTTAAAAATATCCCTGATGTATAACTTTCACATGTTTTTATTGAATAAAGTATTATTCACGTATTTATAATCTGACAAAAAATTTGACAGCATCGTTTTTATTATTACGTGAAAGTCGATTCCGCAATGAAATCTAAGAGATAACTTAATCTATCATCAAATCCCTGAATCAGATACAGTGAACAATAAGTAGAATTCATTCGCATTCCATTCGAAGAAAAAGATAAAAGTTACCGGGAAAAAACAATAGAAAAATGACACACCTATGCCTTTTCATTCGGGTGTCGTGATGAATAATCATATCTACTCCCACTGTAAATCAAACCGTCTTATAATTAGTACAAGTAACCGTGTAGAGCTCATGTAAAAAAAATGTGTTCATGTTATACCCTGGGGCTGAGGTGAAATAAGTTCTGTTTACTTGCTCGTTTTTCTTTAATCTTTCAGATACCAAAATATTTGAAAAAATTTGATATTTTTTCAGATATCACAATGTCGAACATAAATCAACTTGAGCAGCAGATAAATGATCTCCAATTGAGTCTGGAAGGAGAAGTAAGGAAAACGGTTAAAAAAGTCGGACCCACAGTTCCGCCAAAGCCAAAAAAGTCACAGCCTGAGGTGAGGCACGCTTAAATTGTTTTACTTTATGACTAACTGGACTTAACATCTATACTCCTTGTTCTCTTTGCAATTTCACTCTGTGAGGCACAATGTGAATTATTTCTCAACATCTAACGACAGGCGATTAAGCAAAACCTCAATTTCCTGTCTGTCTGCCTGGCTACTTCGTTGCCAAATACCTTCAGCTTGTAATACTCAAGCAGTTTATCTGTGTCAAAGATATATAGTTTTGTTACGAAAAGAATGAAATTGTTGAATCAGCTTATTCAATTTAAAGAATGTTAACACTTGCTTGCATGACTCAAGTCGTGAAAACTAGTACATGACTCACAAGCACCATGGTTTGATAAAATTACGGTTTTTTTCCCTCATTCTTTATCTACCGAATTCCAATCCCATTTTCCTCCACTGAATATCTTAAATCTACACACAATTCGGTTTTATTTTCAATCCCCTTGAAGTTAAATTTATTTATTTATAGCCGTTTTCTAGCCCTTTCCATTTCGTTGAATCAGGTGTGTATTATGAACAATTTGAAGAAGTTTAGTCTCTACTTACAATAACCTTGCGCTATACACGCTTAAACTCACTCATCCTACTCCAGCTTTGCGAGAACCTTGGCTTAAATTTCTAAATAACAATTCAAATATCGTATTATCAGAAGTTGATTATTTTTATTGTACTTTATTAATATACAACAATTTGGGAATAATTTTGGTGGAAAATGGGCTAATGTTCTCTAGATACCGCAAAGTTACTCACTGAAGAGTGCACCAGCTCCTTCATACAGCACAGTTTTAAACAACATCGCAACAAATGAGTCAAAGTCGACAAACCTGTACACAAATTCACCCGCACCATACGTCCCACAGACAACGAACGTCGTAGTCGCTGAGAAAAATAGTAACGCAGTACGCAATAATACGCCAACAAATGGGAGTTCGTTGGCCAAGTTTTACAACACCGAAGAAAACATTTACACTAATCAACAACAGAAGCAGGATAAATTTCAAACGAAGTACGGATACGATGATAAGAATTTTTACTCAAATGTCGGAAACGTACCATCTCCTCAAGTTCCCGTCGATGACAGAGCCAGCAGATCCAACAGGGATGTTGTTTACGGCAATACAGACACAGCTTCTTCTTCCTCGATGCAAATGCCCCCTAAAAAGGAGAAAGATTTGATATACAGCAACATCCAATGGAACGTCAAGCCGGAAAATATGTATAGCAATATTCCAGGCGCTTACAATCAGGGTGAGCAGCTTAACGATTTGCAATTTGTAAACCACAATTAAATGCAGCCTTTTCACTATTCTCAAGTTTTTCACCTTATAGAAGATCTTCCACCGCCACCAGAACCTTCGGAATACGTTCCCTGCGCTCCGTCACATTCGTTTCCTCCTCCGCCAGAAGAACTGCCGCCACCTCCAAGCCCTGTATCATCCAGTTACAGCGAATTACGTCGAGCTACTTATCAGACCGATTTTCCCTCTGAGAATTACCAAAATGATATTTACGGTCCCAGCTCTCAGTCTTCGACGTACGAGTCCATTTACGAACCTATCAACCCGAGGCCTCCTTCTCAATTATCATGCAACTACTCGATGTACTCCGGATACGGATCCGCTCCTCCGACTCAATTGCAGGGAAAAATGTCGCCTGTTAAGGAGGTTTGTTTCGTCACTTTCAGAAGTCTGAACGTATTTTTGTGACCAAGTGTCATTGATTTGTTTTGTCTACTTTTCAATAGGTTGATGCGCTGACTAATTTGTTGGTACAAGGAATGGAGGATGGAGCGGATGACGCCGATATTTATGGCATATGTTCACAGTGCGGGCGCAAAGTCGAAGGCGAGGGTAACGGCTGCTCGGCTATGGACAAGGTCTTCCATATAACTTGCTTCTGCTGTTTTGTATGCCAGGTTAATTTGCAAGGGAAGCCGTTTTACTCACTTGAGGGAAAACCCTATTGCGAAGAAGATTATCTTAACACGTTAGAGAAATGCTGCGTCTGTACGAGACCGATATTAGACAGAATTTTGAGGGCTACTGGCAAACCTTACCATCCGTCATGCTTCACGTGTGTCGTATGTGGTGAAAGTTTGGACGGCATACCATTCACTGTAGATGCGACTAACCAGATTCACTGTATTCAGTGTTTCCACAAGTGAGTATAATTGTGGCTGTGGTTTGATAGTGGTTCAATAAATTTGTAAATATGCAACCTCCCGAAATTCTTTTTGTACTGCACAACCAATTATTACTCAGCATTGAAGTACGTTCATTCTCTTGTAGGAAATTCGCTCCCCGCTGTTGCGTCTGCAAACTGCCCATCATGCCAGAAGCGGATCAGGATGAGACCGTCCGTGTTGTGGCGCTGGATAGAAGTTTTCACATTCATTGTTACAAGTGCGAAGATTGCGGGCTCATTCTTTCGTCCGAAAACGAGGGTCGCGGCTGTTACCCGTTGGACAATCACATTTTATGTAAAGGATGCAACGCTGCCAGGGTTCAAGTACTCACGTCACACATGACGACCGAACTTTAAAATTCTTTTCTTAAAAGTCAGAACGTAGGATAGATAATTTTTAAAATCCACACATAAACAATTAGATGGATAAGTTTGCAGTTTTTCAATGTTTGCGACATGAGGTCTGAAAAACTGAAAATATTTTACTCAGCCATTGACTCATTTTACATGAGTTTTTCAAACTCTAGACCTAAGTTGTTGATTGTATAGAGTGTCAATATTGACCAGAGAATTCATTCCCTTACAGGTGTTTAAATATCAAACTTTGTTTTTTTTTTTATACACGTACATGCATAGCCTCATTTAATTAATTCGCACGAAAAGGCAGGCGGAACGAGAAAGAAAAAGATTCTAAAGTGAGGGAAAAAACCGAAAAGTGAAAGATGATTACGAAGAGATAAAAAAGAGATTGTAATTTTAAATGCTCACGGAGTTATAGTTTTATTTTATTATTGAGCTGAGCTGAGGCCTATACAGCCAATATTTGTGATGTTTTATAAGTTAGAAATGTTTCGTATTATCGTATAGGTAAAAGATTTATTACCATATGTATTATAGATTGCTGTCAGCATATGAATATTTAATGAAATTACAGTTGCATTTATTCGAACTGTGGTTTTAGGTATCGGAAAAAAGAGTAGTCAAACAAATTTACGATTCATATTCAGAAAACTCCCAAGAGTAGAACAAATATTTATTCTGTGTATGTATGATAGCAAGCATAAACATGCAATTGATTATTGTGAAAAATATGAAATTGTAGAACATAAATTAGGGATGACTATACCTTGAATGTTGATAACGTTCTTACACGTATTTAATTGAAATTAAGGTATGTTAAACAGAAATGCACATTTAATGCAAATTCAAATACAACTGAACTATGGCAAATTGATTCCATTGCAGTATAAGAAAAGTTTAGTTTTAATCAAACAGCATTTTTTAAACACTTCTATACTCTATACTAATTAGCTTTACAATAGAATTCACAGATACATTTCTAGCTTTACTGTGCAATTGAAAACGACTCATTTCTTCCGTAATAAGAAAGGCACGAAAGTTTACCACTTTTATTGAAGATTCCAATTTGCTTTTCTTTTTTTTTATATGATTATAATTAATGATAGGCAGTTCTTTTCCATTCCTGGAATCACCTGGAAAATAGAAAATAATCAAAGTCTAACTGCGAATTTGATTTTCAGTAAAATTTCTCACTGTGTTGTGCAACCCAGGTAAGTATCAAAATTAACTTTGCTCGGCTGGTAACGAAGAAACACTGTAGATTTATAATTTGCGGTCTGCGTGGTACAGTTTTGAGGGTTTAGTGAGCGTCGTTTATGCCTGTCAATTCCAATTATGTAAATTTTGTGTCGCTGCAATACCTAATTATCAAAAGAAAATGGATCTTATTTATGCTGTTAATAGAAAAAACGTGAAATCTAGCCTTGGTACCGAAAGGTTCGTACGTCAATTTGAATCTCGCATTAATTTTTTGGTTATGTACGCTTTTCGTACCCAAGATACACAACACTACTTGTTCACAACATTAATTTATTCTCGTTTTCGTGCATTCATTCATTTGCTTATTGTTTAATATTCACCCTGCAGATCAAATCCATGGGTTGATAAATCCAAATATATTGTGAATCTGTTTTCTTGGACCATTCAAAAAAGTATCTAATATAATAGTAATTTTTCCCTGATGCTGTCAACTTTCATCGTAGGTTTTGCGATGGACACTCGTTGTGTTCATTATCCAGCCGTAATGTTGCTGCCTTTACAACCACCACTGAATTGGACGATTTCAATGGAAGAACCTGGGGATCTCATGTTTATATTTGCGACCTGAATATGCCATGGCATTCGCATAAGTTAGTTTCAATATTATCAACGATTGGTGCCATAATTAAATAATATTATTCCATAACAAGACATTTAAAATTTACCAATGGATTGGAAAATGATTGAATAGGATTTTATTTAGTGCAATCACAATGTCAACAGGTTTCTCTAATATTCTAAAATTTGATGTGTCATAGAGTATTGTCAAATAAAACCAACATCACTGCCCTAGAGTGGGATTTGCCAGGTGATAAATTGGTCATTGCCGATGAATCGGGAAGCATTCAGTTATGGACCTTTAAGGACCACATACTGAATGACTGGATGCTGATTGGGTCTGCGTGCTTTCCTGGAGAACATGTTCTCAGTGCCGCCTGGTTTCACAATGGCAAAAAAGTGAGTAATCAACCCCAGTAGAGGAACAAATTTTGTTTTCTGAATGTACCATTAAAGCTACATACTCAATGCTTATAACAATAAGTCTATGTTTCTTCATCAATGCCAAGATCGGGTTAGTCGCAGAAAAGAAAGACAGCATTTACTACAATGACAAATTCAACCACCTGAGATTCGCCCCTTCTGTAAGGCAGTTTGGTGGGCGCGCAGCCGAAGGAGTTTTAGTTGTGTCGACTACAGGGATGGTCGGAGCTGTAATGATATCAAAAGATTCCCCGAGCCAAGTTTGTTTTGCGACAGAAAGCCTCGGAAGTACGCGACACAGAATAACTGCCGTAGACATTTGTTACGGTAAAAGTAAGCATCTATCAAGTAGCAGCGAACAATTTCCTTCAACTGGACACTTTAATTTACTCTCTCCTCTTAATAGATGGACACTATCTAGTGGCGGTGAGCAGCGGCAGTGTTGCGCTACCAATTAGGTGCTACAGAGTATCCGTTAGAAAAAGTGATGAAAAATGTTACATCACTTCGCAGGCACTTCCAAGTTTTTTTCTGCATGACAGCGTCATCCAGGATAATATGTGTAAGCATTTTTATTTTAATCATAAGATATCATATATCGAATAGTTTATTTTTTCGATCACAAAGTTTGTTCTAATCTTTTCGTATTTCCTATTGTAGACACAAAAGTAACTCACTTGAAATTTGTGGTCCGAGAGGATGCTGATTCTTTAATTGTTGCTGCGAATGGAGACAATGGAGGGCTCGTCGAAGTCTGGGAGCTTAGGGAGAAATCTCAAACTGTGCATAAGCTTTTTCAACCAAAAACCCTCGAGTCATTCAAAACTGTTGTGAGTACTCAGTTCTGTGTGTTGTATAAACTTTTTTGCCCAGTTCAAAGAGTTACCAGAGGTAATCGATAAAAATCGTCAACAGGTTTGGCAGAATCAGTCTCAGTACCAATGCAAATCTCCGGTTGTAGCTGTAACTACAACTAAACTGGCAATCGTTACGACGTTGCCACCACCCAGCTGTGTGATAATTGCGTTGGCAGATTCCTCCATACATTACCTCAACCGAGACTGTCTGAAAGAAATCGCTTTGGCATCTTTAAACATGCCTTGGCGACAGGATGAACCGAGCAATAAATTCCAAAGGCTTACACTCTCCATATCTCATATCGACATCTCATGGTTAGGTGGAATTCTTCTCGTTATCGATACCCAAGGCACCCTCTATCTTTACAGACTACTTTTAGATGGCGGTAAGGATGGAAAGGGGAATTATTACCATCTCCATGTGTAAAAACCAGTAAAAAATAATGTTTGACATCGTTACTTCAGGTCCTTCGATGACACTAGGTTATGCTTGTACAATGCTAGAGTATTGCCTCGTCACTGGACTCGATTGCTTGGATTTACTTCTCTGCTTAAGATCCTCGATGATTGAAACCCTGTGTGAACGCCTTGACTTATCGTACAACAGACAACTAGCCCCGATCCAACAATTCTACTATGTTCAGTTCCTCTGCATTAAAACTTGTCTCTTCAGGTTTGTGCTTAATATGTTGTAACAGACTTTTAGCTTAAAATTTCCTTCTTTCAACTACATGAGATCGAAAACACTATTCAATAGTTTATTGGAATATTATTTGCTGCCTTCATTGCAGAATGCTATCAGCTGGTCAGTCCAAAGCAGCAGATCTGTCATCTTTGCTGATGATACATTCGGTAGCGACAGCATTTAAGTCTCTGCTAAGACCATCAGCGCTCATTTCTCATGACAAAGGGCCAGCCGAGAGTCTAGCAGCAGTGATTACAGAACCTATTACAGATGTCGATAAGGTACAAAAAATCTTCACATTTTACAAATCAATTATTTCTCTACACTGTCAAATCCACTGAATCCCATTTTTGTTCGTCAGGTGATGTTCCATTTGGATCCGAAGGAATTCACGGTGGAACCAATCACTCTACAATCGCTGCAGCAACTAATTCAGTGGGTCGCCGACATGGCTCTGAATCTCCTTGCTCGATTACCAGAACAACGTACACAGCTCAAGTCTGGCGGGGTTGGTATTGTAATAATTATTTTCTCATCAACGTTTGGCAAGTGTTTTCACGAGTTGATTACCATCGTTAAATCTTTTATTTCTATTTTTCAGTACGAACTTCTTAAGGACTATAAAGCGTTGAACACTCTTCGCGAGCTGCTCGTAATTATTCGGATATGGGGCTTACTACGTCCGTCATGTTTACCTGTTTTCCTTCGAAACACAGACAATCTGGATGCGTTGCCGCTACTGTTCAGATTACTGTCTCGACTAGTTCAACTCAATGGAGAAAATCAGCAGCAGCAAATTGACGAAGGATTAATCGGTGGGTCTCAGCTGCCTGATGCGATCTCTTTCATGAATAAATTTGTCATGTATTCCTTCAGACGAATGCTGTCACTTACCAAACCAGATAATGATACCACAACTCCACCAAGCGAGCAGCATCACCGCCATAGCGACACCCATGCTATTTTGTCAGAATCTTCCTCTTCAGGTGAATTTTCAATTCAGTCTTTCCGATTAATTTTAATATTTTCAACCGACTAATTCCCATCCCTTAATTCCAGTTGGAATTCGGTGTCGAACCTGAGCTATTGGTGTTTGTACCAGAGTTGAATCCAATTGAAGGTTGCATGCACACAGGTCAAGTACTGGACAGCATTCGTCACTTATATCTAGGAAAGCAGCCTCTTCTGGTGAAACAATGCTCGAGGTACGTGATCCGTCCCAAAAAGAAGCAAGTCTCAGAACGAGTTATGTGTTCATCGATAATACAATTGGATCAAATTGTTTCCTAGGTGTGGGGGAAAAGCTCAAGTACAAAATATGATGAGAACTGCGGCTATTCGGGCTTGGGATCAAAGATGGGCACGGACCTGTAGATGCGGAGGACTGTGGCGAATTCGCCGAATGTCTCAGTAACAGGTAAAGAAGTTCTTGCTTATTCCTAACAAAAAATTGTACCACTGATGAAATTTAGCAAATTATTTTTATTCAATCTGATGTAAATACTTGTGTAGAATGTATTAAAAACTATTTAATTCTGTTAGATTTTCACACCAAAAATTTGTTGGAGAATAATAGAACTTGCATAGTCAACGATACCATCTTTATTAAAATCAATTGGTGTTAATTTACATTTACAATTAATCCATGACCCACACAGGGATGGCGAAGGTTCGGTGTTGCATAAAATATGATTCTTCATCCCACCTAAGGCGTTATGCGCTTGGGGTCGCGTGGGAACATTGACGTTTTTCGAATATTGTCCAAGCCAAGGTAGAGCATCACAACGCGTTCCATTCCAATACCGCCACCGGCGTGAGGCGGGCAACCGAATCTGAACGCATCTATGTAGGCTTTTATCTTCTCGATATCTACGAATCAATGAATTTTGTATTGAAACAAAAGATGGCTTTTGCAACTCTCTGTCCAAAAATGGAGGATATAAGGTTACCTATGTTGTGAACTTTCGCTCTTTCAATGAGAAAATCAGGATCATGAATACGTTGAGCACCTGAAAGAATTTCCTCACCGCGCATGAACATGTCATAAGAATTGGAAGTCCCCTAGAATACCAATGTGAATGTAAATCAAGGATCTTGAATATTGTTGATAATGTTTCACATGTTGTGCAGATGTTTGCTTACGTTATTTCTCGGGTCTGGCATGGTGTAGAACGGCCTGACAGCGAGCGGATATTTATCGAGTATGTAAAAGTCCGTGTCATACTGTGAATTTAAAATAACATTTGTCGTCAGTTGTGTTATCAGAATAGTGTTTATCCGTTTTTCAAAATGCCTTTCTTACTTTCGCCTTGACGAGTTTGCCTAGTAATTTTTCATCCGGAGTCGATAAATCGTCTTCTGGACCGATCGTGACACCAGCCTCTGCTAGCAAACTTATTGCTTGATGAAATTCCAATCTGAGTGGAGGATCTAGAAAAGTGAATGGCTCCACAGGGAATTGTTCGCTGACGGCTTTAATCTCGGCGGCATATCTATAGAATTGAAAAAAACAAATAAAAATAATTTAGTAGTTGCATGACTTACTTTAATTATTTGAAAAACTGTTATCACGCAAAATAAGAGTCTGTGTTACTGACTGGTCGCGAAGTCCTTTGAATATCTCGGTGAACATTTGGCCGATAGTTTCAACCACTTCATGATAATGGTATTTGAATGCCATTTCTAAATCTAATCCCACAAACTCCGTCAAATGTCTATGGGTGTTTGAATCCTCCGCTCGAAAAACTGTGGACACAAAGTAATGTTCATTTCCTTGCTACTTTTTTGTTGCATTGGTGATTGAAAAAAAAAATTTGTGAAATGCATAACTTCTTATTTAGTAAAAATGAATTCGTTACCAGCTCCGACGGTGAACACCTTGTCAAAGTCAGCGGCAATGGCCATCTGCTTGTAGAGCTGAGGTGACTGAGCCAAATATGCAGACCCTTTGAAGTACGAGACGGTGAAAACATTGGCTCCACCTTCGCTGGCAGCTGATATGATCTTTGGCGTATGAATTTCCACAAACCCCTAAAAGAATCACGTGAAACCTCACATTCAGAGAACGATTAATGACCTGCTGCGAGGTTTGCGGAAAAGTGTATGTACCTTTTTAGTTAATACATCCCTGAATAGCTTGCAGACCCCAGCTTCGACTCTAAAGATCGCCTGATTAGCCGGGGTACGCAGATCGAGAATCCGGTTGTCCAGACGAGTGTCTTGGTTCACCTTTATGTTCAGCCCTTCAGATTCTTCCGCCTTGACAGGCCTGGACGCATCTTCAATCAGAAGGGGTAGCTGAGCCTTGGCGGCACTGACAGTAAATATCTGCTTGATGTGGAGTTCTACATCTCTCTGAGTGCAGGACTCGATTTTAGCCACAGTCTTCACTGTTGCTTCGACATCGATTATAGACTCCTTGGTAATGCTGAAACGAGAAATTTGTGCAAAGAAATCAGTTGCGAGGATGTATTTTTCACATGAAATACTCGGTGCAAAGCAAAAATAATATTTTCGTGAAACTCTTGATTGTCTAAATATTGCATGCGCCAATACCTATTCTATCCAAATTGTGATAAATCAGGCTTACTTTGATGCAAACTTGACCATTTGCTTACTGATTTCGTCATTTACAGCGACGAGTCCTTGAACTGTGTAGGACTGCTCTCTGAGTATTAGAAAACACTGTTTTCCTGCGGAAAGGTTCGAAAAAATACAATAAATAGCGGTTCAGTGCAAAGTTGTACTGAAATATCTTTGCTTTTTAATTGAGAACCATAAATATCTACCCTTAGCTCTGCTTGTGTGTAATCGTCCTCTGAGCCAGATAATCTGACCAGCGATATTGGGATTCAGATCCTGGACATGAGTGAATTTTCTGTCCTTGTGTTTATCTACACTCTGAATCATCGCTGGCTGTCCATATTTTCCGACAGAGATATCCTCCTCGTTTGCAGCATCTTGCTGCACCGATTGCTGGTTGTAGCAAATAGCAGTATGAATTATTGCTTATCAGGTATAATACATACGTGAAACATGCTCTAACTACAAGTACAATTTTCTTACTAGTTGTGCTTGCCGCTCAGCCTTGGCAGCTATCTTTTTTGCATCTTTCTGCTGCTTTTTGAGAGCCTTCTTTGACGCATCTTCTCTAAAATTTAATAATGTGTGAATTAGGATACTAGTGCCAGTACTTCTGCAAATGATTGAACTAATAATCCTTACCCTTCGCGAGCAGCTTCCTCTGGCTTGTTACCGCCCATTTTCCTATGATATGGAAATCTGTGTCTGGAAAAAAAATGTGAATACTCCGTTACTTCGATGGTGAAAATGTTGACAGACAAATGGATAATTCTGTGTGCAGATGTAAACACTGCATCAGAATAGTTATTCTTGTGGGAAGTGCGCATAAAATAGGGATTTCTCAATGAGTATAAAGTACCGCATGAGTCAAAGGCACATGCGAACCTCATGCAGTGTTCAGAAATCCCTATATGCACATGACACAAATTCCATTTTCTGTGCTACCTCTGTCAAATACGAGAATATAATATAGTCCTTATAAGCACTGGTGCATCGAATTTTAAGCATTAATGCTCATAAAAACTACAAAGTAGTAGAGTTGTTGAGGGAGGTAGCGCAGAAAATTATTTTTAATTACTTTGACGGTATGTTATCTACAAGTTTTACTAAGTGACTACTTCCTGCAAATTGCGTGACCAATTTTAGGTCTGACCAAACACGATATTGTCACAGATTATCAGTACACACGTCGTTCAGCAGGTTCACCGAACTTTCAGAAGCTAAAACAGCAGTGTATGTGAAAAATAGAGTGTCAGCCGGTCATTAACGTTGCACGAGCAAATCACATCGAACTTTGGAACTAGATTATTTAAAAAGCACTGGCCGGCAACAGACTCTTGAACAATCTGTCTACTGAGATGCTGCAATAATTAATTTTATTTCAGAACACGACAAGTAGAGTTGTAACTTCAAATTTATACAACGGTCTTTAGCGGTATGATATGCTAATCAGGGATCTTTTCGGGACGCTCAATTTACGACTTTATTTTACCTTACAGGTTTAATAGTACTTTTCTTTCGTGATAGCAGCTTATCGCAAGTAAATATGTACGTACTGGGACTCCACTCAACGCGTGCACAGACACGGTGCTTACGACTGCGTACGACACGGTGTAAGAATAAGAAAGGAATAAGAGGTAGTCCGGTCCGATCCCCATCGAAAGCTCTGTGATTATTTTAATAAAGTCCTCGGGCTCCCCGCCAGGCGTCTCACGTGACGAAAAGCAAGAATCACGGTATTATAGACAGGTCTGGGCACTCCAAGCCCCTTCCTACATAATTCAGCGTGACCGTCTTGAAGCCTGTGTTTCTCAATTTGTGCACCAAAGACCGGAGCGCTCCAATCTCCGAGGCCGGTGTATGCGTACTGAGTAGGCCTCTCCCTCACTAGCGCTAGCGGCGAAAATTCACAACATCGGCTACATTTTCGAGCACGGTTTTACAGCCGGAGTGCCCAGGGGCCGGGTTCTGAACATCAAGGTCATCAAGTGAGTTCGCGTTCGCTTTGTGGAAACGGAAATTTGGAGTGTGATGTCAATCTTTTCTTTCCTGAATAGTGTATGGCTCAGAAACTTGCGGTCTGTGCCATCTAGCGGCTAATAAATCGTTCTCTATCTGCTCGTGGCACTGATATATATATATCAGTGGCTCGTGGTAATTGCCCACCCACTAGCACCCCGTGTATTTTCTATTATTTTTTTGCCTGTGGTGCCGGTTTCTAACGTAACCTCGCGTTGAGCATGCAATATGTAACAGACTACTTATCCGAAAAATAACTCTAAAATAAGAAGTATACAGTATACTCAACACCCAACCTTTTGAGAAGGAATAAGAGGTTATGTATGATTAATACAAACAAACGTCAGAACTAAAATTTTTTTTTTGGAACGAAGTTCCTTATCGCTCGTTCACCGTAGGGGCTATTTTTTTTTACAAGTTCTCTCAACTGAGAGATAAAAAAAGGAATACATAAGGTTTGGGTACTAGCCCATACAACCATTTTTACACTTGATATTAGTTTGCTATTATTTCATATTATGATTAAATTACAATTATTTGAACATTTTATAGGTTATTTTAACATAAAATATATTATTATATTAGAAATTAATTTTTCAAGAGTCAATAAATTTAATTAAAGCATTAAGAATTATAGAGTTTTTAGAATTAACAATTTCTTCGACACTGTATGATCCTAAGCCCAAAAAGATTTTTAAAGTCTTGATTAAAGTCTGTCTTTGATTACTAAAATTATCACAATTCCAAAAAATATGTTCTATTGACTCTTCGACTTAGCCACAGGAACAGTGAATCGTTGACAATATTAAATTTAAATAAATGTTTTCTAAGTGTTGTGTGTCCTGATCTTATTCTATTAATAATAACTATAGTTTTCCTGTTAGCTGAGATGTTAGTAAACCATGGTTTTCTTTGAAGAGAGTAAAAGTTATTGAAGTAATATCTTCCTTTTGTATTAGCAAGATCCAAGCACCATGTATTAAAGTTATTATACGTATGATCCTTCCATTTGCTTCTAAAGTCTCTTATTGGAATAGAGATTTGAGAATCAATGCCATGTCGAATAGCATGTTTAGCTAATGAATCAGCTATTTCGTTGCCGATTATGCCACAATGAGCAGGAATAACATCTATTTTTCTCTCCTTTCTTAGCTATCGCCCTCTATCAACAGCATATGCCACTTCGTAATAATATTTAACATCGATAAGCTCTGTACCGACCGTGATGTTCATTAACCATCGACTATAATAATAGTATAAGAGCGGAAAACCGTAGAACTCACTAACTCGAACTCATTTGACGTTCAAAATCCGGCCCCAGACTTGTCTATAAGACTGCGGCCAGAATGTAAACAATAATGGCGTCATGTGTTATTTGTGCACAGCACCGCGCCGAAAACTACTAATGGTGGCGCCACCTGATATCACTGAATTTTCGCGGTGTAAAATCTCAGTATATAGAGCTTAACCAACAACGGAGTTGTAATTATCCTATTTGCGCTGCTGTTTTATCATGGGTGAAATGGATTTTAGTGGTATCTAAGGGCTAATCGTTGAACAACCGGAATGCCATCGCAGTCGTTTGAGCGGCAGCTATCTTGACATTGAGAGTGTGTAAAACACGGTCTTACATACAGGTCTTGCAACGAACGTGGTGGGGGATGGTCAGTTACGTCCGAAACAAAAGTACAACTTATGGCCACAAGAGCGGCGCTACGAGTTATTCATAAGCTTATTATTATTATTTGGCGGAACCCTAACCTATCTTTTTGATACTCATACACAGATAACCTTACGTTCAATGTCACTCATATGTCTGTGAATAACTGACAGCGCTGCGTAGTGGCCAGTAGTGGCAAAGAAAAATTCGACAATAACGCGGCTACCCCCACCACTCAAATTTCAGTTCGTTGCAAGGCCTGTATGTAAGACCGTGGTGTAAAAGGTGTGTCCACTGTGAACGGAATCAATTTTATAAAAAAAAATTTCGTTGCTTTAGATTTAACTGTGCTTTGCCGATGCTATTTCACCCACACAATTTTTGAGTAAGGAATTATTTCGTGACGAAACATTCGAAAAGTATTCTCTCATCTCTGAGAATTAATCCGGCGAAATTCACTTGTACATATGCACACTCGGTTGTGTGAGAAAAATAAAAAACATGACTATCGTTGACTCTTACCATACAAAACAGTGTGCAAAACTAATTACTCGAGTACGATAGGAACCTTTCGTAGCAACTTGACCTGCTCGTACCAGAGATGAGTAGGGAGATCTCCAACGCTCGGCTTTTCGTGATACCAGCTAGGTTGGAGCGTCGACGTGACACCTAGGCGGCCACGCACCGAAGGTGGCCCATTTCCGACCTGACACCTAGGCGGCCATGCACCGAAGGTGGCCCACAATCGTGCATATATAGATATACTCGGTCGCTCGAGCAAGCGGTTGCCAATCGCATCCTTGTCCCCGCTCGCACTAATGTTTCCAGGAATGCAAGAATTGGGATTTTTTTGTTTCAATTATGAATGTCAGCGAATAAAAGTATCTCCAGATTTGATAAATTTTGGATTCAATTAGCGGACGCTGAACCAAAATAATTAACCATTCCCAGCCCGAATACTTCTTTTTTTTTAATAAATATTATTTTTTTATTGATATGAAAATATGTGACGCCTGGTGTTCTCGAATATTTGTACGCGCTGTCTATGGAAAAATATACGAAGCCAGCTCGATAACATTTATGCAAAATGTGCAATGGGCAAGTGGTTGGAGGAAATTTTTTTTTTCTCGAACTGAATCTTCCAGAGAACCATCAGCGAATTCCAAGCAAGCTCCATAAACATACCGAGCAAACGCGCGATCACGGACGTAGCTGTGGTGTGGCTGAGTGGATACCACATGAGGATGAATTTTCAATCACAGGTTTTTGCGCGAAGTTTTCCTGTATTTAAGTTAATTACTACTGCCTTTGCTATAATACTGCATTCAAGTCTTAAACAAAACACTAAAAAATAAGTTAACCACTTAATGTAAAACAAAATGTTAGATCGAGCTTAAAATTTAAGCCGGAGTTACATAAACTAAGATAATTACAAGTGCAATATTGTAAATATTGAGCATTTATTGTTCATCTAAATAAATATGGTTTCCTCCTCAAAAAAAAAAAAAAAAAACATGAGGATGGAGTGATGCGGGACACGGGTTCGATCGCAGTTCACTCTTTTTTTTTTTTTTTTTTTTTAAATTCAATCCCGGCTTTTTTTTTTGTATTTTCGGAGAGAAAAAACAAATCAAAGAAAGAAAATTTCGAGAGCCGGTCGATTTTTTCCTTCTTTCCTTTTGCTTTTTTTTTTACTGAACCCACCTTTTTTGTAGTGGGGGTAACCCGGAAGAGAACAAATAATTGAAACAATAAAATTCCGAGAGCGAATCGATTTGTTCCGCGTTTTTGGCGCCTCTTTTTTGATATGGAAAAGTTTTGACAGTAATGGAAAATAGAGATTACTAAACGCAAATGTATTGTTTTTTAATAACACCGGCCCACAGAAAAAAAGTGGCCTGTACTTTTGACCGGACCTACCTATCTTTATGTATTTTGACGCGCTGAATCCGAATCTGAAGTCAGTTTTGCCCGTACACCCTCAAAATTTTGAGTAAATTGCAAAAAAACCATAAAAATCGCCAAAAATTAGCATTTTTGGTAAGAAAAAAATTTATGGAACTATAGACCAAGTATGATTTTTATGCATTTTGGTCCGCTAAACCCAAATCTGAAGTTTATTCAACCATAAGCCTTTTAAAATTTAATTGGGCCGGTGTTATTAAAAAACAATACATTTGTTTTTAGTAATCTCTATTTTCCATTACTGTCAAAACTTTTCCTTATTAAAAAAAAAACGCCCATTTTATATCAGTCTTGACGAGCATTTCTTAAGAAGTTTGAGAGATGCGAGATCGGAACGACAAAATTATTTCAGTAGCAACAATGTATGGACCCCTCTCCTTTTCTGATATTCGCAGCCAGTTGAGAGGCTTCACAGTGTTCAGTTTAGTGCCAGCAGCTCTCGAGGTAGCAAGATGGTAAGTGAATTACATAATTATTTTACATGTATGGAAAAACCGGCAGGTTTGACGATCGTCTATTTACTTTATAGATTAAGAAGAGAAAAAAAGGGAAGGACCTGTAGTCGTATTTTATACTTTATTTAATTTTCCTTGAATTGTCAGACGTTTTTATTTTTGATTGTATAGGAAGAAGATGTGTGGGGAATTCCATTCTAGTGCCCAAGAATATAGTACACATTTTCGATCATTTTTTCTTTTTTTTTTTTGGGAAAACATTTTCCTCAATTTCCAAATTTCCTTAATTTTTTGGTATTCAAATCGATTCTTAACAATTTTGCGCACAGGTGGGATTTCTTTAATTATTTTTTTCCTAATCCTGAGGATATTTCCTATCTGAGACCACTGTCAATAGGCGAGATTCCGGATATTATAAAATTACCTTTTTTTCTAATTAAAAAGAAAATCACATAAGGCCACTAAGAACTCGAAATGAAAATCTGACAAAATTAGAGATGTTTTTTTATATTCGAAGCCATTAACGTAAATAATCCGTTTAACGACCATCCTAATAGATATACATTGTATATGGGGCATTCCGCGTCAAATTTGCCACCCATGTACCTCACCCTCTTCGATTTTGATAATTCTTTAGTATGATGTTACAACCACGGTTTCAATCGACTTGAAACAGTGTCGGAATTTTTTGCAGATTTCTTTAGCCACCACTGAAAGAGAAAAAAAAATGAAAAACCAATTCCGGAAACGCTTCTTTTAAAATTCTGAAAAAATTCACACTGATTTTATAATTAAAAATATGATTTGTAAGCATGACAGGACAACGTGATCTTAACATCTACTACTTTTCTAGCAAGTTTTTGGTTTTCTTGGATCTTTGGATAACTTAAAAAAAAAGAATGAAATGGTATGAACTGTATTCAGGCCTTCTGGCATTCCTCTAAATTTCAGAAAAATTGATATCCATTAATAATAGAGAAATTTATGACCGAACAAATAAATAGAAACTCCAATTCCGGCATGAGAAAAAAATGCTTGCTAGAAAAGTAGTGAATGTTGAGATCACGTTGTCCTGTCATGCTTACAAATCATATTTTTAATTATAAAATCAGTGTGAATTTTTTCAGAATTTTAAAAGAAGCGTTTCCGGAATTGGTTTTTCATTTTTTTTTCTCTTTCAGTGGTGGCTAAAGAAATCTGCAAAAAATTCCGACACTGTTTCAAGTCGATTGAAACCGTGGTTGTAACATCATACTAAAGAATTATCAAAATCGAAGAGGGTGAGGTACATGGGTGGCAAATTTGACGCGGAATGCCCCATATACAATGTATATCTATTAGGATGGTCGTTAAACGGATTATTTACGTTAATGGCTTCGAATATAAAAAAACATCTCTAATTTTGTCAGATTTTCATTTCGAGTTCTTAGTGGCCTTATGTGATTTTCTTTTTAATTAGAAAAAAAGGTAATTTTATAATATCCGGAATCTCGCCTATTGACAGTGGTCTCAGATAGGAAATATCCTCAGGATTAGGAAAAAAATAATTAAAGAAATCCCACCTGTGCGCAAAATTGTTAAGAATCGATTTGAATACCAAAAAATTAAGGAAATTTGGAAATTGAGGAAAATGTTTTCCCAAAAAAAAAAAAGAAAAAATGATCGAAAATGTGTACTATATTCTTGGGCACTAGAATGGAATTCCCCACACATCTTCTTCCTATACAATCAAAAATAAAAACGTCTGACAATTCAAGGAAAATTAAATAAAGTATAAAATACGACTACAGGTCCTTCCCTTTTTTTCTCTTCTTAATCTATAAAGTAAATAGACGATCGTCAAACCTGCCGGTTTTTCCATACATGTAAAATAATTATGTAATTCACTTACCATCTTGCTACCTCGAGAGCTGCTGGCACTAAACTGAACACTGTGAAGCCTCTCAACTGGCTGCGAATATCAGAAAAGGAGAGGGGTCCATACATTGTTGCTACTGAAATAATTTTGTCGTTCCGATCTCGCATCTCTCAAACTTCTTAAGAAATGCTCGTCAAGACTGATATAAAATGGGCGTTTTTTTTTTAATAAGGAAAAGTTTTGACAGTAATGGAAAATAGAGATTACTAAAAACAAATGTATTGTTTTTTAATAACACCGGCCCAATTAAATTTTAAAAGGCTTATGGTTGAATAAACTTCAGATTTGGGTTTAGCGGACCAAAATGCATAAAAATCATACTTGGTCTATAGTTCCATAAATTTTTTTCTTACCAAAAATGCTAATTTTTGGCGATTTTTATGGTTTTTTTGCAATTTACTCAAAATTTTGAGGGTGTACGGGCAAAACTGACTTCAGATTCGGATTCAGCGCGTCAAAATACATAAAGATAGGTAGGTCCGGTCAAAAGTACAGGCCACTTTTTTTCTGTGGGCCGGTGTTATTAAAAAACAATACATTTGCGTTTAGTAATCTCTATTTTCCATTACTGTCAAAACTTTTCCATATCAAAAAAGAGGCGCCAAAAACGCGGAACAAATCGATTCGCTCTCGGAATTTTATTGTTTCAATTATTTGTTCTCTTCCGGGTTACCCCCACTACAAAAAAGGTGGGTTCAGTAAAAAAAAAAGCAAAAGGAAAGAAGGAAAAAATCGACCGGCTCTCGAAATTTTCTTTCTTTGATTTGTTTTTTCTCTCCGAAAATACAAAAAAAAAAGCCGGGATTGAATTTAAAAAAAAAAAAAAAAAAAAGAGTGAACTGCGATCGAACCCGTGTCCCGCATCACTCCATCCTCATGTTTTTTTTTTTTTTTTTGAGGAGGAAACCATATTTATTTAGATGAACAATAAATGCTCAATATTTACAATATTGCACTTGTAATTATCTTAGTTTATGTAACTCCGGCTTAAATTTTAAGCTCGATCTAACATTTTGTTTTACATTAAGTGGTTAACTTATTTTTTAGTGTTTTGTTTAAGACTTGAATGCAGTATTATAGCAAAGGCAGTAGTAATTAACTTAAATACAGGAAAACTTCGCGCAAAAACCTGTGATTGAAAATTCATCCTCATGTGGTATCCACTCAGCCACACCACAGCTACGTCCGTGATCGCGCGTTTGCTCGGTATGTTTATGGAGCTTGCTTGGAATTCGCTGATGGTTCTCTGGAAGATTCAGTTCGAGAAAAAAAAAATTTCCTCCAACCACTTGCCCATTGCACATTTTGCATAAATGTTATCGAGCTGGCTTCGTATATTTTTCCATAGACAGCGCGTACAAATATTCGAGAACACCAGGCGTCACATATTTTCATATCAATAAAAAAAATAATATTTATTAAAAAAAAAGAAGTATTCGGGCTGGGAATGGTTAATTATTTTGGTTCAGCGTCCGCTAATTGAATCCAAAATTTATCAAATCTGGAGATACTTTTATTCGCTGACATTCATAATTGAAACAAAAAAATCCCAATTCTTGCATTCCTGGAAACATTAGTGCGAGCGGGGACAAGGATGCGATTGGCAACCGCTTGCTCGAGCGACCGAGTATATCTATATATGCACGATTGTGGGCCACCTTCGGTGCATGGCCGCCTAGGTGTCAGGTCGGAAATGGGCCACCTTCGGTGCGTGGCCGCCTAGGTGTCACGTCGACGCTCCAACCTAGCTGGTATCACGAAAAGCCGAGCGTTGGAGATCTCCCTACTCATCTCTGCTCGTACCTCATCACCAGTCGAGTTTTGGTGGTAAGTATCCAATTACTTTTTCATGCAGAAATTGATGCTTATCCGGAGGCCGATGAAAACAATATACTGTACTATTGAAAAAAATCAAAATCACCTTCATCTGACCTCGGCGGGTTCACTTACGGAAAATCTGACACTGTTATCATCTTTCCCCCTTCGAACCATACAACTTTTGTCTGAAACAGTTTCCACTCACACTTTTGGTTTTCGAGATATTTGACTGGATTGATTAAAATGAGACACCCTGTACAACTGATAAATAGAAAATGCAAAGAAATAAATAATTTATATTCAAAAAACAATATAATAAATGAAAAATAATCACAACTATTTCCTGGGAGAGAAAGCTCGAAGAGTACTTTGGCACATACAGTTTTTGAAGAAGAACAAAAAGGTGATCTGAATACGACGAAAATTCTTGAGCGAACTGACGATTTCGACGAGGTGATAAATACAAAAAATTATAAATCCGGTGTCCCGGTCGTTGATGCATTGAAATAGAGCTTAAATTAAAGCTCTTGAAACCCACATTGTAAATAAAAGTTCTCGAATTTCACAGTTAATCGTGACAGGGGAGAAATATGTGATAATATTTTCGCCGTATAGGCCAAAGGCTTTTCTTCGCGGTAAAGGGACCCGGACGTGAAGTCAGCATATCAATTGTCAGCAAATCAACAATAAAATGGAGTTCTCTTCGCATGCAGCCGAGTTCTACAGTTCCTGATACATTTTAGTAATAGTTCTGTCGATTTGAGTAAAAAAAAGTGAATCGAAAAAATGATCTGCCAACTTGCCGTAGCAGATCAATTTACAGCAAGTGAAAAATACAACGGAGTTCTCTTCGCATGCAACCGAGTTCTACAGTTCCTGATACATTTTAGTGATAGTTCTGGCGAAATTGCCCGAAAAAAGTAAATCGAAAAAATGGTCTGCCAACTTCCATAGCGATTATAATGTATTGCGCTCCGTAAAACCATGGTTAAGATGGAAGATTAGATAAAAATTAGAAGCGAAATGGCCACCGACAGGTGAATCATGAAAGCTAGACAAAATCTCGGCTTTTCTCTAGAAACCAGAAGCTGCCAACGTACCGACTTGGAGTCAGGTGATTCCCATTTCCTATAAAGCAACTGATCGAGGAGAAACAAGGAGTCCCACTGCGCCCAGTAAATTTTCAAAGACTGACTCATAGAAGATGCTTCTTCCCACTGAGGCCTGACTCCTGTGGATTTCCAATTCCGAACTAGGAGGAGATCTGAATCTTTCTCCTGGGCGATGATCCAGTCTTCTTTATTTTCAACGAGAGAAATTTGACGAGCGTTAAGCGAGGGATCTTGCTGTTTATTTAAACGAGAGCACTGTTTGCAATCGTCCTCGCACGGACGACGAGCAAGTGCATCAGCATTACCATGCAGAACTCCGGGACGGTGTTTAGTTTCAAAGTCATATTGACCTAACCTCTCCAACCATCGAGCTACTTGGCCTTCAGGTGATTTGAACGAAAGAAGCCAAGTTAAGGAAGCATTGTCTGTCCGAATCAAAAATTTTCCTTCCATAAAGATAATAATGGAAATGGCAAACAGATTTTACCATCGCTAATAATTCCCTACGGGTAACACAATAATTGCATTCCTGTTTAGACAAGACCCGACTAAAATAACTAATAACGCGCTCTTGGTTATCCTGAATTTGAGACAAAACCCCACCTATACCATAGAGAGAAGCGTCAGAATCTACGATGAATTGAGAATCGGTGATGGGATAAGCTAATGTCGGCGACGAAGTTAATAATTTTTTAAGGAGAACAAAGGCTCTTTCGCATTCGGAAGTCCAATCAAAAACAACTGTAATTCCTGTAAGAGCATGGAGGGGTCGCGCTATAGAAGCAAAGCCCTTAACGAAACGTCTGTAATAAGTACAAAGTCCTAAGAAACTTTGAACCTTTGCTTTTGAATCGGGACGAGGCCAATTGAAGACCTTTTCTATTTTAGAAGGATCTGTCTTAACACCTTTCACTGAAACGACGTGTCCGAGAAAAGTTACTTCCCTTTTGAATAAAAGACATTTTTTGGGAATCATTTTTAGACCAGCTTGGAATAAACGACTAAAAACCTGCTCAAGATTTTCCAATTCTTCATCAAAAGTCTTACCGAACACAATGATGTCATCGAGATAAACTAAACAAATCTTGCCAGTGAGACCTTGAAGGGCGAATTCCATCGCTCTTTCGAAGGTAGCTGGTGCATTACAAAGGCCAAAAGGCATAACTTTAAATTGCCAAAGTCCACCTAACCCTGTGACAAAAGCTGTTTTCGCTTTTTCTAACGGATTCATTTCGACTTGCCAATAACCGCTCTGTAAATCAATCGTAGAGAACCAACGGGCACCAGATATTAAATCAAGGGTATCTCCTATCTGAGGAAGCGGATATGCATCTTTCTTGGTGACCTCGTTCAACTTCCTATAATCTACACAAAACCTCTTGGAACCATCTTTTTTATTGACTAAGACAATGGCAGAAGCCCACGGACTAGAAGACGGCTCAATAACATCTGCTGTTCTCATATCTTCTACTAATTTTTCAACTTCCCTGCGACCGTTTGAAGGAAGCCGTCTAGCTGCCTGTTTATTTGGAGCGTTATTCCCTACATCTATCGAATGCTTAGCTATGGTACATCTCTCGATGTCGGCAGAGTCTTTAGCGAAAGTCTCTTTAAAATCGTTAAAAAGGCAAACGAGACTGTTAGTCTGAGCGATATCTAAATCTTCAGAAGACCTAGTAAAGAGTTCCGTGAGATAAGAAGGAACGACTAAAGAGTCCGACACATGTTCTAAAATGCGCAAAGACGAGAGGGTTTCTTTCTGTTGAGAAGAGTTAATATACCTAGACGTTTCGAGGTTGATTTTACGGTAACCAGAACAGAGAGTCGAATCCCCGGTAGAAATGACGCAGTTGTGAGCGGAAAGAAAATCTACGCCTAAAATGCCTTCATCTTCTATATCAGCTACTAGAACTTCATGTGGGGATTGAAGACAATCCGCTCCGCTACTGTTACCTGCACGACCATCTTACCTACGACAGGGGTAGTTGCTCCGGTAGCAGTGTGAATAGACACAGAAGGATTAATTGAAGCAAGAGACGAAATCATATCAGGACCAACAACGGAAATTTCGGTTCCGGTATCTATCACCCACAAACAACCTAGTCCGTTAACGGAACCTTTAGCATATAGGCCGGTACGACGCAGGCCTCTTACCACGAACTGTGAAACAATAGGGCTAAGGAACTTGGAAGAAACCGATGATATCCGCCCTTTCGAAACATCGGTAGCTAGTTTCCCGAATTCTGAGGAACAGAAGGTTGCGCTGCCCAAACCGGAATAGAGGGTGCTCTTTTGGAGGCATTATTGCGCAACGAATCTTCCGTAGTCTTCAACTGACGCTCGAGTTTGAAACAATTCTTCACGTTATGTCCCCTTACGCCGCAAAACTGGCACTCTGAGACAGGCCGATTGGAGTTTGATCTATTGTAACGAGAGAAACCACTATTTTTCCTTCCTGGAAAAGAATCTGAGCTAGGCTGATTGACTGAAGGACGGGACGAAGAATTTTCTGAAGGTTCAGCTTGGTTTAATCGATGAAGTTGACGCGAACCTAAATCCGCCTCGTTTATGGCTTCTAATTCTAAGGCCTTAATAATTGCTTCATGCAAAGAAGTCGGAGCTGCGAGCCTCAGATGATACTGAAGCTCCGGATTCCGAATCGCATTAATGAATTTCGCCCGAGCTATCTGATCTCTAGCTTTTTCTGCACAATCAGTAAGGGAATGTCGAGCGAGACGTTCGATGTCATTTCCGAGAGAGGCTAAATCTTCCTTGGGTCCTTGACGTCTATTTTCAAACTGAGTGAAATAAAGTTTGGAAAGATGTTCTTCGCCAAACCGAAGTTTAAGAGCCGCACAAATGCTGTCGAAATTTTCAAAATCCGAATCTGAAAGCGATCCAAGAACTACCAAGGCCGGACCGGACAAAGAGGCTGTCAAATTAGCTGCTTTCTGGGACGGACTCCAACCATTAACCTTACTTATCATGTTGAACTGACGTTCGTATAGACTCCAAGCAGACGAACCGTCATACGAACCGGGCTTCAAATTCGATTGTTTCGAGGGCAACTCTACAATACTCGCGGCAGGTACAGAGACCTGATTGAGTCCGAACGAGCTCTGAGTCTGCGGAGAGAGAACATTGACAGTTCCGCGCGATTTTAAAAAGGCCAAGAACTCTGACTGAATATCCACGCTAGGATGAGACGACGCGACAGGAGGCTCAACTACTTCTGAAATATCACGTGACGGAACATTGTGGCATTGCGGAAAAGAGCTAACCTGAGCTTGTCGCGAGACATGAGCAGGTGGAAAATTTTTAGCAACAGGGGGAATTTCGCCTCCCCCATAAATGGCGTCAGACCTTGATTGATCCGGAATTGAATGAATGGAGGTCCTCTTTGCTGGGACCGGGACTGAAGGAAGAGAAGTCCTTCTACCTGGGGACGGAACTGGGCGTATTGGGAATTCCTGCGGCCGCTCCTGAAGCTTCTGCACACCTTGCAGGATCCCGATTAGCGCCTGGGATACGATTTCCTGTTGTTGACGTTGTTGCGAGAGGAGTTCGTGCAGAAGATTCTGCTGTTCTTGTTGCTGCAGTTGTTGCTGTTGTTGTTGCTGTTGTTGGTGTTGTTGTTGGTGTTGTTGATGTTGTTGCTGCTGTATCTGTCGCATCAGTAAATCTTGATTTCCTTGGATGAGCTCTGCCAAGAGAGCTAGTTGGGGCTGGGGCTGAACCTCAGCTTCCAAACGAGGAGAAACGGGAACAAACACCGGTTCAAGGGAGCGTTGACACGACGAAACGCGTCCGGCAGCTCGTCGCTTCGCGCGTGATGCTCTCGGAGATCTTTGCATTTTTTTTTTTTTTGTGTTCTTCTTATCACTCAAAATCCACTCAAAACTCTACCGAGACACAGAAGGATCCCACTTCTGACACCAGTGTTACAACGCGGAAAATTAAGAAAGGAAAAGGATTTATTTTGTGACGAAGCTCTCCTTTTAAAGTCTCGAGATAGATTGTTTTTGCAATAATGTTGGTTGACGCAGCAACCTTATTCTTTTGAAAGACATAAGAGGTTACAAACGTCTTTTATCTATGATGACTACTACATCATTAAAAAGGGGGCAAAACGAGTGATTTCAGCCTTTGTAACAATATGATATCTTCAGGTATGTTTTTACGGGAGTTCTGAGGAGTTCCAGGAAAGTTCTGGCGCGCCCGAGGCTTTTCAGGAATAGTTCTGTCAAAATGAATTTCTTAAACAATCTTTACAACGGTTTTACAGCATCGCACTCAAAAAAACCGTGATATGCCAGCTCGAAGTATTTTTATAACGGGAGTTCTCATAAGCTCTCTCGAGCTGGCATATCACTGTTTTTTGGAGTGCGATGCTGTAAGAGCGTTATAAAAATTGTTTCAAAGATCGATTTCGACAGAACTATTTCTGAGAAGCTTCGGGCGTGCCAGAACTTTCCTGGAACTTATGAGAACTCCCGTTAAAAAAATACTTCGAGCTGGCATATCACGGTTTTTTGGAGTGCGATGCTGTAAGAGCGTTGTGAAAATTGTTTCAAAGATCGATTTCGATAGAACTATTTCTGAAAAACCTCGGGCGTGCCAGAACTTTCCTGGAACTTATAAGAACTCCCGTAAAAAAAATACTTCGAGCTGGCATATCACGGTTTTTTGGAGTGCGATGCTGTAAGAGCGTTGTAAAAATTGTTTCAAAGATCGATTTCGACAGAACTATTTCTGAAAAGCTTCAGGCGTGCCAGAACTTTCCTGGAACTCATGAGAACCCCCGTAAAAAAATACTTTGAGCTGGCATATCACGGCTTTTTGGAGTGCGATGCTGTAAAAGCGTTGTAAAGATTGTTTAAGAAATTCATTTTGACAGAACTATTCCTGAAAAGTCTCGGGCATGCCAGAACTTTCCTGGAACTCCTCAGAACTCCCGTAAAAAAATACCTGAAGATATCATATCATGGTTTTACGGAGCGCAATACATTATAATCGCTATGGAAGTTGGCAGGTAATTTTTTCGATTTACTTTTTTCGGGCAATTTCGCCAGAACTAGTACTAAAATGTATCAGGAACTATAGAACTCGGTTGCATGCGAAGAGAACTCCGTTGTATTTTTCATTTGCTGACAATTGATATGCTGATCTCACGTACATTAAAGGGACTGCGTTGGCTCACGCGTGCATTTTTGTTTTTTTTTAATACTAGGTGCGAGACTCTAGTCGAGTCTCTTGATATAGGTTAACACACCGGAATTTCTCCGTTGTTTAGTTCCATTCTTGGATTTTGATTCATGAGATTCACTTATTGAACATGCAAGAAAAAATGCGACAAAATACTGTAAGTGCTATTCTTATTCGTGCAGATATCTTCGCGTCAATATATTTTTTATGTAATTTGGTTTTTATTTGGTTACATATTTCGATTTACATATTGCATTTACAACTTGCTCGTTCTTAATACATAATTACATCAGGTAGCCGTAAACTGCGATGCCACATAATCCTAATACTATTATTAATTGAGGAACTGATTGCACTGCGGCAGAACCGAACTGGAACAGCGTGAAACCTAGAACAGATTTGAAGCATGCGTTTTTGAATGAGAACATTTTCTAACACCAGCATTATTCAAACATTGTGAATTCTAATTTTCAGTAATTACTCTTGTCGTTCGGGTCCCGAATTCCACATTGGCGATATCCAAGAGCCTTGCGTCTCTTTGTCGGAACGAAACCTGGTATCGCTAGACTTGGTGCCGCCAGTTTTCCAGTCGACATGAGCTTGCTGAAATCCAGGTCAAGTTGATTGGAAATCGGTCCTGAAGAAAAAATCCATTTAGTTGCGGTATAGTTTTTGCGAAAAACTTGACGCGAGAATCCTTTTACCCTTGAAGTGCATCAGAAATTGGATGCATCCTCCGCTGTGTAGGGTTTTAGTCTTCCTGCTGTCCACCGAAAGCATCCATTCTGGAATCCCCATAACTTCCCTTACATCCTCTATGAACTGCGCTCTGAGAGTATAAAAAAAATCATCGTTCGATACATGGCACTTAATTAAAACCCCAAGTGGGAGCCAATTAGCCATTTTCGAATCACGTATACTCACACAACGAATCTCGGCGGTTTCCTTATGTTGACGTACTTGACGATGTCGTTGTCGGGCTCGATATTCGCACAGGCGAATCTGTCGCTGCCGAAGTTTTTGTCCATTATTACGATTGACCTTCCCATTGCGGTTACGACGCCTTCTAGGGGGAAATTCGGGTCCGTGAAAACCTGACGGTCTAGGCCGATGTCGATGGGTCCTATCCTCGCCGAAATGTCTCCAACGTGGCAGCGCAGCGGTAAATCATGCCCGCACTCTTGTCTGTAGAGGTCTTCCTGTAATTGATTAAAAATCTCAAATTGAGACAACGATCTAGATTCGGTACGACAATTAGTTACAGTTCACTGACTTACATTCAACGGATCTGCGAGCTGCGTGAAGTAAGGATTCCATACGTAACCACCAGCTACGCATCTCGTTGCTGGTACTTTGACAGTCGCATCGACGCCTACAGGGTTCACGAATATTGCCCAGTTGTGATTTCTTGTCTGAATTGAAGAATAAATATTAGCAATTGGCAAAAATTTCCTTGGGATGGTTGATGTGTTTGTGATCTTTATCGTGCAGAGTGATAGGTAGTAGACTCACCACGTTACGATCGTGTTTCCCAGGATGACGAAGATTAACTTCTATAATCGTTTCGCTTTTACTGTTATCTCTGTACACCAGCTGGCTCTGCAGAAATTAAAATTCAACATGATCATTGCCTGATAAGATGATTATTATTCGTTGTTCGATAATTCGATTTGGTTTGTCGAACATTGGTCATGTATAATGACGATTTAGAGGATGAATTCCTACCATTCTGATATATCCGTAGGCGAACCCCTGCGGATGATGGAATGAGGCGATAGCTCTCAATTCTCTGGCTTCGGAAGGCGAATATCCTCTTTCGATTGTGGAGCAGGCCCATCTGCAATTTGAGATCGAACAATGAAAGACACTCTGGCGTTGAGAGTTATAACTCTGAGAAATCATCTTTCCGTCGAGAACGTCTCCTTGTTTTTGAAAATTGTTATGACAATTACCTAAAGTTATTTTCCTTTTTGTGTATAACGATGCTTCGTCCCAAGATGCTATCGGGTCCGAATAGCGGAAGCAATGAATCGTTGTAGACAGCGTTGTACCTCTTTCGATTATCTAACGTGCCAAATTTTCCACTCAAATCGCCTATCTCGTACTGATCTGCAGTTCCTTCGGCAGGCGGAGGCAGTTGGCTGGCGTTAATTTTTAGAGGATTCCACTGACCGTACAGCGTAGTAGCTTCACAGGGAAATTCCAAGTCGATTTCCACCGGTGTCTGTCGAGAAAGAGAGTTTGGTTTCGGAAGATGAAGCTGTAGAAATTTCAATATCATAAACGAGTCAATTTCCTTTTCACTTTTACCATGTGAATGTGGTACTCGCTCATCTGGCCGGCCAGTCCTTCTAGGCTGACCTCAACGTCAGTTACATCGTATTCCGTTTGCTGTATAAATTCTAACTTTCCTTTCGCTGGTGTTACTTCATTGTTACCAAACCAGTCTTTGACTACAGCTTTTCGTCTGTAGACCGCGCTGATTCTAGTAATAGTACAAAAAGGACAAGTTCGATAGTGTACTTTGACTTACTAAATACGGGAATGCAATTTTGAATACTCACATCGAACAAGCCAATCTTTCTCCCCGAGCAACAGGTCCGTGATCGTCGTAAATCACCAAACTCTTTCCCAGAATGCTCGGCGATCCCGTCAGAGGTAGCATTGGATCGGTAAATAATTTTCGAGTAAATTTTGGTCCGAACTTCTTTCGTCCAGCAATTTGAAGCGTATCGTGTCGCGACATGTCGCCCAGACGACAGAGCGTTACTTGGCTCCCTGAACACCATTCCGGATGATCGGGGTCCCAATAAACCTAGAAGCGGTAAGGGAAATCGGTTAGCCTAACGAGTGTTCTTCTTTTACTTGTGTTTATGTAAATAATCTTCACAGCAGTATTAAACCTCTTGTCTCAATTCAGTGTGTAAATTCAATAGTAATTGGAACGTACCTTGTGCGGATTGTAAGGACTGCCTGCGCTCAAACATCGCGCTGTCCAGTTGTAGTAATCTTTTCCCGGAGGATGTTCGTGCACCATCCATCTGTAAGATTTGTGAAATAATTGGATAATTTGCGGTTCATATTTCTCGTTGGAAGAAAAAAAATTGGAAAATTCAATAATGAATCGTCACCTGTGACCGGCTGAATTGTTGAGCGAACTACCGTCCGCGTGTACCAAATTTTCAACTATTACCGTCGTGTCCATTAGAGAGTCGTGCTTCGGTTGTCGGAATATTATCCTCCCAACGATCGGATATCTGAATACAACTTCGGCGGTGAAAATTTGAACCTGTCCAGCGTTTTTGGGCAGGTGATGCATCAGGTTGCCGCATACCCACGGAAATACTCCGGTATTGTCCGTTTCGTTGTACCTATGCATTGATTCCTCAAACGGTTTAGTGGGTTCAAAAAACAAAAAACAGAGAAAAAAAATTCCAGTTTCTTTTTGTTTCTTATACTACTAATCAATTCACTCACTTGTGGAGGACCAGCGATCTGTGCACGACACTGTACATCCCAGACAGAGGTAGATATGTGTCCCAGTAAACTCCGCTCAATTCGGCGCTATTAGCGACAATGTTGTGGTAAGAGCCTTCTTTTCGTCCTTGAAGTTTACCAGAAATATCACCAACTGCATACTGATCTTGGGTTCCCAATCCTACGGTTTTGCAATTTTTAATTAGATATAGAACGTTTGGTTGAGTTTTGCTTGTACAAACACGTAGATAGTCAATAGTTCTTTTTGTGGCAAGTGCGCATAAAATATGCATTTCTTGACGAGTGCGCAAGGTGGCGACAGACGGGGAAAACCGGGAAAACCGGGAAAAATGAGAATAGTCAGGGAACTTCGTCTTTCGGGAAACGTCAGGAAATTATGATGGACCATAGGAACAAACGTACTTTTCTTACAAATCGTTTTCAAACTTGAGTTACGCTTCGTAAATTTAGTCAAACTAACTTTCGGAAATGGTATTGTTCAATACTTAATTATTTGTGTGAAACGAAGTAGTACTATTTGTTTTTGAGATCCAAATTTATATATTCAAGGTGCACAACTTCTGGAGCTTTCGGTCATAAAAGTTGTGTAATCGTAATCTTCGTGGGGAAATGTCAGGGGATTTCCCATGAACGAAATTGTCGCCACCCTGATGCGAAACTCCTACGGGACAAGAATTTCCTATCTGCGCACATGCCACAAATCATATTTTCGGTGTTGCCTCCTGTCGAAACGGAGAATGTTATGTAGATTTTATAAGCACTAGTGCTCGTAAAAACTACGAAGTAGTCGAGTTGTTGACGGCGGTAGCGCAGAAAGTATATTTTTAGGTTTTTACCTGCCGGTGGTGTGTTGGCGTTGTGAATTTTCAACGGGTCGAACACGCTGTCCGTTGACAGACAGGGGTTTTCACCTCTGACAAGATTTCCGACCGGCTGTTGCGGTAAGTTGTGTATTTTGTATGAGGCTATCTTAGTTGCGTATCTCAGCCTCGTTGCTAGATCGTTAACTGGTGATAAGGATACGTTCACCCATGTCGGATTGAAAGGAGATTCCTGGACTAACGTCACCTGACCTTTGATACCGTTCGAGTTTATCAAGGCTCTAGAAAATTTGATTGTTGCAGAACATAAGGATATCACAAAACACGACATAAAGATGTGAGAATAATTGCGGCGTAATCATAGGAATGGGCACAACTCACTTGGCGGTGATTTGTCTGCGATGTCTGATCTTGGCACACGCCAAAAACGAATCGTCGTGTGTCGGGTGAAATATCACGACGTACAGGAGTCGGTGAGGCCCCAGTAAATCGGTAGGCAATAGAGCCAGCTCGGGGTCTCGATAAGCAGTTTTCAATTTCTTCTGGTAATCCGTGGCCACCTTAACTTTTCCCAAACGGGAATCAACGTCTCCGATAGATTTTCCAGGTTCAGAATTTTTCGGGTCAAACACAGTCTGCAGAATATTACAGTTGTCGACTCCGTTATCTATATCATTGAACGTAACGGGAAGAAAGACATTAGAATTGAAAATTTGGCGGATCGATTTGATCGAAGTTATTATACCTATAGCCGCTGATTTGAAGTACGACTCAAATTTACCTTTCTCAGAATCGAATATGTCGGTGACGTATATCTTCCATTGATGTTCGGTGAAGTCTTGAGGCACGGTTTTGTGCTTGGAAACGTGATGAAGGTCCGTGTAAATTATCGTATCGGTCGAATTGTCCCCGGGATGACCGCCCAGCCATCTGAACCATATGCTGCCGGCGACTGGCCCGAGGAAACGAGCTTCGGCCAATTTTTCTTCGTTTCTATCCGATACCTGTAAACGAAGAAATTTCATCGTCGTTCAATAGTTCATATCCTTCGCCCTCGAATCAGGCCTAACTTATACTTACCGTTATGGAAGCGCAAATCACTCTCGAGCTTAATATGTCTTGCAAAAATAAACCCTTGCCCCATAGACCCTTTATCCCGGTCAAACTCAGCTCTGGTACTTCTATCACCGCCGTCTCGTTTCCCGGCATATCCAGCGGTCCGAGGATCTCCGTCAGGTCGACGACCCTGGAGGATGATGTCGATATTCGAAAAGAGAAGCAATTAGAACTCGCGGGAATTCATGATTTGTTTATCGCAAGTTTCGTTCCGATGCTCTGTTTGTACTATCCTATGTCAATTTTGCGTTATATCATGGTGTGTATTTTTTTTTCTCTTTACGTTTCTCCCATATGTCGTGGATCGCATCTTCCATCGACCAGCGTGTAATCCACCGGGAATCTTGTCACAGACCAGAGCCATTGTTGATCCGGGTATTGGAGGGTTGTTTGAAGGGCCAGACGTATTCTAACCGCGTTTTTAGCCGCTGGTTCGAACCGGATCTCACCGTGAAGACCTCCCGACGATACGTAGGCTGCCAATCTCAAACCATTCACTGTTGTCGCTGTGAAGTATTTTAAGAAAAATCAAATAAAGGGGTCGAGAAAATCATTTTCCTCTTTTTTATAACTCGATAATTTATTGTAATTACCGTTAGAATATAGCGTAATTGGCTTTGATTGATTTGCTTCGACTATAGTCTACGAGATTTCAATTCACTTTGACAAAATTTATTGTCCTGAAGTGATTTTCCGTAGGTCTATGTGAGCCATTCCACATTAACTCGGTAAACGGTTGACCATTACATTTTTTAATTGCATCAAGGATTTTTCTAATATTGGTATAACCGTGAAAATCTTCAAATAATGTGTTAAAATTTTTTCAATCACGCCGTATGCATTTTTAAACCCATTTCAAAGATACTCGAATTGATTGTTATGAACTAAAGAAAAATATCCGGTCATCGCCATAAAATATGTTCACGTAAGGTTCAGAGTGAAAGGACGTTCCTTTCAATTTTTTTCATTCCTGTTTATTTTTCTAATCGTTTTTTCTATTTTTATACTTGTTCAAAATCTATGATGAAATTTTGAAAAAAATCGTAAGTGTATTAGCACTAGAATAAAAAATTTTAAAAAAGCAGTATTCAAATCGGAGATGCAGTATGTATTATATTATAATAGATTTGAAGCAGGTCTGAAAATGGAAAGAACTACCCAAATAATGGAAAACATTATAACATAAATAGCAAAAAAGCGTCTTGTTACTTTAAACCTTGCGTGAAAATGTCTCACCTATTTGAAAATCGGAATGTTTTGTTTCTTGGTTAATAAAAGTTAATTTAAGTGTTTTTGAGATGGACTTAAATATTTATAGGGTAAACGCGGGTGATTAAAAAAATTTGAAATAATGTTTGCAAGGTTTTTAAGAATCCCATTATCACGTGAAAAATCCTTCGTAAAATTAATATCATAGAAAACAAAGAGTAAGGATAGACGACCTGATAACGAGATATTGGGGTGATCAATTAATTGGTGAACCTCCTTTTAACTGTCAAAGAAGACATAAAGGAAATATTGACCTAGTTTATAATAAACAGACCGTCTACCCTCACGGAAAAAAACCCCAACTTATAGATGATGCTAAATTCCTATAGAAAAAGAAATTGTGGATATGAATTTAAACCCAAATTGAGGTTTTTTTTCCATGAGGGTGTGTATTACGATAAAACTAACAATAAGACGATATACTTTGATCGTTATGTTGATAGCGTGCCTTCAGATAAAAAGTTGATACCGTTCTGTGACGAAATCAATCTGACACAATCATCGAAGTAGTTAATAGTGTGAAATATGTGGGACTACCAAGAGAATCTGACACGCTACTTCAATAATCTGAGAGATAATCTTTAAAAAAATCTGTCAGTGATTTGAGTCAAGGCTTTCTTTGTGTCCGTTTTGAGTCATGTAATATCAATCTGTGGAGGAACTTACGAGAAATTTATAATACCACTTGAGATTCTAAACGAAAGAATCATCAAAACTATATTAACGAAACCAACACATACGGAAAGGGTCCTGATATATACAAGGTTCTAGTTATCTTCAATATCAGGCAGGCTTATTACTTGAGCGCCATGAAATATATACATAATTGCCGAAAGGCTAATTAAATTCAAAATACATAACAAAGATGCGTGAAAGAGTTATGAGTTTATGGTTGGAGTGCCTATTGTTAAGACTATGTTAGGTAGAACCAACATTGAGTTTCTGGGTACTACAATTTTCAATAAAATGAAAATCATACTCAGACATGTCTTCCACATAGAGGTACATCTACTGCCTGTATGTACCCTTGGTACATGATTGGTTACAATAAGGGGGAATAAACATCTATGACATCATAGTTCGGAGATAATTACGGTTAGTATACTTGTGAGATTGACATCTGGCTCAATATAAAAAAAATTTAATTTGATTTTGTACTTTTGGTGTGCAATTGTAAATTTGTTAATTTATTTTAACTTGTGTTACTATGAAATTTTATCTTATTTACAGTGTTACGAAAATATGTTTCATACCTGTTTGTATACTTATTTGAAACCAAGGGTCCATGTGCAAATCGCGCGTACAAATTAATTATTGCTTAACTATAATCTTGCCGCGACGATAGTTTCGCCTGGGTACCACGATACTTTGAAAAGCGTTACATCTTACATGTTTTTCTGTTGCATTATTGAGTCGTAACATAATGGACGTTCAATAATAATACATTATTTTATATATATTAAAAAAATGCCTACTGAGTTGGCGTCGAATGCCTGATGTATTTTGAAATAAGCGCTGACACATTGCGGTGACTTCAATGATTATACAAGACATGTCGCCTGCCTGCGTAAAACAGATTCTGATTCACAATTATACATCCATAGACAGAAATTGTGAAAGGCAAAACTTTCCTTTAACATTATTGAATAACTTTATTAATTTGAGCCTACAATGTTTCATAAACTTGTATTTGTCACGTCGATTTTCACTTATTTCTAGTCCCTATTTACACGCGACTTTCTACCGAACTGGATACTTATCACTGTACTGCACACATTCACACATTATTCTTATAAGGTCAAAAAGACCGCGCGAGTTGCAGGATGCGTTTCGTATGTTATAGAAAGTCCATGAAAATACGTAGTAAAATTCCGTGTAATATAATGAAACTCACCGTGAACGATTAAAACGATGAACCACCACATTATCATTCAACAACGAGAATCGAACGATGGACGCGGATTAAACTTTCCCATTACATGTGTAAAGAACAATCTCAAAGTTTTCCGAAATATTCTTATTATTGTCCACGAGTACACAATTGTTGTTCTCTAGATGTTCTCTTTACTTCCAAAGGCCAACAACGATTTCAAGATTATACTACAGCTTGTATCCGCATTCGTTAACTGTGTATAATAAATCCACGCGGTGAATAGAACGTTGCACTTTCGCCTCGGAGTGATCGCTGGGTACCAGCTCTTGACTTTCAGTCCCCTCCCCCAACCCCCCGTTATGGTGGGGGGCGATGACGTGGGTATCTAGGACCTCGAATCATGGTGCTTCGCCTCGGTATTTATTGTACATTGCAATCGAAATCTCAGCCACTTTTTGTGCGTTGGAGTTTATTGTTCAGGGTGATCGATGCACCTTTTCCAAAACATGGATGTCGATCGAATCTTCAACAAAAATTCTGATAAACTGGTACAAATTGGCGAATTTCAGATGATTTTAAGGGAATTTAAATACTGATCAAATTTTTACGACTCTTAAAAGATTTGCGACAATTCAATCGGTGCGATAGATTATATGTATAGGTTGAGATTAAGATTGAACGTTTAAAAAATTTTTTTTTTTAACCAACGAATTTTCTTGTCACGATCACTTTGTTGGTACGCGTCTTTATACAATCGATCAATTCATCGTTCGTCCACGTTGATATCTAAGTTTTAGGATTTTTTACTCTTGAGGGAAAGAATACAAAAAAGTTTCTGGGGAATTTCTGGATTTTCAATGCCGTCATGTAGTACACCCGTCATCTCCATGCTGCATCACTTTGATCACTTTGTAGCTATTCGTATGCAACTTGTGACGCATTCGTGATCACCCGGTTGCGGTTGAATGGGCGATCTAATTCGATTGATATATGACCGGTGGCAATTATTTATACAACTTGATTGACACCGTTGACGGTAAGTAAAACGAGAGATAAAACGTAGCAACGGTTCCCTGATTCATATTTAATTGTAATCAGGAGTACAAAATATCTTTTTGCTTACTCTTCCTCTTATATTACCATTTTTTTTTTTTCTGTAGATTAAATATTCAGTCGTACTTCGATTGTAAATATGTATGTCTCATCGGGGAGAACGTAGTATATAAATTATACAAATAGATTCAATTGGTTTGAAATCAATTCAATTATACACTTATACATATGTATATCGGAGAAGCTGAGATTATATTCAAATCAATCAATACGCTGTGTATAAAGGCCTGTTCGAATTGGAAAAGTACTAATCGTTGTACTTATAACATTGATTTTCTCTCGTTATTTCAAAGAAGAATTGAAATTCAATGGGAAAGAAGGATTAACCTTCTCATGCATAGTGGTATACTTACCACCTCCTTATCCTCACTATTTCTTTTTTTCTACCCGTCCAATTATTATGAAAATGGGTATGCGAGGGTTTTTGAGGTCGCTGATCACCAATTCACGATCAGATTTCCGGAATTTAAGATTTACGCGGACAAAAATTCGAAAAAAGCCTTAGTATTAGCTAAAAATGGATGTATCTGGGTTTTCGAGATCGCTGATCACGATTTTATCATTATATTTCTGAACTCGAAAGTACAACCCAAACTGGCGTTGAAAAATTTAAATATCGTTGGATTTAGCCGAAGCACCGTGGACCTCTTGCAAGTAGACTATCAGACCGGAATACAAACGAATTTGGTCGATTATTATATATTTTGTTGAGAGACCTCCCCTGTGTACAAGGTTAAAGTGGTTCGGTGGAATAATCTTTTATTTCCGAGAAAAACAGCCGAGAAATCTTACGATTCTTCAGTCACCGAGCGCAGGCTAGTGCGTAAATTATTGATTCACGTTCATTTGCTTTGCAAAATAATTACAAAATATTCATTATTCCTGACTCAACCATAATGTTAACTTTTTTGACCTGAAAAGCGGGACGACAGTAACATATTATACCCTAGAGATGATATTGCACTTTATTTATTTCCCTTACTTTATTCCTTTGTTACATAATATACTATTTTCACGCTTACAAATAGTTGATGACGAATTTTGGGATCACCAACCTCAAAATATCTGGTACATGCATTATTAGCTAATTCCAAGGCTTTTTTCGTACTTCCGTTCACCTTATTGGATCCGCCATTTTGAATCGAGTTCAGATTCGAAATCAGTGACCCGAAAAGCCCATATATGCAATATTTCAAGTGAATCGCATGTAAGGAAAATTGTATGCACGAAAGGGATAAATTAAATTTTTACTTTCTACTTTCATTCTTTCTCTCTTAATTTGTCACATTCTCCAAGAAAGTGGTTGCATGTTCCTTTAGATAGTATAGGTATAAAATGAGATATACGAGGGTCGAAGGGCAGACCGAGTTGGTCGCCTGTAAAATGCTTGCCACGTAGATTTGATTCCCCACCCACTCTTTTCCATGTTGCTGCTGCTGCAGGTTTTTCCCGCCAGCTCGAGGAAATGAAATTTTTACTTTAACAATTTCAAATCGGAAGCAAAACCGTGCGACGTTCTCTTCTGAATATTTAGCGCCGCGCGGATTCCATGTAATGTAATGTCTTGGACTCTCAAACTTCGCTGCATTTTGGTGATGCCTATAGTACGTACATTCAGTCTTTTCAAAATGTAATATTGATAATAAAAATAATTATAACAATACCTGTTTCTTGATCGCTGGATATGAAAGAAAGAAACAAAAGTAATATCGACAAAAAGTTTTAATATTTCCCTTCGAATTATTCAGATTTATAAGGGTATCGGTGAAATTCTGATGAGAGTTATGTAGGTATATAAAAAGTTCGCTGCGGCCCAGGCTGTACGAAGCTCGAAATGTGATAATCTCTCTCTGTGTGTGTGTGTGTGTGCGCGCGCGCTTTTTGTATACTTGTATATATACAGTATGTACGAAGTGTATATAATGTAAGGTGCGATAACGAGTATATAATTTGAACTTATAATTGTGTTAACTGTATATAATAATTTACGGACGGGGCGAAAGAGGAACTCGAGCGTTACGAGTGAATTAAATTCGGTAGAAAATGATTCGAAGATTCAAATTTTCCGTGGGTAGGACGCGAAAATTGAATCTCGTTACAGGGGGAAATAATGTATAGGTATATATTATACATATACATATATAATGTACCGTCTACCTGTGATAAACCGATAGTTGAAGTATAAGAATATGAACTAGATTTTTTCCTTCATGCCAAATATCGATGGGTCCCAATAAAAACGAGCCAACTTGCCGAGCTGGTTAGAAAAGAGCCAATTTTCCTGGCTCGATAGAAAATCGGAATGTAGGTTCACAGCATGAATTATAGTCATTGGAACCCGATACAGAGAAATCCGGGACCATACGACCACGTTAGTTCAAAATCAAAATTCAAAGACATTTGTTTCTTCCTAATCAATCATCTCTGAACAATTTCGGCCTGTTTTATTAATCCTCGAGGATATAAAAATGGCTGCCATAGGCAGCTGGGTGCCTGTGTCACTCGTATAATAATTCTCTTATCTGATTAATTGATCTAGTGATACTTTTGGTTTGTTAACCATAACACAATTGGTTCCTGTGATTGCATACCACAAGGGATATATTAGTTCTGTGAATTGGGGCTGGTTAGGCCTCTTAACCGTAGGACCCTATACATGGGTACCCTAACGCCACATAATTCGTACGGCCTGCGAAAATCATTTTTCTTACTTTATCCAATCGAATTTTTCACGGTGAAAAATTCATATTAGGTTTTTCTTGCATATACTGTTCTATTATTCAGTCTTTTAGCTTTCGAGTGAGAAAAAACCCTTTTACGACGAACAGTCCTTTTGCAGCGTTGATTTGAAGTTCTGGGATGCGAGTAACCCTTGTGTAGGTTATTTGTTTCGTACAGATAGTGTTGGATCCAAGGGTTAATCTTAACAAGTGCTCGATGTAGCATCAAACTTAGGAAGTGGTCTATGCGCGTGACCCCTCAAATTTCCAACTATGGCGGATCCGTGACAGGCCTGGATTAACCGTAAGGCTATAGAAAGCTATAGCCTTAGACCCTCGAAATTTACAGCCCTTCAAATTTCAGAATCACATTTTTCGAAACAGTACCTAGATTTTAAAAAAATTCGGGGACATCCGATTTCGAATAATTTACTGCATGAAGTTCGAGAACTTTGTACAGATGTGGAGAGAATATCGTGAACGACTAATTTTTTTCCTAGTCGATTACCTTGGCAATGCAGATTCAGCCCATACCGGTCGGCCGGATTAACTGCAGGCTGATTGTGAGTCTGCATTGATAACGTAATCGACTTGAGAAAAAGTCAGCCGTTCGCGATATTTTATCCAAATGTGTACGTGTAGAAACAGAACGTTTACTCAAACCATAGCTCGATTAACACAAATTCAGACTACACAGGCCTCAAGCTGGGAAGACAAACTTTGGAATTCAAGAAACGTAAAAGATAATTTCATAAGAGAAATATTATAATACAGATGTTTTTCTCAGCCTCAGTCAATTTAATTTTCTTTCACCGCTTTTTAAATTTAACCTATTCGACCATCTTGCAAGACTGATATTCGGCCTTTTTTGGTACTTTAGCCTGAGGCATCGTGCCCCTTTAATCCGGTCCTGATGGCGAATAATCATTGGTTCTCCAGCAAAAAAACAAAGATGGGAATCTTGATATCAGCATTAGATCGTAATGTACAGCATGTGAAGCATATTTCCATAAGAGTTGTGCTAAACGGGTGTCATTGAATAAGCCTGGCACTAGATAGAGATATGTGTGCTGCTCTAAAGGTAGTTATATCGCTGCCAAGAACAGCAAGTGAGCTCAGTCATTAGTAGATATTGGTGCTCAGCTTGACGGTTCTATGGCTCCCTTGTGGAAATTGCTCGATACTCATGTAGTCAAGAAACTTGAGTCGGTAGCCAACAATGTCGCTCTTATTGGTGAAAGGATCGATCGATAGTGTTGAAGAAAGGATTGGCGTGATTGAAGATAATCTCGAGGCAATGAACGAGGAGGTTACAAGCGAAGTTAATGAAAGAATTTGGCATGAAAAAAAAATAATCGCATATGAGTTTCCCGAGTTTATCGACAGCCGGCTGGTTACTCCATTCAATATCGATGATATTTCTGTCAAGAGACTGGGTAGCGTACAACCTAGGAAAACTCGGCCACTAAAAGTTTCTTCCAAAAATAGAGATTACGTTGATTCGATATTTTTTAATAAAAAATCCATAGCACATGGTAATCTTTGAATGGAAGGTGATCTCACAACCAAACAATCTGAATTCTACAAAAAATTGAGGGAGAACATCAAATCCAGAGTTGCCAATGGTGGCCATCTCTCTACATCGGATGGAAACTGACGATGAGTTCTTTTCATTGTTAAAAAGAAACCATCTCGTAAAGATGCTGGCTTTGATCAGAGTAGTTTCGAGCACGATAATGAATACAATAAAGCGTAGCTAGTTCACGTCGAAGATTGTCCGATTTTCGATTAAGAGTTAATATTTTAGATCACTACGACATTATAGTGCTAACTGAGACATAGGATGATGATAACTTCAGCAGTCGTGAACTTGGTTTGGACGAATTTAATATTGCTACACAGAGAGAAAAATCTGAGAAAAATTACTCTGCTGTTACTAATCGTGATGTAAAAGACACCTAATGCAGTTTTTATTGATGCATGTTACAAAAATTATGGGTTTTTATGAAAAAATTACTACCTTGCTTAGAAACTATGTATTTCGGCAGCACAAAGTTTTAAATGTGACGACGCATTTTTCTGATGCAGCACGGTAAAAACTGCATTAGGTGTCTTTTACATCACGATTATAGTAACAGCAGGGTAATTGTTCTCAGATTTTTCTCTCCGTGTGGGTGTGACAGGTAACTAAAAAGCGTGGTTGCAACTGACAGGGATCTGAACTACATCAATATTCCACTTACAGATAACTCGTACGAAAGTATACTACCTGTTAGAATGGTTGGGAAAAACGAGACTCCAATAATTCTATTGGTATATTTATTATATAGAAATACGTTAAGTTAATATTCGAATATTCGGGACAACACCTGACATTCGTGGCGCTTTGTCTGCGATCTTGTTTTCGACTCCCTTCGACTCTGTGTACAGAAAAACAACACTCTTGCTTATCACACACTCATTCGGTATTAGAATACATACGTGTAGGTCAGATTCGGTTTCCTCAATGTCAGTATACATTACAGAGTGTAGATATATGTGTGTACAATATAAATGTATAGTACATACATCAACACTACCGAAGGTGTATTCTAATGAATTTTTGCTACTCTGTGTATCGCACATAGCTCTTGACTTATCCGATTATGTTCTGAACTACATTGTTAGCACTCTAATTGCCCCTGTAATTTTGCATCTGGCATTGGATCCATAAACATTTTATTGGTTGGTGATTTTAACATTCCGGGTTTTAAGTGGTTACTCAAAGGTAACGAACATCATATGCTCAAGATTATCTGCTTTCGACTTTTGTTCAGTCTACAGCTTGAGACAACTTAATGGTGTTGGGAGTTCAAGGGGAATATTTGTAATCTACTTTTTTCCAACATTTTTAACATAGATTGTTATAATCGACTAGGTTATATATCTGATTGTGTTAAATTCCATTCAGCTCTTGAACTTGCATTTCCTGTTTTTTCTAATATGAAAATGGACTTACATGACATCATCTTCGGTTTTAAAAATGCAGATTATTGCGCCATTATGAATGATTTAATGAATTTCAATGTCTCATTACCTGATAACGCTGACGAATCAGCTTTGAATAGTTTTGTTAGTGATTTAAATAGATTTATTTTGGACATCATGCACAAACTTGTATCGAAAATCTGCATCTCACCCATTCACTTCCCTCAGTGATTCTCTGGTGAACTCAAGTCTGCAATTAACAATAAGAAAAAGATTTATAGACTGTATAAAATGTTTAAGTCTGATTGCTACTACGTATTGCTTAAAAATGAAAGAACTCGCTGTAAGAAACCAAGCAAACGTGATGAATCCATTTATATTAATTCAGTAGAAGACTCTTATAACTTTTTTACATATGTGAAAAATTACATATTCTCAGTACCATGTGGTACAATAGTGACAATGTAGATAATTTAAATGGCATTCTTGAGTTATTTGCTAAAAAGTTTAGCAGTGTTTACACGCGTAATGATCTATCCTCGAAGGAAGTTAACTTTGCCGATAGATAAGAACTTTAACTTTAATGATGGTTTTAGTCTAACTACCTCCAAGGAAGTTGAAATTTACAAAGTTATTGTAAACATCAACGTTAAATCAGTGCCGGATGCGGATAATATCCAACCTTTGCTTGTTAAGAACTTCTTCGCCCCCTGTTTTAACGAATGCCTTTGATAAATCACTAGAAATTGAGTCCTTTCCTGACAGCTGGAAACAATGTTTCATCACTCTGTTGTTTAAGAAGTGATTACACCTTACTTACGCAAATACTCGACATCGCAGCAACATGGCTTTCTTGGAAGCAGATCAACTCAAACGGATTCATCTGTCGGCCTCGATTACTTTAATGATTATATTTAACTTTGCTATACAGTTGATACTATCTACTTGGACCTTTCCACTGGGTTTGATACTGTCAATATTGACCTGCTATTAAGAAAACTTGATACGTTCGTTAAAGTCAATAATTGTATATCTAGTCCAATTCTAGTCACATCTGGTGTTGGTCGAGGCACTCATCTAGCCCCACCCTTTTTTCGACTTACATTACTGACCTATGCTCTGTGATTCATTACTGTTTTCTATTATTATTTGCGGATGCTGTCAAGTTGTTGAAGGTGATTAAAAGTCCGAGTGACAGAATTCTTTTCCAATACGACTTTAAGTCTACGGTTGATTAGTATACTTGTAACGGTTATTCCTGCAAAGTTAACAAGTGCTTCTGTATTACTTTCGGTAAGAAAATCATTAACTATGATCAAAGTGTCTATATGATTGTAGGATTCATGGATGTCATGGGTGTGTTTAGAATATATTTCGGTTTATTTAACGGTTGGTTATGAAAATGACAAATTGGGTATTTGCATGATTTTTATATTTCTTAAGTTTTGATGTTTTTCGATTCTATAAATTTTTTTAGAATTTTTGAAAAAAAAATATTTTGTTTTTGTTTATAAGTATTTAAATAATTTAATAAATAAAAAAAAGGCAATATTTAAATGAATAAGTAGCTCCATCTCGCGTATGTGACGTCACAATGCTGAATTTTTTTGAAATTTTTAGCGCCAAGTTCTCCTGTAAGCACGCCGTACGTGTAATCAGCTGTTGCTCTGTGTTGTGATTGATGAAAAGAACGTCTGATAGTGCTGTTTATTGTAAACTAAAGTTATTAAATTATTGATTATGTCATTAAAAAACGATTTTTGTTGGTATATAGTACCAACTTGTGAAAATACTCAAACTAATGCTTGCTTAACATTCTTAGTATAATAACATTGACGTGATCATAACCTCCACACAATTATCCGTGTGAGTTAAAAAAAAAAAACACCACACAAAAATTGATTTCTATTTTAATTATTTTCACCGAAGTCTGACATTAATTATACAATGTATCAAACTTAAAGTTTAAAAAACTTACTTAAAATTTTTTTAGCGCTAGAAAATATTGTACATTACTCTTTGTGGATTCAAATAAACGCGCCAGTAGCAGCACAATGACGTTAAACCAATCACATTCCGTTTTATGTCACGTGACTTTTATGTGATTTAGGACCACTTTTATTTATTAAATTATTTAAATATTTATAAACAAAAACAAAATATTTTTTTTTCAAAAATTCTAAAAAAATTTATAGAATCGAAATATAAAAATCATGCAAATACCCAATTCACGAAATTCGTTATGTATACATATAGCATTCAGTATCTCACGGGTGGTAACGTCTTTACGATCCGAGGCCCGCGGTCCGACTGCCGCTCGCGTCTCCCTCCCTCACGCTCCCGTAGCTCGGGCCTCAGGCACGTGGCCACAGGCCGGGGACCCACTCCCTCATGATTGCTGATCTATATCTTGAACAAGTCACGGAAATCAAAGATTTAGGTGTCTATTTTGATTGCAAACTTTTTTTCAAAAAACACGCAGATTATATCATTTCCAAAACTACTAAGAAACTGAACTTTATCAAATGGTTATCAAAAAATCTTCAGGAATATCAAAGCATTCAGACTCTTCTATTTTTCTTTGTTGCTATCCGAATTTGGTGTACTGTTCAAATTTATGGAGGCTGAATATTAATATTTTGCTCACGAAACTTGACTTAAAGTAAATCATCTGTTTTTTAGATTCGTCTTTTTCAAAATTGGTCGTGCAATGCACTATAGTGACCTTGACTATATCTTTATCGCTTCAACCCCAAGCCATCTTTACGTTCAGCTTTCGATAGACACAATTCGATTTTAGGTTTCAAACTCTTATCCATAATCTTGTTGACTGCCCCGAACTATTTTCTAAGTTAAATTTTTTTGTATTGTAACGTGGCGTTTCAGAGTCGCCCGTCACAAGGGTACACAACCGTTATTATTTCTAGTTTACGTGTCCTCAGCGGGGTACGCCAACCGAACTCGATACAAAATAGGCAATAACTACTTTTAACTAATTCTTTCTTTGTAAATTCTGTATTTCGCGCTTCGGCGCACGCTAATAAGGTACTTGGACGACAACGATCCCGACCACCGAGGGACTGATAGCAGATTGATAAAGCCATCGTTCCGAGGATCGACGCAGCCTTCCTGTCGGCAAGGACTAATCGTTTGGGTCACGGTCCACGGTTTAGCCTACCGTGTGACTGCATGATCTCGAGTATAGGCAGCCGGCTACTGCCTGTACAAAAGCCGGTGGAAGTGAACAATGAGACGTCACTCTCCACTCGGTAACTTTGACCGAGAGGCACCCTGTGTATGCCTCTGTCAAAGAAGTCCCCGATGATAGGCAACCTGGACAGTAAACTGAATCAGCTATTAAATCGTACGAGTTGGTGTCAATGACGAAATCACGAGCAGAACATTACGCCACATCTAGCGGTAATCTTCGAAAACGCGTAACCACACCGTAACCGATATTCGCCACAGGGGGATGGCCTATTTGCGGTGGGGGTCAACCAAACAATCAAAGGGAAGAAGAATCACCTCACGACAACGGCGAGATCGGCGAGCCGAACTCCGACCTCCGTCTATTCTACGCTTGACCCACCGAGCGAAAACTCAGAGTTATCCATCCATATTCTCTCGATTATTCTCCCGTTTTAAGCTACCGATCCTTTTCCTCTCATTCTTTCGTTACCTTATCTACCGTTTCTCCACACCCTCTATCGTTGCACTACCGTTAGCTTCATCCTTATTTCTGTAAATTTCCTGCCGTATTTCTAGTTTTCTCCCGTTTTTCTTTAAGTTTTATTTAAATTAAACTCAGTGTTGTGTGCCTGAGATCATGTAATAAGGTAAGGATTTTGCCTTTGTATTGTATCGTTACGAAGTTGCTCATAATTTCTATTCTTTTCTTATTCTATATATATATTTATCGACTTTGTGTGAATCATGGTCCACGGCTTAGAGTTGCGGTAAGCCGCCGTGTGACTGCATGATTTCGGTCATTAATATTGTATTTATCGTTTCTTGGCTGCATCGTGTGATGCCGATTTTGTAAATTGTTAATGAATGTCAATCTTTCGTACTGGTTAGAATCTATGGTGAATTCGTCGTATTATCTACCGAGCTATCGTTACTTCGTTTTCTACCGATTGCAATAAAGTTCTCACTCTCGTTTTTAATTAACAGAATTATAAGTTTCGTAGCGTCAGTTGCAACTTGGGTAAGATCACGTCGCCCAGTGACGTGTAGTTTTAAGTAAATTCTTGCATTATATCGCTTCTCCCGACCTACTCTCTTTTTTCTCTGTTAACTACCGTCTCTCGTTTCAAAGCTACCGTTTAATTCTATTCTACCGAAATGTTTGTGAACAATTATTGCTTACTTTATTAACTACCGCTGTCGATACCATTTCATTTGCTTGTCTCAACCCTGTAACCTTTTCGACAATATATGATCGATTGACCTGTTCATTTTTCCTGACTTGAGTTTATTCTTTATTTCATTATTTTCTTTAATTCTATAATTATCGTTAGTTGCCTTGAATACCACCACTCTACCAGTTCGTGTGAGTACCTGAGCCTAGCCAGCCATACAACATGTTCTCTAATTATTTTTCGTACGGTTTCATGTTATTATTATTGATTCATATTATTGTTTGAAAATCGACGCTAACGCGTCTGGCGTCCAACATAATTGATTTTGTTATAGTTTAATGTTCTGAATAAGTGGAGAATCGCGCCAAAGTGTCAACAGTAAGTCCTCATCTGAGGGTAACAGAATTTAGCGTTACAGTATATAGCCGTACTTTGAGAAACAATACTATTACTTTTATGTTAACTCTAATTCTGATTTTCGATTACCAGTGCATCGCATGTCGTTATTATGTAATAATAATCATGAATGGCTTGATTTTTACAATAAACGAGCTATTACTCAATCACTAATGTATTCAGAATCTCATTCAAACATGTTTGATATCTTGGCTTTTTTCTTATCCTTTTTTTGTATGTTAGCGTCTTATTAAATAAATACACTCGGGGACAATGAATCTGAGACGGCTAGTTTTTTACAGTAGACAGTTATGTTGGCAACACAGAGAAACCTACAGCGCCATAGTCGGCCGAGCGCGAAGCAAACTCAATCTCAATAAACATAACATAACCCATGACCGTCGAATTTAACCTTAAAATACCGCGGGGATAATGACTTGTTAGATTGACACGTATTATAAGGTTAGATTCGACGCTCACGGGTTATGTTATGTTTATTAAGATTGAATTTGTTTCGCGCTCGGCCGACTATGGCATTGTAGGTTTCTCTGTGTTGCCAACATAACTGTCTAGTGAAAAAAATTAGCTGTCTCAGATTCATTGTCCCCAAGTGTACGTTTTCTTTATCTAGGGAATTTTCTTTCTGTTTAACCGCAATAAATAAATAAATAAACAATCCTCAAAAAAGAAGTTTTTCCAAAAATTGACCCAACTTTTTAGAAAACAATTTTTTTACCGAAACATCTTTGCTTCGCAATTTTATGAAGGACCAAGATTTTTCGGCAAAGAATTTTTCTCGAATGAAGAATATTTTGAGTGAATACAAAATTTTCGGTCAATTTTTGGGAATTTTTTTTCAAGAGGATTATTAAAAAAGGCGAAAATTTTTCAGAGATGTGCGATTCGGAAAAAGAAATGTCTGATTTTGAGCTTAATTGGCCGTTTGGTTCTGGAACCCTATATCAGATTCCAATGATAATAATTTATATTATGAACCTACTTTTACCACGAGTCCGGTAAGTTAGCTCTTTTTCATTTGGACCCGTTGAATATGTGAAATGATAGTTACACAATTTTAGAGATATATTGTCTGGAATGTTTTTTCTGTTTTTATCAGAACAGGAATCATTCGATTCTACAAAACTTGATTGTAAGATTATTCATTGAAATATTACGGTACGACAAAAACCCTCCAAAAAAAACTGGTTATACTGACAAGCAATCCCTCCTTATCTCTCGCTAAGAATCTGCACGATTGTATTCTCTACTCAAAAGCTAGTCATCTGGCTTTTATGCCCGAGGCAAGCCGCGAGCGGTTCGTGGATATCAAAGTCGTTTTAAAATTCAAAGTGTGCGTCAGCTTGGATTATATATAGGTGTATATACATATAAATAAAGTACATGGAGGGAGAGAAAGAAAGAGACAAAAAATATCTATACATAGGTTTATAATAGGTATACAGTTCAGCTGATCGTACATCTTGCAACTTTTTATATACCTATACGTACTTCGTCGGCTTGAAAATTTCCCTTGTCAAAAGAAAGAGAGAGGGAGAGAGAGAACGTTTTTTTATAGTAGGTTTACATTCTCCTGTAAGCCGCGTTATCAATCCTGCATTTTTATTTCAGCCCTGGAAGATGCTGTTGTGTGTATGTATAATAGATGCATAATGTGCCCGTGTGTATATATGTATATGTATGTATATGTCTTTGAACCTCTTGGCCCAGTTTGAAAGCCTAAAAATTGTATTTCCCTTTTCTAACCTTTTACGTACCCATATTATATTTCATTCGATTTTATTCCGTTTCCTCGCGCGGAAGCATCAAGTACAATATGTGTACATGTGAAGAGAATGTTTCGCGATTTGCCTCCAAAATAAACAAAATAACAAATGGAAGTTGACAATAAAGAGTTGAAAAAATACGACGTACCGAACAAAATGAAAATATATGTATAACGGAAGAAAAAGAGGGAAAGAGATAGGAAAAATAAACGAGAGTTTACTTTTGATCACATTATACATTTTTCAAAACGGAGTGTCAATTTTCTCAAAATAATTTTATTCAGTTTTCATTCAATACATGTATTATATGTATACGCATATATACACGCCCTTATATTCAAATACATCGTATCGCGTAATGTTTAATATAATCAATTTTTAATACGCAATACGTAATTATTACTCTTGTGAGTATATAATTATACATTTATACCTTTATTACATCAAATATGTATTGTATAGTTATATTACTATGTGTATATGAGGTATTCCACGCCAACTGGGAGGACATTTTCCCTGACCCCCGCCAATTTGCTTCATTATTTTTTATATGATTCTATAACCTAAAAAAAGCACTCACCATTTTTTTCAGATTTTTCATCTCAACCATTCTTTTTGAAAAACTGTTACAAACCCTTTTATGGTCCTCAAAAATACATACAAAATAAGAAAAATTATTCCTCTAAAAAAATATTTAAAAAATACAAAAAATCAATTCTCCACTCTGAACTATGGCTCAAAATGTTTGTTTTGGGACCCAGAAATTATGTGAATTTTTATAAAAAAATTAAAAATGGCGTTTTTTTTTAGGACCATAAAAGGGTTTGTAACATGTTTTAAAAAAGAATGGTTGTGATGAAAAATATGAAAAAAGTGTTGAGTGCTTTTTTTAGGTTGTAGAATCATATAAAAAATAATGAAGCAAATTGGCGGGGGTCAGGGAAAATGTCCTCTCAGTTGGCATGGAATACCTCATATATAATATACATAAATCGTACAGATATATATTGCACTATTGTACATTCAATAAATCAACATGCACTCACACGCATGATTTATCGCGCTACATGTTTATTTTATATTATATCTTTTGTTGTATATTCAATCCTTTTTTATTTTTCCTCTTTTGAAAATAATATCGAATCATTACGCATGTTTGCATGTAAACATGTATATATATGTATGTCCATAATCATTTTATACACATAGGTATAGATTATTATTTGCTTTCATTACTGATTAAAATTTTTTTCTGTCTTCGCATTCTAATATAATACATATATTTACTATGATCTCTCGCTATAATGTATAAAATAAACCACTCTATTGTCATGTAATAATACTCAATGTTTCTTTCGGTCGTTAATTATAATATAATACACGGTAATTATTAATGATAATATGCGTCGATAAAAATGATAATAATTATCATTAATCACAACATTTTTACTCTTGACTAATTTTTCATCGTTTCTTTCATTCATTTACGTTACTATACGTATATTTTATTTTTATTACGATCGATTTACTTATACCTATATGTATATGTGCGCATATGCATGCAGGGTGATCCGATCAGTATATTCATTTACTATTACACATATACCAAGAATTTTCCGTACAACACGGTGTGTAATAATATGTATTATTAATAAATTATCACGAATATTCGTCGCGAGTTTAGCGTTACAAATTTACGGTATCACGTATATTTCTTAATTTTTGGATTTTCTTCTTCCATGGAGGGAAAAGGCTAAATTTGCAAACTTTACTTTTCCATCTATTGTAAATTTTTCGCGTGATAAAAATAAAAAAAGAAACACAATTGCGATAAATCACCTTGTAAAATTTCCCCACATTTATAATATATATTGTATAGATACCGTGTTTTTTTTTATTTTACCTTTTGGGTTGATTTAAAAAAATTTTTTACATATATTTCTCTCTTTTTTTTTTAAACCGATGATGTATGTTTGTAGTCTTAACGTTAGTGATTGTTCTGCACAATGTTTATAGTTCAATTGTGTATTCATATACATATGTATATGGCATAATGTATGAATATTTTCTATATTATATACCATATATCGTATTGTATATTATACATATATACCATGTATGGATATGAATACAAAAAATGGTCAATCAGCTACAACATTATTATTATTATTATTATTATTGTTATTATTATTATTATTATTATTATTATTATTATTATTATTATTATTATTATTATTATTATTATTATTATTATTATTATTATTATTATTATTAATATATTTTTATTATGTAAAACACATTTTCGGAGTATTTGAATATTACGTATACATCTATGTGCATGCACCGACATTCTTATATATGTATGCATTATACCTATATCGTCGTACGCGATGCAGAGAAATTTTAATTTTTTTGTCTTTTTTTCGTAAATTATATGATATTTTTTCTCACACACCGGTATAATATAATGAAATCGGATATTCAGCTCTTCGCTAACTATCAATAATATTAATATTGTGCGCAGTCGTGGTTCGATTTTTGATAAATACATGTAACATTATACATGTTAATTGGCGCGAGTTCAAATGACTATAGTATATTAATATCAATTATTGCGGCACAAACTGTGGTCGATTATCTTCAGTTCAATTTCAAATACCTTGGCAGAGATAATACTTCAGACTAGGCGACGTTTTTACACTGCGCCTGCACAGATAAGAGATATAAGCGAAATTGAGATATTTCATCAAAAATATTATACACAATAATGCCAAGATAAAATTGACCGAATCATGCTACAGCGGTATTGATTTCTTTACTTTCGTATTTATAATTATATTATTATGTCACTACGCAGTATTGCATTTTTTTAAAACTATTTCTGTTTTCTCAACATTACGAAGACTAGTATTATCAATATAATATCTAATGTGTATATGTACAAAATGATTGCTAGGTAACGCAACTCGAATTGGCGTGGTGGTACAGACTGTGATTTCCCTTTTTTTTTCATGAATCCCTTCTCAAATCCAATTTTGCTAAATATTATCCTTTATATCCTGACTATACCGGAAATACTAACATTAACAATAACAACAACAACAATAATAATGATAATATTAATACATAGATCCGGGATAAAATTGAATACCGTTCTATTCAAATTAATTTCCTATTGCTAATTATGCACAAAGGTATGACCATATATTGGTAAAAATTCGGCTAGTTCTTTGGTCGGATTCGAAATTACATTTCAAAGTATATATTTTCTTACCAGCCTGCAGATTTCTGAATTTGAGAACTGATATCCTATCTAAAAGCCCAAAGGTATAATCGATTATAATCGTAAGGGAAAGGGATTGCAATAAAGTGATTTCCAGATTGAATGTATTTTCATGCTCGTCTGAATATGCAAATCTAGTTTTTGACCACGTTCGTTCATTTTCATTCTTTTTTTTTTTCGTCATCTCGTTCCGTCTCGTTCTTATATCATATTAGGTATAGGGTATTTTATCAAGTATCGTTGTTTCATCATTCACAATTTCATTCCGCAATTTTGCTGTCACAATGTCCACAGAGTTATTATACTCGTGTATGATATTTAATATAGGTATATACAATATATATGTACTTGTAATACGTAATTTGTACACACTGGTTAGGAGAGTCGGGGGTTGGGGTGTTGGGTTAGCTTGGCGTAAAACGCGACCCACGTGAAGTATACTCGATGTACGGTTACGTATAGAACGGATCCTTTGTTCGTTATATTTCAGCCCACGCGGCACATCCTTGTGTTAACAATCCGCCGCCGCCGACCCAAAAGGCGAAACGTCAAAGCCGCCTTACCCCCTTATTCTTTGTGTGTACACCATTTTGTACAAGGTTGTATTTTATACATACGGCTCGACTCTACAGTAAAACTACTGCATCGCGAATAACATATTTCTGATTCATGTATCCTATATTATAATAAAATTCACTCACCTTCCGATTATTTAATTCGTTTCTGCATGTTTATCACTGCTGGATGGCTGACTATCGTTCTCCTCCGCCTGAATCAATTAGAAGCAGACGAAATCGACACCACCGATTCAATAGCCTAAATGGACCTAACGTATCACGTGGCTCACAAGAACTGACAGCATATAAACGTTCCTGCAGAAACGGAGTTTTGTTGGTTTTGTAAGAAAATAGAAAAAATACATTCGTCAGTGCATTTCTTCAAGTAAGTATATGATGAAAAAGAGAACAACATCGTAATTTTGTTCACGGGGCGCATGCATTTAAACTTTCCCCACGCTGTACCATGTGACTAAATCTGTTTCTGATAGGGTATCACCCACGTGACCCGTTAGTTTAACTCTGGGTATTGCAGCGCGACTGTCGATTTTTTGGGATTCTAATCGGCACCACTTAGTATAGAGTCCAGTGATGTTTATAATATCGATGATTGGGTTCTATTTACTTCTCACCTCCCGCCTTTGTTTCTATACCTATGTATTCGTTTTTTTGTCATCACTCGGACAGATTCAGATACGCCTGCGTTTATGTAATTCAGGGTACATCTTGGTGATGTGCGCCTACTCTTCGATAACTGAGGGTACATATCATCGATCGGCATTTGTCTCATGGACCACGATTGAAGAAATTTGTAAGGAGTACGCCAATCGTGTCGGAATCGAGGCAAATAGCGATTGGTAATGTGTAATCTCAGTTGCCGAAATGCAGGCACGGGATCTGTTGAACTGCACCCTGAATTGCATAAATTCAAGCGAATTTATTTTGCGTTAAATTAGCTGTGTGTAATTTATAACAAATAAATCGATATAAGTCGATTAGATTGCAGAATAAGAGCAGTGAACAAAGGAAAACGGATTCGTAAAATTAAAATTGAATAACGTATTCCGATTTTTACATACCTATATTGTAAATATAATTATATGCAAGCCTCAATGTGAACGTTGGTGAGTTCGCTTGTTCTCAATTGGTTGTTCACATGGAGTTCGGAGGACGCGTTGCTGTGAACCAAATCCTGCTTCCGATTTCTATTGCCGATATCTTTTACGGGACTGAATGCCGAGCAGCAACTCTCCAACGTTTTTCTGAACGCTGCCCTGAACTCGCGGTTGAAATACGCGTAGATCAACGGGTTCAGGGCGCTGTTGAAGTAACCGACCCAGAACACCGCAGCCACAACAATATTGCCACTTTGGCATGTGTCGCAGAGGGCCGTTATCACGTACCTGCAAAATAACACCAACAAAAACACATACCCTTACACGCAATTATGAGGGGGGGAGGGGTAGATAACACGTAATAATTTCAACTTTTCGATTCGTACGGGTACGGAATTTGTTTTTCTTTTTTTTAGCAGTTTTTTTTGGCATCGTGGTTTTACAAAAAACTTGCAGCGGGGTTATTTATCCCCGGTATGCAGTGCGGGCTTCTAAAGACGCTTTTCTCTGTTACGGTACACATATGGGTATAAATTTATTGGGTACAGGGGCGCAAAGTTGAAAGCATTGTATTTGTCCTCTCTATTTTTGTTATATCTTTCGTTTCCTCAAATCGCCTCTTCCTTTTTTCGTTTGTTTTTTCTTTTTTTTTTTAATTTTCGACGAGGGTGGACGGTATTTTTTGATAGATTGCTATACCGTTCGTACGTGACAGTTAAAATCCTTCTTCGATTTCTCTCTCGCCGCGAGCGTATCCTCCTCAGCTTCATACATATATATGTATATATGTACTTATATATACAAAGGTAAAAGAAAAGACCGAGACGAAGAATAAAAAATAAAAAAACGACCCAGAGGTAGAGAAAGTAAGTGTAAAAAAAGTAAAATGTGCAAATCGATAAGAAAACGTAAATGTGAGAAACTGAAGAAGAAGAAAAATGAAAAAATACAAAATAGCGAAAACTAACCAAAGAAAGAGGTAACTGTGTAGGTAGGTATACGTTATACCAAGTTTTTTCACTCTGGCAATTTTGAACATTCTATCCATCAGGTTTTCAGCTCTTTTCGAAGTTTCCGAATTTTGTATCGCTTCCTATTTTTATTTTTTTTTTTTGCATTCTTTGGCCCCAAGTTACATGAATTTGACGCAACGTGAAAATTATATGTATTATATACAAGTAAATCTAGGAGGGGAAAAAATGTGCGCACCGGTTAAATTAAACATTTATCTGGTTATTAAATTTGAGTTATAAATTCCCTAATATCCAGTCCTCTCAGCGACCCCTTCTTACACTCGTCCCCTAGCAGCTCTCTTTCCATTTAGCTAGCAGCAGTCTGTGCAGTTAATGCGCGAACGAGTCTCGCCGCAAGTCTTTAATTGATATTTCAACTCGTTACTCGCCCCGCTCTTCGTCCTCTCTATCTACAAAAATGGAGTAGGCAGTCCATTAAAACTGTTACTTTGCCGCACACAGCCGCCTCCGGGTAACACAACCACTATAATCCGTCCTCGGATATACATATACCGAGAGTTTTTCTTGAAAGGACCTGCTCGTAGCGCAGCCTGTGAAGCAAACCTTCGCTAAGAAAAACAAATTCCCTAGAATTGACTAGCTGACAACTGACTGTCAACCATAAACTCTCGCCCAGCCCCCTGACACACGCTGCTAAAAGTAGTTCGCAAAATGTCCCTCGATTTTGCCGCCAATTTCCACCACTAGTGGCGCTAGTAGTTGTCTGACAAGCTTGCGCGCGGTCAGCGAGGGCAGCCGAGCATGTCAGAAGTCTAAAAAACGGGGACACTAAAGAGGAACTAAAAAACGGGGACAAAACGCGTACAATTTTTTTTGGTATACGAGCAGTGGTGAGTGTCAGGGGGCTGCTCTCGCCGACGGTCTTAGATACAGGTCTGAGAACTCTGGTGGACCGGGTATGTCCTCTTATTGAAGCACCTGCTGTTTCTTCTAGTGTCCACGAGTGTCACTGCGATAGAGGAATTCAAGCTGTGCGAGAGAGATGAAAACAGGTTGTAGACCGTCCGTGGTTTTGAAATCTGTTTCCGTCTCTCGCACACAGCCTGAATCCTTCGATAGCAGTGACACTCGTGGTCACTAGGCAAAATCGCCGGTGCTTCAATAAGAGGACACCCCCATCACTGAAATTTTGAGCGAGTTTCCAGACCTGTGACCCGTCGGCTTCAAGCGGCTCTTAATAGCGCACAATCTATGTTATAAGCTATGGTCACGGCGCCGCTGCGATCTACTACGCATCAGTCACTCTACCTCACGGTCGTATACACAGGCCCGGAAACTACAGTGGTAGGGGTAAGTCTCTTACTGAGGCGGGGTGTGTTTCGGAAACCTACCACGAGTGGTGAGGCGCTGCAATCTAGTAGTAGGTAGTAGGTGGTAAATATAGCATCTAACCTGTATAATATTGATTTTTTCAATGTATAGTAGTTCCCCAATGTTGTTCGTTAATAAATTCAATAAGTGAATATATTATCTGTCTAGAATAAAGTAAGTAAAAATTGAATATAACCTTGAAATTCAAAGTATATATTATCGATCGGGGTTCAAAAATGTTCGTAAACTCTATAATAAATCAGAACAGCATTTGTCTCTGAAATTAGTTTTACATTTTATAATGGAAACGTACAAAACAAATGAAATTACGAAAACTGTTTTTAACAGAGCCAGGTCGATTTATTACACAATTTGGCACTGAGGAACTCCGCGGTGTTTTTGACTACTGCGCGCTGCGATTTGCAGGACGATAATTTATAATGACTAGAGCAATCTTTGACGTTACTTGGAGCGTGATCTGAGATTACAAGGGTTTATTTACGGTCGACTACTACCAGATTGCAGCGCTCTAACTTTAGCGGCCAATATCTGAAACTTTTGAGCTTCAATAAGAAACTCACCCCCACCACGGCAGTTTCCACACTTGTGTATACGACCGTACTCTGCCCACTGAACTATGATACAACTGAAAATATCACTGCGGTGGTGGGGTTTCAGGTGAGAGAGTTCAGTCGAAGGTGAAGTGCTGTCTCTTTCTGAGCCATGAGGTGATACTTCGAGTTTTATTATAATTTAGGCGCTCCGCCTGCCATACTGGTAACATTTTTACGAAATTGGCTACGCTCATAAATTAGACAAGTTGCAATTGTCGAACAGGTTCTGTCCAGAAGAACTTTCGGTATTTGCGACGATGAATTTCAAATGCTATAGAAGTCCCCAACAGATTCGCACCGACTTGTAAAATGAATACCTGCTTAATTCGGCTTCAGTGTCTTTAAGACGATAGGCTGTATTTCGCATGCCCTTTTCCTAACGAGCTATACATGTGAAAAGAGAGTTATGAGAGAGCATGAAATAAGAACCTTTGAAATTGATTCATCCACTTCATTGTGAGTATAACAGTTAGGAACTACTATTTATGGATGGAGTACGTACATAATTCGTTGAGATCTCGAGGAATTGGAACGGAATGGGTGATTTCCCCTTTCCATGATCGACTACACAATGGAAGGAAACCAGATGGTGGCTGTTGTACAGTTTGAGAGCCATTATACTAATTTGAAATATCTATAAACCAGGTCATGCGGGGTCACGATGACACTCCTGCATATGTAGATAGACCTGCAAGGTTATGACGCAGGGTTTGTTATCGCGTTTATATTTCTACCTATATTATAGACGTACTTATCGTCGCTTCTGTGCACTCCTGGTAGAACATTTTTTCCTTCTATTTCTCACCCTCATTATAATAATTATCAAACTCGTTCGCGTTGTTACGTATATACCTATATTATGGAGTGTGTAATACGAACCGTGTCACCTGTGCTGCTTAGAATATTCCTGCACTTGTCGTTTGTATCCATACCTACAGTATTTATTGCGTTTTTCCTAATTTTGAATATACCAGGTACATATCAGAGTGTTTCAGATGACAATAATTGGCGATTTTCCAAAGTAGCCGCCCCCCTAAAAAAGTTTGTTTAGGTTAAAAGAAATATTCTGGGGAAAGATGAGCGTTCTATGTTATGTGGAAGATCGTTTTCATTTCATTTTTCACTTTTCGTTTTACGTTTTTTTTTTTTTTTCAATTTATGAAGCAACATATGTACCACTTCAATTATTATTTCATCCTTGAAATTTATACTTAATCCAAAGATCACGATCCGTAACCTGACAATATATCGAACCCTAATCTTACATATTCTTAAATTAAAAGTTCATATTGAACTATAACTATTTTATGAGATTGAATTAGTATTGAAAAAGTCATCAGATACACTTCCCGAACACTATCTGAAGATTTCATATTACAAATGTGGGTCTTCCTTACGATGTAAATTCATGTTTTAAAATTAGAAATTATTTTTTTTTGAAACACTCTTGTATGCAATAGTCATTTGGTTTATCAGAATATCCGGTAGGTTAGACGCATGCATCGCATAATGGAAGGAGAGTTGAATCGGAGTTTATTTCGTTAAACTTATTTCAAGTTCATTGAATGATCATGATTTCGGAAGAATTCCAATATGAGAGAATTTTTGTATTACGATTTGATGGAATTACGGTAAAGACAGCTAGAGCTGAAGAAACTTCACTGATAGAAAGTATTCTCTGGAATTGATTCCACGAAAACAGTTGTAACAAGACGGTATAAGTGCCGTAGTCATGGAGTGTGTAAAAAAAAAAAAGAACACAAAAGATGAGAAAAATCGAGATGACATAAAGAACAGAAAAGGCGAAGAGGGTGAAGAGGGTGAGTCGAAGGTACGATATATGGAAAAGCGGGGACTCCTTCGTACATAATTCCGTCGAACATAATCGTAAAGTACTCTAGACTTTACCCTCTGCATGGCGAATATCATGCAGCCTCTGCCTGAATTATCCGTGGTATGTATATGACATGTTATATAATAATATAACTAGATTTATCATTCACGAGGCTCTGTAATCTCGATTTCTGAGATGCTGTATAAGGGATACGATGGCGGGAAAGCGAGAGATGCAGGGTGAAAAGGTTCGCCGGGGATAATAGAGGTCCCGATAGTTTCTTTATGTAGGTACATACATGCGTTCTAGGTATATACGCACGACAAGTGGCACTATAAGCTTCACCCCTCTCCCTCCCTTCCATCAAGACCCTTCTCAAATTGAATACCAACATCCATGCGACACACCGTGCGCTGCAAGCATCCTACTGTAAGTCAACCCTCTAGATTACTTTTAAATTGTCCCATTCAAGCGGTGGAGGGACAAGGGGTAAACGATTTTAAAGAAGAAGAATTTAGGTTCATCAAATCCACGTACTTCATCGCAACTCTGGGGATCACATAAAAAAATTCGAAAGCAACGTTTTGTCATGATCGTCATATGGGTACGTATAGCGCAGGGGAGAAATCGATGATTTAATGCCAGTTTGACTGAGCCTTCTGGGTTTTTTTCTCGCCAAAATCAATCGAAATGAACGTTGCCTTCATCTTTACGACGTGATTGTTCTCACCCGTTCGACTTAATTTTGTCTTTCTTGAGTTATTTTCTTCTCCCAATCTTGATCGTCAGGCTACAGATAATAACTAAATGGATTTTCTAAATAAGCTGTACTATTTTTCATTTCGTATATGAGGCATTTCATGCTAAATCGATCTGGGCCTGACCCTCAAAAATCCAGTGTTGCATATTAACACTTTTAAGTAACCAACCATATAGTAAAGTAACCCATTTCATTTTTAAAAATCTTTCTATCGAAAAAAAATCGACAAAATATGATGGAATCGCTGACCCACTCCACCTCAAATCTCAAAAATTGTTATGTCTGATACATGATTTTTCAGAATTATTTGATATTATTAAATTTTGTTGATCAATATGGTTGTTTTCAAATATTGTAGCTAGTTCAAATCGATTTGGTAAAAGTTCGAAAAAAATTAGTGCTTTCGGAGTCAAAACAATCATATAAAAAACCACGAGGCAAATCGGAGAGGTTAAGGGTCACACCCAGGTCGATTTGACATAGAATGCCCAATTTGTTTTTTTTTTTTTACTTTTTACCACAAAATAGTGAGGAATAAAAAAAGTTGTATAATTAACGTATATTAATGACTTACCAAAGAAAAAATGGAAGCCAGCAGGCCAAAAATGCCGACATTATAATGCCGAGAGTCCTCGCAGCCTTTCGTTCCCTTTTCATTTTGCTGCTACTCGCTATCGGTGGATCTTCCGGCGCAGGTTCGGGTGATGATTGTCCAACAGTTGGCAGGGAGGTCAGTCCAGCTGAAATCCCGTTTATTTGAAGGTGCTTGTTCAGCAGGGCGGCCGCAACTTTACTCCTTTAATCAGAGAGAAACGGTGGTTGTGTCTTTATTTTTGTTTCCCCAGTCTAAACCTTTCTTTATTCCTCTCGTCAAATGCACCCTCAATTGTATAAATGCAGACGGATTTATCCCCCCCCACACAAAATTTTTCGCGTAAAATTTCTACGAAATAACAGTTGACCCGGTATATATATATATATATACGATTTTCGAATCAGTTTGCGAAATGAAAGTGGAAATTATTATTCCGCGATATAAAAGATCATGTCCTTTGAAAAGGGTGGACGAAAGGGTTTCCGCCAATATTATACTCGAGATTATACCCTGTTGCATAGCTCGCCCCTGCTTCGTCCCCTTGTTTCGCCTTCTTATTCCCAGAGTTCGGAGAAATCGGAAAAAAGTAAATCTACCCACGCATATTATACCTATACATAGATGGATATATAAATAGAGCCATCGGAGATTTGCAACGGCTGGTCAGCGGGTGAAAAACTGCCGACGACTCAAGTTCAATTTAATGGATTCTCTTTGATGATCGCATATCTCTCTCTCTCTCTCTCTCGCTCCCTCCCTCCCTCCCTCCCTCCCACTCTCCCCCGCCCCCCTCTCTCTCTCTCCCCGGTATTTTGTTCAAACCTGGGCTACTAACTACACTCAATCAATCAATAAATCTCTCTGTCTGTCCCTCTCTGAGATCTATCTTTCCTTTTTTTATGTACACTCATGCCTTGCCTCGTAATTAGCAATTATTGATATTAGTAACAAAATTGTTTTTACAATAATGCTGGTTGACGCAGCCACCTTATTCATTTCATAACAGATAAGAGGTCTTACATGCCTTTTATCTTTGATGACTACTAGATCATTAGAAAGAGGGGGAAGCCGGGTGATTTTACCCTTTGTAACAACATTAAGTATTGTTTTTGTTTCTTCATATTATTTTTCGTATTCACTGCCTTGCACTGCCCTAGGGGATATTTCCCATAGCTATCATAAACTACGCTATCTACTGTATCTACTCCTTCTCTATCTCTCTCTTTCGCTCTCTTTAGCAAGTTTGTCCATATTATTTCTATTACGGAAACTTGGCTACATGCGGATATTACTGACAACGCTTTCGTCACGAGGGATTATCTCAAATGTCAATAATGTTAGTTTCTTCTTCCTATGCTACCTTTAGTCTTATTTTTACTTTAATTATTTTATTCTAATGTATCTTAATGATACTCATATGCTACCTATTTGTAAGTCCAGCCGTCTTGTGTTACTCGCGCACGACAAATTTTTCTCTTTTTTCCAACAATAAGTTAAATTATGTAATTCACTTTGTATACTGGATATTTGCCTCGAGGCCCTGTTAGGCTAAGGCATAATAAAGCCTTTATGGCTGTCTATGTATCTCTCTTTCTCTCATTTCTTCGTTTCTAGATATATTTTGAGCAGCGCGGAAAATTTTATCGCTTATCATCTACTCCCCACCTCTCGCAGTAATCCTGTAGGGTCCTCTTAATCAACACGTGTTAATACCATTTTAATACATCTTGCACTTTTCACAGAAGGCAGATTCCTCTTTTCTCTGCAGTGTAGGTATTAAGGCTAACCCATGTTTCAATTGTATATTTTTTGTACTCTTCAGTAGTTTTAGTTGCTTTCTTTCTTTATTTTTTGCTCACCTTTTCTCGTTCTTTCTTCACTTCGTTCTTTATCCTCCCCCCCAAAACTTATTATTCTCCTTATTTTTCTTTTCCAATACAAGCGATACCGCGCCCATCGAACGCCGGCTCACTTTTCACTTATTATACCGTACGTGGAGTCAAGAAAAAACTTTTTCTTCCATTCCCTTTCACACTGTCGATGGCTTGTTTTCTTGTCCGTTTTTTTTCTCTCTTTCTCTATCCTTAGACGCCCGCTAATCCACCGATCAAGTGTCCAAATGCCAAATTCTTTTCCTTTCTTTCTTTCATTCTTTATTTATTTCTTGTGAACAGAGGAACTCGTTGAATTCTCGAATGGTTGTACAAAACTCGAATACCTATGTATAACAGATGTATACTATACAACACACCATCGCTATTATGTACTTGAAGATTCAGCTTTCCGTCTCTCTGGCTCTTTTCTAATTCTTTTCTTTTTCCACATTTCTTTTTTTCACTCCTCTACTCTTACTCTCCCCATTTCTGTGAGTAGGTATATCACAAGAGATGATTTTGACGACGATATTGCGCGAGATATCATACCGCGCGAGGTAATATAAAAATGCTTCAACATATTTTTCGTAAATTGAAATTTGTCTTCTTATAATCATTTTCAAATTTCTCAGAGATTTTCGTATTCATGTAAACGAAAAGTTATGAGATCAAATTTGTATAAAACGAACGAAATTATGCGTTGAGTATACAGATATACTGAGAGGTTCTCTTGAAAGGACGTATTTGACAATTGCAACACGTCTAGTTTACAGACGTAGCCAACTTCGTAAAATTATTACTAGCATGGTAGGCAGAGTCACCGATGCGTAGTGGATGCCATTTTTAATACGTGAGAGGTTATGGTTTTGCTCAGCCCCCTGACACACGCTGCTAAAAGTGGTTCGCATAATGTCTCTCGATTCTGCCGCCAATTTCCACCACTAGTGGCGCTAGTAGTTACCTGACGAGCTTGCGCGCGGTCAGTGAGGGCAGCGAGCCTGTCAGAAGTCTACCAGCGCCACGTAGAGGAACTAAAAAACGGGGACAAAACGCGTACAATTTTTTAGTATACGAGCAGTGGTGAGTGTCAGGGGGCTGGTTTTGCTTCAGGCTGCGAGCATGAATATTAGTCAATCAAAATTGAGCAAGTTGAATCGCGTGCGCTACGAGCAGGTTATTTCAAGAGAACCTCTAGGTATAATAATAAGTAGAAGTAGACGATTTGGTGCTCGAATCTCCCTTCACCCCCGTTTTTATTTTTATTCCAAAAACTCGATAAATGTTTCCGAAAACTTTTATTATTCTATACTTGGATAATTTAATCTATCGTAACTTATCCCCACGGTATGAATAATAATTAATTAATTAATCAATTAATCAGACTAGGAGTGTCTTGTTATATCCTGCGCGTCAAGGGATATGCGATAGTGTCACGGCTGATTGGTGGGAAAAGGGGAAGAGCGAGAAGAGACGAAGATGAGAGGGAGTCAGGCGTCATCATCTATTTTATTCCATATGACATATATACATGTGTATTATTATATTATAGGCCCACATACAGTGTATGTAAGAAAGTACACTTTCGAAAATGATGCTTTCACAGATAAATTCAAGTTTGTAATATATCCGTGGAACTGGGTAATTGGCCAGAGGGAACAGCCAGTTTCCTACCCTAAATTAGTTTGCACTCGGTTTTGGATGGGGAGAGTAGGTTCATGGTGGTGTTATATATGTATTGTCTCGTGCACGGTTGAAACAGGATTCTGCACTATCGCCATGACTAACTTCACCCGCACGACGCCCCACAACCCATCAAAACTCTGTCTAATTCGCGTCAGGCCTCTATACCTATATAATACACCTATAATATTCCATAATATACTAGATAAGTAGACTATATAATATACTATATAATACCTTTCATCTTTAATTTTTCATCTGCGTACAATTATTATATATTGTAAAATTATCTTTTTATCTAAGTTGGAGAGAAAGGCGTGAAGAGTGGCAACTTATTTCTGGAAGAAAATCTTTGGAGTTATTTTCATTTTGATTTTGTAACATTTTTTTGTTAATACACATTATGCAGGTAACATACCTCTACCGAGAATCTTTCTTGAAAGGACCTGCTCATAGCGCGCGCATTTCAACTTGGTAATTTTGATTGGCTGGCTTCTATTCTTGCAGTCTGAAGCAAACTTTCGCTGATAAGAATAAATTCCCTAGAACCGACTGGTTGTCAAGTGACAATCAACCATAACCTCTCGCGTATTAGAACTAGACGAGTTGCAATTGTCCTTAGAGCATATACTACATACAGCTACCCATCCCATCGACATCAGGAAAATGCAGCCGAAGAAATGAGAGAGATGTATATGGGGCATTCCATGCCAAACCGACCTACCATCGCAATTGACAATTTTGATTTCGTCGTAATTTTTTTAATCTTTTTTCACTCTGTGAAAAAGAGCTCCATGATTTTTTTCGAATTTTTTTGTCAAGCCGTTCACGACATATGAATTTTTCAAAATTTTAGATGTTTTTTTTTAAATGCTCATAACTTTTTCAAAAATGCATTAATTTGAATTTTTTTTTTTCAAATTGTGTGTATTTTCATGAAGTTTTCGGAAATTTGATGCAAAAAAATATCGAAAAATTATTTACTTTATTTTTTTTGTAATTCATAGATTAAATTCTGATTTTGAAGATTGTTTGTATCCTTCGATTTTTTTGGAAAAATTCTCAAAAATTCTCTCTCTCTCTCTCTCACTCCTTCGCTAAACTTTAGTAGTATGTGCTTCTAAGCAATAGGAAACCTGCATGCATCTGAAATCTCTATATTCCTCTATTGGACTCGAAAATAGGATGAAAAATGATGAATTTACCAAGACACTTTCTTTTTCGAGCAACATTAACGCTGCAATAATTTTTTCTTTAACACTAATTTTTCTCGATAAATTTGAACCGGCAACCATTTTGCTGGACCCCTCTATCAGCGCCGCCAGGTGACATGTTCGGGCACATGCTCGGCTGTAAACACCGTCTGCTCCGAGCAAGCCGGAATCCTAACCTGCAATATTAATATTTGAAGCTCTGAAGCATAGTTGGCGTTGTCAAAATTGTATTTATCTTAGTAAATAACTTTTAGTTTGGTTAAAATAAAAAGACAACAATGGATCCATCAGCTCCGCAACCAAATTTAGATTGGTACATGTATTGTTTTGTACCATCTTGTAAAAATACAACAAGTTCAACTCCAGAAAAGATATTTATCCGAGTGCCAAATAATGTAAAAACGGAAGGCTTGGTGCGATGCAAACTACATTTAGGATTCCGGCTTGCTCGAAGCAGACAGTGTTTATAGCCGAGCATAGTTCCCGAACGTGACACCTGGCGGCGCTGATAGAGGGGTCCAGCAAAATGGCTGCCGATTCAAATTTGCCGAGAAAATTTGGAGGACAAAAAATTATTTTCTGGCGTTAATATGGCTTGTAAAAAAAACTGTCTTAGGGAATTCATTATTTTTCATTCTACTTTCGAATAAAATTAAAATTAAAAAACATGCAAGTTCCCTATTGTCGAATAGGTACTTTCAAGAAAAACTCGCGGTATATGTGTATGTTTTATACTTGATACGAAACGGCGACGATAAAGGGCCTCAAGGTTTATAGGTATACACATATGTGTAACTACATATGTACGTACACATAAGGTATAAACTTTTGGGGGGCTGGCGAACTATTTCGTAGGAATCGCACAGCTGTCGACGTGGACCTCAAGCCTACGCACAAGGCGTTACAGTATACCTGCGTATATATAACTGTGTGAAAACTCACGTCAGGATTTAGCAGCAATCCTCGTTCGCGTCTCCGTTAGGCAACCCATACATATACCTATACCTATATTTGAATTGCTAAATCCCTCTAGCCCATCCGTTGCTGCTGCCGCTGTTGGTCCTCCTGCACAGGTTTCGGACCCCTCTTAACCCATGACTTCTATGCTCTTACTTTGTAACCCGTGCTCAACCTTTTCGAAAAATGTTCACGGATTATTGTAATGTATGTACACTTGTGGACAATGAATCTGAGACGGCTAATTTTTCACACTAGACAGTTAAGTTGGCAGCACAGGAAACCTACAGCGCCATAGTCGGCCGAGCGCGAAACAAACTCAATCTCAATAAACGTAACATAACCCATAACCGTGGAAATTAACCGTAGAACATGTGTCAATGTGGTGTCAATCCAACAAGTCATTATCCTCGCGGTATTTTAAGGTTAGATTCGACGGTCATGAGTTATGTTATGTTTATTAAGATTGAGTTTGTTTCGCGCTCGGCCGACTATAACGTTGTACATTTCCTGTGCGGCCAACTTAACTGTCTAGTGTGAAAAATTAGCCGTCTCAGATTCATCGACCACAAGTGTACATATAATATGTGATACGATTGTATTTTACAATTTTTTAAAAGGGTTTTGAGCTATTACCATTTTTATTGCAGATATTCAACTATTGTGCGTCGAATAATAAGAATAATAAAAATAACTAATAACGTAGATTTTTTTTTAAATCTTAATATTCGGGGGCATTTACATTATTGAAAAGTTGGCAAGACGCATCTTTTTTTTTCTGTCTTCCATTGTTTCTTTTATTTTACATATTCAATTGTTTGCGATGTCATTGTGTTTTTTAAAAATTTCATTTGACACTAAATTAAAACGAGAATAATCGAGTAACTTGTCAAAAGTATACTTTAACCTGCAATATATTATGGTTACGGTTGTTATTGTTGTTATTGTTATGGAAGAATAATTGTTTTCTGATGATCAATATTATATGATCCAGGAAAAATTCGCGAAGTCTCAGTTCTCGACAGATCTCCCCCTCCTTTTTCATTACTATTATTATTTGTATTTATTCGATATACGAACTACTGCTAAAAATCATTGTTATGATTACTATTATTAGTGTTATTGTTGTTGTTGTTATCATCACTTTTACAAATACCAACCAAAATTATACGATCATATGTATAGATAGAAAAAAAAGAAGAAAGAAAGAGATTAAAAGAGAAATTATTGCGAAACGGATGCGGCGGTGATGGGGGAGATTGTTTTTGCAGGTAGAACGATAAATAATTCTTTATCCTTATCGAAGCGGATCCGTAATCCTGCAGTAGGCAACAGCGAACGACTGTCACATCTCTCTTATCTTTTCAGCCGCGTTTTTACTGCGAATACGGCTTGTTTCAATTCACTCTGTTTGCTCTCGTTTCTGTTCCCTCTTCTGCACAGCAGTTTTTTTTTAATTAATATTCTTACTTTTTTTTTCATAACTCAAAACGCGTGATCATTACTTCTCCGGAGTTTTTTTTTGGCTCCCGGCTTTTGTGTTTGTTAACGGTTAAAAAAAAAATTTGCTTCCTTCTGCCACGCGATGTAAGTTTGAAGAGAAATACTCATTTTGCTGAAATTGCTGGTATACAGGTACATTATTATATATCTACCGAACAGAAAAATCTTTAATACAATTTTATGTACAAAATCGAAAGCAAAACATCATTTCCCGATATTCTAACCGAATTGGACGAAATTCCTACAGCAAGAAGTGAAGTGAAGTTCAAAGTCATTCGGTCTGAAAATGCTGCAGAGCTTATAATTCATCCCTTAATTCCTATACTACTGGCAGGAATCATCCTCGGTATTATGATTCTGACGTGACTTTGAGTCTCGCGGTGGCGGATGGCGAGGAAGGGAGGGGAGACGGAAGAGAGAAATACCGCAACCAGCATCACCCCCCCCCCCCCCCCCCCCCCCACGCCACGGGTTCCTCTGCCTTCCTTCCTTAGACTCAATGTGTACCCGAGGAACCCCCACACTTTCACAGAAACTGCTCATGCTCCCCAAATATCGTTCTGCAGCAAATATTCACTAAATACGTATAATATGTATATATGTGAAACGTATGCATATACATATCCATATACCGAGAGTCCTTCTTGAAAGGACCTGCTTGTAGCGCGCGTGATTCAACTTGCTTTATTTTTATTGACTGACATTCATGCTCGCAGTCTGAAGTAAACCTGCAAGCCTTCGTTGACAAGAAGAAATTCCCTAGTACCGATTGGCTGATGAGTGACCGTTAACCGTAACCTCTTGCCTATTTTAAGAATCGCCGGGTCACGGCGCCGACGCACTTTGTCTACCATGCTGGTAACATTTTTACGAACTTGGCTACGCCTATAACTAGACGAGCTGCAATTGTCCAGCAGGTCCTTTCAAAAAGGACTCTCGGTATGTACGAGCATATTTGCGTACTGTTTGCTTTAGCTCATCCTTCTGCCACATTTTTTAATAATTGCCATGTTTAACTTTTTTCTCTTTTTTTTTGATCTTATTGAAGCTGCGCATGTGGTCAATTTGTACTCTTCACCCTGAATTTTATTTTGAAAAATATGACTGAAAATTTGTATGTTGTTTTCGCAGAACAGCAACTCTACGAGAGAAAAATACCGATGATGGACGAGAACACAGCAACTGGCTATCACGTTCCTGAATTCAGATAAGGAAACGAGTAAGTTGCCGATGTGACTTTTCAGATATTTGTTTCCTGGTGTGTAGATAAAGTAAAAATAACAAAAAAAAGCAACCCTTTTAGGTAAATATTTTTGAAGGAAATGTTGCGGAGTGCGGTACACTATCGCATACCTTTGTACATACCGATAATGTACCTATGTATGAGCTATAACGTTCAGCGAAATCTGTACTAGTGTATTATTATGACCATCGGTGCGCTTGCCGAAGCATTATTGACCCAGAATCCAGCATATATTAAAGGCGGGTAATGTACCTGCAGTGAGAACTGTTTGGTTCTAATCCTTGAGACGAAGAAGGAATAATTCAACATTGAAAATTCTTCCCTATCTCTACACCTTACAAACGAAAATCGATATATTATATACAAATTCATACATCCCATGAATTATTTGATGAAAATTAGATTTTCGAGAGTGCGAAAAATGCAAAAGCCCGTGCTGGGAGAGAGAAAAATCAAGGATGTACTGGCTATACATTCTCAACCAAAAGTGAGTCTCGTCAACAATATTGGTTACTTTATTATACTATGAATATCGAATAAAATCAATCACAATAAAGACGATAAGAAAATTAAATTTGAATAATAATAATGCCCGAAAGTTACCAATAAATTGTTTAAACAGAACATTGTTAAACAAATTTATAGGTAATGTTTTTTTTTTTTGTCACGTGAAATGAATTCGTTGATTTTTCTGAATACACATGAACTTCTAAAGAATTTTCTCGTTATTGTGAAATTTCCGTTTTCGAAAATGTTAGTGTAGCGACCAGGTAAACTTCGAGCCGAGTCCGCACGCTTGCGCGCCAGATTTTTTATGGTTCGAGAAACCCTTCGAACTTTCCTTCGACCTGGCCAACATCTGGTCGTCAAATGCAAATTGCACATGAGGCTACGCAAGCTTAACGGTCGATCTCGGCCGGGGTTTTCCACGTATACTCGCCGATTGGTCAGAGTCACTTTCCCCTTATCAGAGGGAGTTTTTGGTTTTAAGCTTAGCCAATAAGAAATCGTAATTTAGGCAAACTCTCCACCTACCCTCAACGAGCGTGGGCAAATTTCTAAAAGCAACTACATCAGTCTACGACAACGCCTCGGAGAAACGCGATGCCCGAGTTAAGCTCTGTAATGACGACAAATAAAATTCAACTTCGAAGAACAATCCAACCGATTATTCTACCCAACCACAATATCCGTATTAGATTTTGAAAAATGTAGGAAAAACCGTGAATTTTGGATACGTTTTCGTAAAAACGTTGTACATTACAATCAAGAAGTTTCCGCGACATTGAACGAATAGTTTCGTAAATACAGCCTTTACAAATTTTCGAAAACGGAAATTGCAAAATAATAAACAAATTCATTTCACACGACAAAAAAAAAAAAAAACATTACCTATAAATTTGTTAAGCAATATTTTCTTTAAACAATTTATTAATAACTTTTGGACATGATTATTATTCAAATTTAATTCGCTTATCGTCTTTATTGTGGTTGATTTTTTTTCCGATGTTTATCTTATCATGAAGTATTCAATATTGTTGACGAGACTTACTTTTGGTTGCGAATGTATAGGTAGTACATCCTTAATGCTGTCAGGTGGTAATCTACTCTCGTGACAGTGCGTCTGTTTCGTTGTACGAGACGAGGTAAAAATTGGTACGGAAATCGAAAGAGTGGTTGATGAAAAAAAATATTATAAGGGAAGGAGGCGTTGATGGTAATATAATTAATGGATATGCAAATTGAAACAGTTTGATGCGTGACGGGAACCAAGATAAGATTTCATTTAGAAATACTTTTTGGTGCTGATAGGATATCGTTGGACCAAATTCTGAGATACTATGTTCTGGACAATTTTATGTAAGGCAAAGATTTCCTGGAAAAAAACTCTTTGCTCTACTAACCACGGACGTTTCGTTGCATACACAGGATCTTAATTCATATTGTAACGAGTATCGTTCACTTGGGTTTACTCCGATTAATATTCCGCCCCGCCCCGCAACTATAATTCTAATTATAATCACTGCCATTTCCCAACTAGCCAAAAAACGATCTACAATTAGTCAATTCTACCGCATTGTCCGAAAACGCAACCTATTATATATCAATTCTGTTGAATTCTTTCCAATCGAAATAGTTCACGCGCAGCCTCACTGCGGGTCGTGGTGGTGGTACGAACCTGTGCATGCACACCGTGTAAAAATAATTGTGAAGGTCTGTTTATACGGTAGTAGAGAAAGTAGTGATCGATGCTGGAAATTTAACACCGGGGGTTGTTCGCCGTTTATAATGCACATACATACCTCTCCATACCATTTCTGCTGGATGTAGCGGTCGAGCGGCTTGGACGTTTACAAGGTGAGCTACTCGAGCATTAACATGCATCCCATTAAAGTGACATGGCACTTTCCACACCTTGCGATATTGGGACCCTCCAACCTTCGTCCGAGATTACTCGACAAGTAGCTGAGCGGCACTCTTGCCAGAAATTATAAACGATAAGCAGGAAATGCAGGTCAAGTTTTGAAAGGTAGAGTTGGCAATATTACGTTTTCTACCGATGAATTCAAGAGAACTTTTCTACTTCTTTTTCTACGGCTTTGCTGCTATTCCCTGACTAGAACACTAATTTGAATATGAAGAGCGAGCATGCCACGCAGTGCTTCGGAAAACCATATCACAACTATACGTGAATAACGGATATCCGGTGACATAGAAAAGCTCGTCAAGCTGGTAGTTGATACATCATTTTTCGACTCGAACAACGGGCTCAATTTCTACCTTATATTAAAAAACCTTCAAGAATTATTACCACGCAGAGCTGTATAATTAAACTTGTGAAATTGATGTGTTCACTTATGTATTCTGTGTACGTATATCCCTATACACCCATGTCTCTCTATAAGGCAGTTCTATGTACAGCATTACGCTATACTGACCTCTTTTAATTACGGCACTTTTTCGATTTATGGCCCACAATGTTTCGTTATACGGCCAAAAAATCGAAATAGATCCAATTGAATTTGTACGGATTTGTGCAAAAATAATTGATTCGTTATACGGCTTTTCGATTTACGGCCAACTTTTCCGGGACGTATCTAGGCCATAAAGCGAGGTATGGATGTATAAGGATATCAGAGAAGGTTAGAGAGGGTGAGGGCGTTTCTTAGAATTGAGGTGAAAATTCCAACGGTGAATTCGCCCATCCGTGTGGTATTCGAAAGAAAGTAAGACGATCATCGCCGTAACCTTTCGGTACACCCATCCTTATCTCTCGCATACCGTACGTCGGGTGCTATCTTATGGCATCTTGTCCCGCTAAAATCGTTTTTCAACTGGCTATATGTGCGAAGGAACCTCGATAGATAACCTCGTCTACGATGGAGAAGAGCCGCGGTGGTCGCCTGTAATGAAATATCCTCTCTCGGACAAGGCCACATACCCTTACGCATCCTTTGAATACCATCACACCTCCCGACAACGCCGTCATTGATGCTTCAGGCTGCGCGAGACTCGTCGAGAAATTTCTCATCTCACCCCATGGTCAAGGACTTGCGGGCTTGAACTATACAAGCTTATCGAACTCTTTGTCCTACTGGAAATGGAGATATTCTTCTATTTCTTGAATACAATTTCGCGACAAAAGTCATTTACTCCCGCATCGTCGCATCGTGAAAGGTTAACTACGGGGTACGAAGAAAATAACTGAGAAAAATGATGGGACAGAAGAATAGTACACGAGACAGACAAAAGTCAGAGATCAGGAATCCAGGTCACGTGCTCGAGGCGAGATCTATGATGAAATGAGAATGAATCGAGGTGGCGTGCGAAGAGAGAAAGAGGGGGAAGAGAGGGATTCCACCCCCAACTAATTACTCAATCCCAGATTAAAACCGGGATGCCGAACTTTTCGTCAGTGTTCACGTTTACCCTTGCCTTGCGTTAGCTTCGGATATCGCGTAGACTCCTTGCGGTATCAAATAAAGGATTACAGGTATTTAGGTTGAATGAGATTCGATCATGATTAATATAACAATACCTATATTTAACGAATCAGTAAGGTAGCAAATCGATGTAATTCGTTATTAACATGAAGTTCTCATTGATAGGTTGTGACACGAGTATACATTGAAAATTGTTGTGGGTAACTCGCGAACTGGAAACGTTCACTTTGATTCAGGGTACTGGGACAATTGACATACATTTGAAATTGAAAAAAGACGAAGTTATGGGAAAAGTTAGAGAAACAATAAGACAGGATCATAAATTTTTAGGACGCGGACATGATGAGAAAAAATGCAGCTAGGTACTTGAAAGGTTGGAGATGAGAAAGACGGATATAGAACTGAAGGACACCATGAAAGTTAGCAGAAAACATTTCGGAATCAGATGTGTGATTGCGAATTACCTCTTAAAGTCTAGCGAGGGTTTTGAGACGCAACAGTCGATTCGTTGGATTTGAAAGACTTGACGACAGTTTATACATGTTGGCCAACTGGTTTGCTCTGCGGTTCTTCTACTTCACAGAAGAGATATATTTCATCAACTTTGCTGTACTGGGTATTAGGTATTAACCTACTAGGATCTTCCTGCTGCTGCTGCTGCTGCTACCCTGAAAGCTCGGTCTTCGATCCCGTTAGCAGAGAGGACAACTTATCCGCCTCCAGGAAAATTACATCTGCTGGCTGGCTGCTGGATGGTTGGGCAAAGTTACTTCCCCCCTTCTCAAACTCTCGTCCGCCACTCTCTAAGGGTGCAGGATGGGAGTGGGCGACGTCTTGCGTCCCACATCGAAGTTCGTATGTATTTATGGTATGTATATGTACACCCAACGTCAATTATACATGAACGATTCTGCTGAAGGATATCGAAATCAATATCTCGGTTTGGTTCTTATCTCAATTGTTTACCGGATTTGTTGTATTACACATGGATATATTTCTGAATAGGTATTATATCTTCTTACTCTTAACGCTTTGTCTCCACATATCCTACAGCTTGGCCCGCGAGGTAATATATCTATCCATCTTCTTCTTCTTCTTCTTCTTCTTCTTCTTCTTCTTCTTCTTCTTCTTCTTCTTCTTCTTCGGGCAATCAATACCCTCGCGTAAATAATGTACCAAACGTCGTCGTCGTCGTCCCGGGCATCAAGGCCTGGTTACCCCTAACGACATAAAGTCTATAGGGGTACATATACACGGACTTCTTGACGCTGGCAGCGTTGGCGCGTTTACACGCAGCCTCGTCGCGCGACAAGGTCGTTATATTTCGTTTTGATATTTAACATGCCGGGGGAGAGGAATTTTTTTTTACCATAAAAGATTAAGTGAACATGTACGTATACCTGTATGATGTATACCATACACCCAATTGTACTAGATGCTGGGCCAACGCCATGATGTGAAAACTTCTCTAATCAGGTTGTATTTGTAAGTATTACATCATATATGTGTAGATCTAGAGGAGTCCGATGAGAGAAAACGAGAGATAGAGAGAAGTTGGAAATCCTTTTATATACTGTAGGAAAGTATTGGGAAATTCGTGCTGTGTGAGAATTGGTCCGAGGCAATTGTATATGAGTATGCGTATGTGTGTATGTGTGTGCGTGTGTGTGGGTATGTGTGTGATAATGTGTAATTAAAACTTTTCGATTGGTTCTTCTTGACCGCATTCGAAAGTAAGGAAGACGGAGAGGGAATGATGATTCAGTTTAATTTCTCTTCGATATCGTATATTTAAGACGGTATTATGCAAAGTTTGCGCAATTTTCACGATATAGAAGAGAGAGAGAGAGAGAGAGAGAGAGAGAGAGAGAGAGAGAGAGAGAGAGAGAGAGAGAGTGAGAGAAAGTGTATAGGTAGATGAAAATTTCTCTGGACGAAATTTCCCTTTGAAAACGAATATTCTTTCGAATCTTGGTTAAACCCAAATAATCCTCTGAAACGATGATTAAATCTATGACGAATGCCCGCAGCAATCGAATCCTGTACGGTGAATTGAATTTTTCTAAATTTTAGCCGTGAGGCAGGACGAACCTGTGGATCAGATACGGCTTTGAGGTGATGCACTTTGAATCAGGTTAATTGAGATGAGATGTCGGGAGCTTAGCGAGGGAAAAGCGGTTCAAGCAAAACAAAACTAAGCTAGACTAAACGAAACTAGATATGAGAAAGGTAAAAGAAGAAACAAGGTTTCACCCGTGGACTTGAAACTTTAAGGTGGACAGTTTATTTTTTCATTTAAACTTATTTATATTTATTTTATCACTGTTTCCTTGTATTACCACGGTTTTATGTTATACCAAACAGTTTCGAGCAATTAACAGTTTTATGAGTAAAGTTGCCTCTCTGCAGCACTTTGATTAGTGGCCGCTTAGCACCGAAGTTTTATTTCCTTGCAATGAGATAAAGTTGTTGCCTCACTTAATCGTATCTCATTATCATCATCATCTTCCTCCCTCTCTTCTTTCATGCGCTCCTTTCCTTAAATATTTATATACCCACTTGTCACAGTGATCGTTTTAATCAGTCTTCATATTAATGCACAACTTCCGCCAAAATCTTCATCAATAAGAAATGACCACGGTTCTATTTATCGCACCACTCAGTCGTAACAACAGTCCATAAAATGCAATATCGATGCGATCCGCAGGGTTGAAATAGCGCTCCGTCCAATAAATAATGTAGAAACTTGTGTATAGATACATGCGACCTTGGGATTTTTCGCTATAAATATCGCTAGGTTATAACTCTGGATACGCGGTAATATAACGAGAGTTTCAACTTCATTGTCAAATAATGTAAGAGTGCAGTTGTTATGCCACAACTTGCACAGCAATTTCTTTCAAGGTCACCCATATCAGCTACCAGCTAGAGTCTAGACTCAGGCTCCGGGGATTCCTTCAGTTTTACAGACAACTAACCTCCTGCAAGGCTAGATCGATTGTCCACCTCTGTCGACGACCCATTCTTTGAACAATTGTTTTTCTGTTTTTTCCCCACGTTTCTTATTCTTCCTTTCTTTTTACCCGCGCATCTCCGCTGTCTCGTTGTATTTTCTGTATCGGTATCTATAGCTATATACCCACATAACTCGGTCTTCCATCATGTCCTCGTGTAATTTTTTACATAGATACACTATAGACAATATATATAGATATATTGTCCACGAAAAGGGGTGCGGCTTTGATCTTTGAAAAAAAAAATAACTCGCGGTGGCAAAAAACGAGATAATTTTTATACCGTCGATATTGTAACTCCCCCTCCCTCTCTCTCTCTCTCTCTCTCTGTCTCTCTCTCCCTCTCTCTCTCCCTCGCTCTAGCCTATAATCAGCAAGAAGTTCAGAACTTTTCACCGGGATACAGCTACGTTATTATAGGTATAACCCTTAGTACCGCATACTGTAACTCTCACTTCAAGATTGCTAAACTTCAAAAGATTTGAAACGCTATTTTGCTTTGGGAAATTCGAATGAGTTTGATCTCTCTGGTGGCTATAGCTTTTCCTACCCGTCCTTCTCTTTGCGGCATGATTTATCTACCCGTCATTCCGACCTTGTAGGTATAATTTTGAAATAGTGATTTCAGGTGAATTCAGATGACTGACCACTGATGCGTAACTTCAGGCGACTCCGCACGAAGAGCGTATTATAGGTACTCTCAAAATACGATCATCACAAGCAGACCCAGGATTGGGAGTATAAAACATGGAAGACGGAGTCACATATTACACTCGAACATCAGAAACGTTAAATTGGTTATAAATATGGGCGTATGAAAGTTGGACTGGAATATCAGCGTACATCAGGCACGGCAGAAGAGAACCGCTAGAGTTGTACACGACAGTTGCATCAAGAAGAGTTCTCATGCTCGTAGAATTTATCACCCCTCCGTCTTTCGCGGAGGAGCGTGACTCAAGAGAGACGAGAATACCGTTTGCAAGGGCAAAAAATACTGCGAGCTCCCTGGAAAACCAGATTATAACCTTTCGCTGCTCGAGGACGAGGATTCCATTAGCAATATCGAATTCAAGTCTGCCGTCCGCAATCCTTCAACCTACATCAATGATGATGCAGCAACGGTTTGAACAAGACAAGAGGTTATTGCAATACTGTAAGAGTGAAGAAGATATGAAAATCGAACAAATGCGTAGGTATGATATAGAAATTCTTACTCGCGGCGCGAGTCGGATGCAATCGCATCTCGGTTTTCTTCTCTTTGATTTGACAATCAGAGATCTTTAGGAATCGCGTTACTATACGCGTATACACCGTATCTTACACCTCCCACTAGAAGAGAGAAAGAAATACATAGAATTAGTAAGGGTAAGGTGGGACAGGCGGGCAACGTGCGAGTTTTCATCCCTGGAAGATGAAGTTTGCCGAAGTACTTAGAGAAGTTATACAATATTCCGCGTGGGAGGCGCGAGAGAACGTTTTCACGTTTCATAAGTCCCTCTTTCCGTCCCCCATGGTCCTCACCTGAGAGAGTGTGATGGACACGAGCGTGTAACATACAAGAGCCGAGTTTCCAAATCGAAAAGGTGGAAAATCAGTCGTGCAGAGGATTGATTGAATCGTGTCGCTTTTCCTACCTTTACACACATACCGTAATTTCTCCACGCCATGATTATGACGCGCCATTCTGTACACCGTGAAAAAACCGTCGAACGCACAAAATGGCGCATGGACTTATGACTGCGTCTTCCAATGTATGTACGTACCTTTACACCTTGCGTCTCGCGCAATATCTGCGACGAATACAAAGGAGGTAACTTAACGACGTTGAAATTGCCTTTGGGTACCACGATACATAAGTATTGTACTTTGGCATGGGCGAGGAACGACAAATTGAATTCGTTCATCGTACTTCTCAAAGAAATTCGATACTGCTATCTTATCTCTCCATCATGCACCGTTGCCGGCGCTAACAGTATGTTCACGGGAATGCATGCACTATACACCCATTTACTTCCAATTGCGCATTACAGTAGCTGTCACTATCACTATTACTGCAAGACTACTGGTGGGCATTGCAACGTGTTCCCTCGACGCTTCGAAATCGAACTAAACGTAATCCAACTCCTATTATGCAAGTGACGAACCGAGTCTTGCATTGCTATATATTTACATATTTTTTATTCAAGTATAAAAATTTCAGGATAACGTGAATGTGAATTGCACTAAAAATTAATGTTTTAGCATATCTTTTTGGCAAGGAGATAAATGGACGGAGGGAAAAACGTGAATAACGGGTCAAATTACCCCGTTATTCACATGTAGTCAATTTGTAATACGTGACAATGATTAACTCTACGATGAATAATCATTTTTCCCCCATGAGCAACATAAGTAAAGACCGTAAATGGGGCTTACCCGACGTTAGTTGGTCTGTACCGCACTTTAAGCGATAGGATAAGGAGATAACAAAAAAGCCAGAAACTGGGTAGGAAAAAGAGACACAGCGTCCATTATATTCAGACCAGCATCGCTCACCTAACCAACCACCGAGAGTCCCTCTTGGCTCGCTATGCTTCCATATAAATTTTCGCTTACGCAGACCCTCGCTATCTAAGGCTACTTAAAATTCCTTTCAGAGAGAGAGAGAGAGAGAGAGAGAGAGAGAGAGAAAGAGACGTACTCTCTTGCTCTTGCGTCTCTCCACCATTTCGTGAAATTTCTTTTTTTCTCCGTCACTCCTGATGATGCCTCGCCGTCAGGACAGAGTCCGTATCAGCATGTTGTCTCTACACTGTAGGGAACGTAGTTGGATTTCGCATGACTAGCTGCTTGTAACACAGAATATTGTTGTTACGTATATTTAGAATTTCACTTGACAGACGTGCACGCCAGTTTAATTTCAAAGTTGGATCGGGACAATATGCTCCCTCAGAGGAGGGGTCAGGGAAATTCGTTTCAAAGATTCTTCGCACATCTCTCTTGTCTGCAGAGGTAAATTCATTCATGCTCGAGTAAAGCTTCTTTCCTTTCCGCAGCTCCTTCCATTCTATTCTATTCCCTTGACTTCGCTTTTAGCCACTTTACATCCTGAGGGTACGTAGACGGGTATCACTGGCAGGAAGATCAGATTTCCGTTCCAAGTCACTACCGTTTTTGTAGCATTGGATCAGTCGAGATTTATGGAGGATCCACCGAGTGAATAGTTGCTCCCCGCGCAACGGTCTCTATTTAGCTAGACACTCTGTTATTTAACCTTTCCGACGTTTTATTATACCGTCTCATCACACATTTCGATTAGACTCTGCGGTCCTTCGTGGCTTTTGTTAGAGCCCCGAATTGCTGTTTGATTATAGTTCGCTGATCATTTTTATTCCTTTCATTTCAACTCGAACACCTTATGTATGGCGAACGTAATTTAATGTTAAATACGAGTTTGCGCCGCCCTTTACAGTTTGTTTGCTTCTTGTAAAATAATTATCATACAAACAAACACGATGCTTTGAAGATTAAAAATCTAACGTAACATGATTCTGTGGGAATTTATGAGGGTATAATGTGATTGGAAGTAAAATGAAATTGGCTATAAGAAATTTGAATAGAAGTCTGGAGAGCTTGATAAGTACATTATAGGTACGTATAGTTTTCCATTACTATACGCGGTCGCAGGTTATATGCGTTACGGTACTCGTAAAAATCTATTACCATATGAAACAAAAAATATTTTACCGTCTTTCCCGCAGTTGTTATTCCAGAGACCAGCTCTGCACAGGTATACATATAGGTACATACATACATACACGTATATGGATTACACTACGAATTGTGAATTTTTCAACGCGGTTGTTACACTACGAGGCTCGCTTTTTCTTTATCTTGGGTGGCATCAAACTTGGAGTATACGATATGTGGAAAGTAATAAATTAGACTTTTGTCGTTCATCGTGGAGAGAACAATCTTTGCCAAATAAATAAACGTTGATGACAGTAATGATTTTGAAATTCTTGGAGACATTCTCGCCACGTATTTATGAGAATCTCGCACGTGAAGGAAAATATATATTTATTCAGATTGAAGAATCGTACATTTCACTGATTTTTCGGAACTTCCTCTTTCGCACTCCCATTTCATCTATTCTCTCTCCGTCTTGATTTTAAACATTATAGATATAATGCACAAATTCCAGTGAAACAGAGGAAAAGAATGAGAGATAGAATGAGAAAGAGAAAGAGAGAGGGAGCACTTTCATCAGGGTCTCTTGGGAAATCAAAAACATTTAATATCTACCATCCGCGAAAGACTCTGAGAGATCTCTCTTCTCTGACAATGGATTATAGATATAGATATAGATATATATATATATATATATATATATATATATATCTATATCTATAATCATAAGGTATACACTGTATATGTATAAATATCTCATTTTTATGTACCTTATCACACATACCAGGATTTCGTATACCTATCATTCGTATACTTACTAAGGATTGTCATATTATGCATGTAATAGACCGAGAGTGCATTTTAACTGCTATTATTATTATCATCGTGGTTATAGTTCACTCCAATGTATTGCGTGCAGAAGACGACGTATTACCACGAAGATTCACAGGAAAAATAATGGGATTCTTCTGAAAGATACGAAGAACGTTGTCGTATAAGTTCAACGACCCGTTGCTATTTTGTCGCTTACAATTATATTTAATCGTAAGGAATAGTTTCTTCGTTTTATCAACGTCACAAAAATCCGGGACTCCTGCACTGCCTTCGTTCTCTGCAATTCATCAATTTCAATTTACCGCATTGGATCAAGCTTCTTTCTCTTATTTCGTTATAAGTGTATAAGGGTCATTCCATGTCAATTTAACGACTTTGCGACCGTGACCCTCTTAGATTTTTATAATTTTTTAATATGTTTTTATACATATAGAAAGAAGTCCTCAGCTAAATTTTTAGCTCTTTATCTCTTCCCATTCCGGAGTTGTCGATTTTTAAAGAAATTAACGAAAAAAATTCATGTTTCTGACAATAATTGAAATAATCTAATTCAATACAAAAATTTTTAAGTATTTTTTGATGCTCTTTCTGAAAAAAAATACAAAAATTGAAAAAAAAATTTTCTTCATGCTTTTTTGGCCATTTTTAATCCAAAAATTGGATTTTCGTTTAATGGGATACTTTCGATTTTATCCAAAAAAATTTACCAAATTCTACATTAAAAAACAAAATTTTTGAGCCATAATAGAAGATGGGCTTTCAATAACTTCTAGTGCAAATAATTTGAAAACTACGTTCTGAGAATGAAAATAAATCAAAATTACCGAAAAAAAATTTGTTTTCAAATTATTTTCACTAGAAGTTATTGAAAGCCCATCTTCTATAATGGCTCAAAAATTTTGTTTTTTAACGTAGAATTTGGTAAATTTTTTTGGATAAAATCAAAAGTATCCCATTGAACGAAAATCCAATTTTTCGATTAAAAATGGCCAAAAAAGCATGAAGAAAATTTTTTTTTTTCAATTCTTGTATTTTTTTCAGAAAGAGCATCAAAAAATACTTAAAAATTTTTGTATTGAATTAGGTTATTTCAATTACTGTCAGAAACGTGAATTGTTTTCGTTAATTTCTTCAAAAATCTACAACTCCGGAATGGGAAGAGATAAAGAGCTAAAAATTTAGCCGTGGACTTCTTTCTATATGTATAAAAAAATATTAAAAAATTATAAAAATCTAAGAGGGTCACCGTCGCAGCGTCGTTGAATTGACATGGAATGACCCATAAATATGTGAGAGCAATATTATACTTCGGAAGCATAAGTACTTATAACTGATGATCAGCCTATATCTAGCTACCATGCTTATTTGCATACTTGTCTTTAACACTCCGTGCTGCTGCTGCTGCTGCTACTGCAACGTGACGTGCATTTACTCTGCGACGGAATTTCTAATCAAGTTTTTAATTGCATCTGAACGGGTAATTGTATTATAATATGCACGTGATGAGGATCGATAGATCTCTCTGGTGCAAGGTAGAGATGCGATGGATGTTGCGTGGATGGTTATTTGCTTTAGAGCGTAAATCAGTGAACATACTCCTCCTCTGCCTCCCGCGCAACGCCGTCACACTGCAAATACTGTCAATCAAGCTGAAAGCGTTTCTCCACCTATTCTCATCCTAGCTATATCTACCCATCGACTCGTACACCTATACTAACTACGGCCAATTTTTTGATATACAGGGAATCAAACTCAGAGAAGTTAATTGAAATTTTCTAAAGCTGGAAGGTATGATGATCATCATGAGATACATAATTTGTCTTTATGACAACTTCTTTGTTTTGAAGTGGACACTCTTACAAGGAAGGTATCTCAGGTCGATCTCTCCGATTTGATCTCTTTTGTCATATGTTATAGTAGATTCGAAACTAAGCAGCGCGTATTTTTTTTATCCGCCATCAAACACTTTAAGGCGGTGAAAATAACCCCCAAAGATAGGTACCTAACGGAGTGATTTCTTGATGCGCTTGATGTATTTAATTAATGAAATCACTCCGTTGGGTGCCCATCTTTGGGGGTCGTTTTTATCCCCTTCAATGGCAGATAAAAAAAAATACGTGTCGCTTAGATTTTAGTCTACCGTAACACATTACAAAAGAAACCAAATCGGAGAGATCGCCCTGAGATACATTCCTTGTTAGATCATCAAACCTTCGCTCGTTTACTGATTTATTACTAGTATACATAACTGCCGTGCATCGCGAGTTAACTGGCATTTTTATGTAAGCTTTCGAGGGAAGCCCGTTGTGTACTACAAGGTTATCTGATTCGTGGGGGGAGAAACGGTGAAGTATAGAGGCGGGTATAAAGCATCGATGATAATGTTAGCGAAAGAGGAAAAAGGATGAGGAAAACCACAACCTCACGTATGAATGAGCCATCATCCTTCCGCTTCTTTATCTGCCTGCACTGTGTATACAACATCAGTGTGCAACTCGGATAACACCAAGATAATCCGACGTTATGGTCGCATCAACGCAGGGAAGTTTGCCGTGATAAGTGTATTCACACTTGAAAATAAATCTACACACGCGGACTGGGCAAGCAGAGATAGATTCATAGAAAGATATTTTATTTTTATCCATGGGCATATTGGACAAGCTTACGGTGCATTGACATAAAAGACATGTACCGTAGGCAAATGAAAAAGTATGGGCGCCAAAGTAGGTTGAGGGGGAGGGAGAGGTAGGTAGGTAGGTAGGTAGGTGGGTGGGTGGATGGATGGATGGATGGATGGATGGATGGATGGATGGATGGATGGATGGATGGATGGATGGATGGATGGATGGATGGATGGATAGAGAGAGAGAGAGAGAAAAGCGTTTATTCAGAATGTCCTGGGGCAAGGTACCCCCTAAGGACAACAATGCATTACAATGTTGAACTCTCGATAGAACGTAAAAAATTGAAACATTTATAATTTAATAAATTTCTTAAGGCAATTACCTGCGCACATGACCCACCAAGGTCGGCGGTGGTTACCTAACAGCAGACCATTTCAGACTCCCGTTTTTTCAGAAAGCAAAATGTTTTGAACGCAGAAACATTGGCTAATTCGAAGAATTTCAGTCATACAAGATTTTGGCCGTGTTTTCCTCTTTCGAAGCCCAATCATTGATCAGCGTCAGGATGTTCTAAATTTTCGTGAAATGCAAGGTGATTGACCCGCTGTATTTACCCTGGATAAACGTTGTGAAACAACTGTTTGTAGAGGGCTAATTCAGAGACTTTTTTACTCTCTCGTGAAGTTGAAGTGGAAATCTTCAAGTGCAGGAATTATCAAGACTAATCCGAAAAATCAACGCGTTCCGAGGACGTTAAGATCACAGTGAGAGAAAAGTCACGAGTGTTTCCCTCCGTGGCATTGGTAGAATCTTTTAGCAGCACCAGGTGCAGGTCTTGCGCTCGTTTACCACTGCAAAAAGCAATTCAGCTCAGAGAGTGAGCGAGAACATTAACTAAGAGAGAGGAGGGGATTTCAGGTCAATGAATCGTTATTGCCGTGTAGCGCAGTGCTTCGTCGTTTTCAATTTTCCCGTCTTACGTGTGCTCTTCTCCTTCGCGACCATGGAATGGTGTTGGAATTTTCTAGTTTTGGCTCTTATCGCCCTGCTAAACGGCCTCTGAAGTGTCGTTAGAGTTGCGGCCGGTAAAAACGCCGTGGCTCTGAACTAGCTTAATGGGGAGGAAAACTCGTGCGGGCTTTTCTAATGCCCAATTTGCCTAAAAGGCGTGAACCATCTGCACAACCGAAATAAGGGTTGAAAAGAATCCTGCCTATTGCGTAATGATCTGTTTGCTTTTCGCATGACACGGCTCATTAGCTACTCAAACATTGCATGTTCTAACCACGAGACTGAGCTTTTATGTGGGTTGTATTATACCCTCTGCGAAATCAGCCTCCTGCAAATCCCTTCAGACTTCGAAGCCTTACGAATATACCCCGGTTGGAGTTTAAAAATAGGTCTACGTGTAGGCTACTGTTCGTGATCGCTGAATTTCTGCCCCAAGATTCGTTTATGTGTATATTAAACCTGGACTAGCAATGTATCACTTATAATATTATGTAAATACCTGCAAATACATTTTCACAGACGGAAATGATTTTTGCAATAGACTATGCCGTAATCGCTTTGTAAACGATGAGGAACGAATATCGTGTAAAAAATATTGCGAATTTGTATGGCGACTTTGGTAGAACAAAAATGGAACTACTGAGAGATACCATTGTATATTATAATATATGTATAGTAATAAATTTTCGTAACTCAAAAAGCACGATAAAATGTTTCACATTGACATTTTTCTATCCTAATAATGTCGTCGTCGCTGCAGTGTGTGTATAGTATAGTTTTGGAATTTATAACTTATTTACTATTATTCGCTATCGGATTCTGGTATGGCTATCAGGCTATGTAATATGACCTTCGCTTCTTTTTTTCTCCCCAATAAATAGAAGAAAATAGGTGATAAAAAAAGAAAACGCGCCCAGCTTGTACAAATTTATAGACTTTCGTCAGGCCGTGAGTAGTATGAGATGTATAAGGTTCCAAACCACCTTTGATGAAAACCGTCTCATCGCAAAATCGATATTACTCTCGGGACCATCGCGGCTAGCGGATTAGTTTCCTCGAGAGACCAGACTCTAGCTCTCTTTCCCTCTGGCAACCTGGCTTCTGGCCAACATTTCTGAACGTTCTCTCCCATGCCTCCTGTATTTTTGTCGTGGCAAATTATCTTTTCCAAAAATATACGTATAATGTATTTATTTCACGAGAATATCCCCGAAACTATTTGCAAAACAAGACAAAAGAAAAAAAAAGAAACGAAAAGTAAAACTTGAGATAGATTTTGAGCAAAATGTTTTCCGTCGCATTTAAATAAGGAAACTATAAATCGGTCAACGTTCCTGTTGGGGTTTGTTCTGGTCAGATTCGTGGCGATAGCAGGTGGAACGTGTTGAGAAAGCAGAAAGCAACATTCAAGTATCACTATAATTTCATTTTGAAAAGGTGTGAATTTTTTTAAATCTCAGGGAAGTGACGATGCCTTGAGCTGAGGGTTCTTTTTGAGAATGTATCAATCTGCATGGACTTTGAGTGATAATCCTATAACACGTTATCGTTGAAGAGTTCTGCTATCTGTAAATATACAGGGTGATTTATGATGTGAGAAGCAACGATTGATCATCTGCGAGAGACTCACCTGTAAAGCATTCGTTCCTGGCGATCCGCCTCCTGATAGATCTTGTAGTACATTGCGATCATGATAATGCCGGGTACCCAGAAACTTACGCTGGAGCTGACGACTGCGTAGAATTGATTAACGTGAAATACGCAAACATCCGGATAATTGGAGCGGTACTGAAGGTGTTCGGGTGTCGTGTACCAGCCGGCGAATATCGGCACGAAGCTGACGACGGCCGGCGAGCACCAAACTACGCTGAGCATCGTACCGAGTCTGAGGTTGGTCATGATCAGGGGATAGTCGAGGGGCTGAACGATGGCGTAGTAGCGGTCTACGCTGATGCAGCAGAGGTGGAGGATCGAGACGGTGCTGAAGAATACGTCGAGCGAGTTCCACACGTCGCACATGAAGTACCCGAAGAGCCATCGCCCGGAAAGCTCGACGCTCGCGTTGAACGTCATCGCGAATATGGCAACCAGCATGTCGGCAAGCGCCAACGACACCACGAAGTAGTTCGTTATCACGCGTAGTTTACGGTGCCGCATCACCGACACTATGACCAACAGGTTGCCGAAGAGGGCGCAGAGGATTATGAAACCCATTATGGAGGCCTTAACCAGCTGCAGCAGGACGTGCTCGATATCCTCATTCTCCCTTACCGCACCCGTCGAGTCATTGTACGGCCCAGAATCTCCGTTCAGGATTGTCGTCACAACCGTCGAAGCGTTCATCGAATCGAATTCTTCCTCAAAGTCCAGCGTTTCGTTGTACTCCATCTTTCCTCACCGGTCTAGCCAACTGCGATCAGTCACAAGCCAAGGTACGAACCGTCCTTTTCTTTCTCGATTTTACCACGAGACGAGCGTCGAATCTCGCGTGGGTTTTAACTAGATCAAGCTTTGGCCGTATCATCGTTTCCTCGTCAATTTGTACTGCATTATACCCAAAACCTGTATTCTTCCCGTTTGCTCTTCATCGTCGCTTTATCGTTCTCCAATCCAACTGTAGCATTAAGTAAACCGGGCGAAAATACTGTCTGGATTAAAAATTTGAACTGGTGAGTCGAGGTACGAAGACTCGAGACTCTTTTCTCTGGTTTGGCACGTTCTTCATGTTTGATCGGTTGCCTGGAGGTTTGGTGAAGTTCCCGTCACCCTTCGACTTCCCGCATCTCGCAATGTCCCCCTGAAATCATGGGTATATAACATGTATTTTTCTGCTCGTCTCCGTTTCAACTATACACAGTGTTATTTTTTTTTGAGTACTCAACTAGGTTTGTTGTTTAATCCTATATATTCGAGAACCAGAAACGATGTATCAGAAATATTGAAACGTTCATCGGTTACTGCAAATAGAGTTTATCGTTTACCCCCATCGCCCCTCACGGCCCAATCAGAAAACCAATTACGTACAACGCTAACTTCACAATATTCCTGCAGTATTTCGCTTATTTGTCAAATTGTTGGCTTGCTTAGGTATATCCTATAATAAGAACAGTGCCAAAAACAGTTGAACACCCGGTTTGTGATCGATCATTGGAGAGCAAAATAATACGCACCACCCGTGATCACGAAAAAATTTTCACCAAGGGAAAAGTGGAAATAGAAGTGTTCGGATGAAGGAGAAGAAAAAGATATTAACGGGAGGCAAGCGCCAGCAGTAAACAAGCAATTAACGACGCTGCTTTCAGAAAGACTAGCTTGGAACTTTGTGTGTTTGTTCGTGTGAATCCTGGGTGATTAGGTGTATAGTATGTATGTAATTAAAACCCGTAGCGGCTAACAAGTCAAAGTCCGTCACGACTTTATCAGTCGTGGTTGTAATATACATAAGTATATTATACTCATATGAAATTATTTAGTCTTGTAACGCGTTGGAATCTCAAGTAATTCGGATACTCAATTAGTATGACAGAAGTTCCATTGAACTTTTCATTTTGTAAGAATTTGAACACGTTTGAATGTGAACACGTTTGCAGGAATAGTTTCTATCTTAACGTCGTTGCAATCGTCATCATTATCGTCGGTATTTTTCATTCTCTTGAATTTATTTATGCATCAATACTGTGCGGTTATAATGTCACCTACTTTTGTAAGGTATGTATAAGGTATACATCAAAAAGCAATTAAAATGTCACCGCAACCTATTACCTACCCCCCCTTACGTTATGCGAACGTACATACCTGCGTACATGTATATGTACATATTCACCACTACTACGTGTATAATAGATAAGCACTTGCTCACTCATTCGCTCACTCGAAGTACCTACTTGTTTTTTCACCCTCTAATCGATCGGGCCGTTCGGATCCTTCGGCCCGTGTATAGGTATATATATATATATATATATATATATATATATATATATATGTATAGTACATTAAGTACATCACTGTGTACATATTCTCATGATACGTACACAGATAAATTTGCAAGAAATTAATATCTCCTGATTCTTTCCATCCTTTTACCCATTCAATGATCCCATTGAATTTTTACAACTTCTGCCCCGAACATACTTCCATATTATACCTACATTTTCGCGACTATATAGATATACGTATGAGGGTGTCCACTTCAATACGATACACCTCCAAACCTCACATTCTCCGATTCGACCCACTTTTTCATATTGTTGTTATAGCTCTAAAACATGCTGTTGAAATTTCAAAAATCTTTTGGACCAACCCTTTGTTACGGGGTAGATTGTATAGATTTCGATGAGCGGCTACCAGAAGCTACAACATTCAACTCTCTCAAAATCGATTCCTTCCACCTACACTCATTACCTGCATTGGGAGTAGTGGCACGTAAGTGCATAATCGACGTGTAGTTGGACGGAGAGTATGCCTTATGGACTGTATATAATTGATTTATTGTAAAATATATCATTTAGAGTACAATGAGAACATGTGGAGGAGAAATTATTCGTAGGAAGGAAAATGGAAAAATTCGGTTTGATTTCGGAATATGAGATGAATTTGGATGTTGGCTGAATGAAAAATGACTTTAGAGTGAGTATATGGAAGGAAGGACGTCGAGGCTAGTTAATTGCAGTTTAGCGGTGGAGGGAGCAATCTGCTAATTCGGTATGGGAACCGTGGTCGTGATATGATGGTAAAAAGAGAATGCAGGGTATAACGTAGCTGTAAGAGTGTGGGAAAGGAATCCGAGGTTTGAACGATGTAACACCTTTCTGAATAATGAATTTTGTTTAACTTAATATTTGCACCAATTTGTGAATTCTGAAAAAATTTACGAAAATTCTGTCGATGACGTCGAAGAACGTCCCACTTCCAAAAATGTAGGTGAAATGGTGGTTCATGATATTTTAGGAAACAACGAATGAAAAAATTCAAGAATCCATCTGGTTGATCATTTGAAAATTTATTTCGATAGAAGAATCACTTTTTTCCAAAATATCCTATATACTATTGTTTACATCAAAGTTTATATCTTGGACACGATCATGCAAAATTCATTATAGAAACTATTCAACTTATAAAATATTTTCACTGTTATTAATGGATCATTCTGCCAATCTAATCAACATAACTTACGAATTGTATAATAGAAACAATAATAGATAGTATATTTTATGAAACAAGTGACTCTTGCATCAAAATAAATTCACAAGTGATCAACGAGCTGGATTTATGAATTTTTTCATTCCTTATTTTCCAAAATATCATCAACCAACAATTGAACAGCATATTCATGGAATGTTAGAAGTCGTAAGTGACGCGTTTTGTCGAATAAAATTATGGAATAATCAAAAAACAATGTAACAAAAATCCCACCGACGTTTTGGAAGTGGATGTTGATGTCTTGTTCTACTTCATTGAGATCATTTTGGCGAATTTTTTCAGAATTGCAAAATGGTGCAAATTTTAAGTTTAAAAAATCTAATCGCTCAAAAGGGGTTGGCCAACATAATACAAAAAAAACTCAGAAGAATGTTTTAGAGCTATAACAATAACATCAAAAAATGGATTGAATCGGTTGTGGTGAGGTCTGAAAGTATATCGTGCTTAGGGGACAGCCCCATATATATAGGAAGATCCATGAATTTTCGACGAAAAAGTGCGTACTAATATCATCGGTTTCGTCGCAGATTTTTTTATTGAAAGTACTCCCCGTTAAACAGATTTCTTAATATTTTCAGATTTTGACACTTTTTCGTTTTTTATTTATAATTTTTTCAAAGCTTAAACTCCATTTTTTTCAATGCGTCACCGTTTCTCGCAGTCTGGTCCTATTTACTTCAGCAAGGGCTTATTTCAGTTATTACAGTTATTGGGTAGTGTCCAAATTGTCAAGAAAATTTGAAATCGGTCGAAAAACACCAAAGACATGCAAGTTTTATCAATAAAACCGCATAATTTTCGTATTCTTATAACTTTTTTGTATCATTATAGTTTTTCTTAGAACTATAGTAACGTTGTACACATACTGCGCAATAATGTTGGATTATGTTACCTGGAGATAGCTTAACTGTAAAGAAAGACCAAAATAATGATAAAAGGAGAAAAAGAATATGGGCTATTCCGCGTCAACCGGATCAGTCATCTCTCAGATATTTTTTTAATTTGGCATGTGGATTGTGTGGGAGGAGTTAGATTTTTGTGCCAAAGCGTGAATCTCATAATGCAAAATTCGATTTTTTATTAACAATAACAAATTAGACTCCCATTTTTTTCAAAAATTCATAACTTTGGCAAAAAATTAGATACAATATATTTTTTTTTTCAAATTACGCGGAAAGCTCCATAGAATTTAAAAAAAAATACGAAATGGTGAAAAAAAGTTGTCATCAATTGTTTAATTAACAATTAATTTTTCAAAAATTTTTAAAACAGTGACTGACACGATCAAAAAATTTTTTTAAAATTCTGACATGTTCCTTGAACTGTACTACAACCTGTGAATTAATTCCAGAGGGGTGTTTTTTTTCATTTCCGAGTAAAATATCATTAAAGGTGTCGATGCGCATGAAATTGCGGCGCGCCGAGTCTCTACGTAATGGCGGGCGGCAGGTTGCCGTCCACCGCTACCCCGCGGTGGCGTCGCAGCATTATTTTAGTCATTTTCACGATGTAGGACACGATTGGAGAATCTGAAAAAAATACTGTACCTTCACAAGGCCTGCTCAAAGCGATAAGTGAAGTTTCAGGAATGTGTTTTTCACCGTTTTTTTATTACAGAGATTCAAAATAACGGTTACATACCATGAGAGGGCACATAAATGATAATAATTACATAACTTGCTACTTATTTTAAAATAAAAACACAACCGGCCGCCCGCCATTACGTAGAGACTCGGCGCGCCGCAATTTCATGCGCATCCACACCTTTAATGATTTTTAACTCGAAAATGAAAAAAAACACTCCTATGGAATTAATTCACAGGTTGTAGTACAGTTCAAGGAACATGTCAGAATTTAAAAAAAATTTTTTAATCGTGTCAGTCACTGTTTTAAAAATCTTTGAAAAATTAATTGTTAAATAAACAATTGATAACAACTTTTTTTCACCATTTCGTATTTTTTTTTAAATTCTATGGAGCTTTCCGCGTAATTTGAAAAAAAAAAATATATTGTATCTAATTTTTTGCCAAAGTTATGAATTTTTGAAAAAAATGGGAGTCTAATTTATTATTGTTAATAAAAAATCGAATTTTGCATTATGAGATTCGCGCTTTGGCACAAAAATCTAACTCCTCCCACACAATCCACATGCCAAATTAAAAAAATATCTGAGAGATGACTGATCCGGTTGACGCGGAATAGCCCATATTGAACTTTGCGAAAATCATGCGGTTTTATGAATAAAATTTGCATATCTTTGGTGTTTTTCAACCCATTACAAATTTTCTTGACAATTTTAAGACTACATTGAAACACCATCAAAATAAGTCCTTTTCGAAGCAGTCAGACCAGACTGCGAGAAACGGCGACGTATCGAAAAGAAATGAACTCTAAGCCTTGGAAACATAATAAATCAAAAACGGAAAAGTTTAAAAATCTGAAAATTTCGGGGAATCTGTTTGTTCGAGAGTACTTTCAGTAAAGAAATAGGCGATGAATTTGGTGACCTGTGTGGGCACGTTTTAGTTGAAAATTAATGGATCTTCTCATATATATACGAGTATATATATAATGTTATTTATAACGATAAATCCCTACTGAAATAAAATGTCTTGCATCGTTTTTTTTTCTTGATCGCTACATTTTGAGTTCTTCGCATTGTATTTCGTATCTGTTCATTTTGTTTTATATTACTGCTTTGCTTTATATTCTGAATTCTAGGGCTCCCGCAAAGCGAGGGGGAAACGCGAAATTTATATTCATAAATTTCAATCGCCCTGGGAGTTTTTATCACAGCTAACAACATGTGTGATGTGTATTTGCATGCCCTTTTCACATTCCATACGTTGTACATTGTGAATTCTCTAGATTATTCTATTTACTTCTTCGATCTATACGCTCCGCATATATTTATATTTTATATTATTACACGCGTTACTCCTATCTAGTATTGCTCGTCGTTAGGGCTTTTACTGTATTTGTACTAATTGGTTTCAAGTACTCGCTTACACATTTTAAAATTCAAGGTTCTATAATTTCCGCAAGGATTCGCTTTATCTCAGTAGTTAACATTTTCTCAACTCGGTAACTGCAGATGGATAAACCCCTTGTATATACCTATATGCAGATTATAGATATATCGCATTTAATAATATAAGTATGTAGATGTATCTTTATGCCTAGTTCCTAGTTAATTCTCTAGATATATCCCTAGAGATAAGTTAGCTAACTCTCTGCATACAGCCACGTAGTCATACACACGTGTTATAATAAAGAGTCCTTCTAACCCTGAGACATCCACCTCTAAAATACCCTATAATATATTACAGTAGGCAAGAACGAAACTCGGAAGAGACATTATACCGAGAATCCGTCTTGACAAGATCTGCTCTGACGATTGCAGCTAGTCTAGTTTATAGGTGTAGCCAGCCTTGTAAAAATGTTACCAGCATGATAGGCAGAGTGACCGGTGCATAGTGGATCGCGGCAGCGTCGTGATCCATGGATTCTTAAGGTGCGTTCCGAAATTAGCTGGTGGCACTAAAACTCCCTAGAGTAGAAGCAGAGCTATTCAAGAACTCGGCAGCGCAAAATAGATAAAAAAATGTTTTGAATATACTGGGCGTTTATTTCGGAACGCACCCTTAATAGGCGAGAGGTTACGGCCGACTCACTCAACAGCCAGTCGATTCTAGAGAATTTATTCTTGTCAGCGAAGGTTCGCTTCTGGCTACGAGCACGAATGTCAGTCAATCAAAATTAAGCAATTATTGATTCGTGCGTACTGCGATCAGATCCTTTCCAGAAGAACTCTTAGCATACACGTGAAATAAAATGAAATAAAATAAAATAAAATAAAATAAAATAAAGTGAAGTAAAAAAAGATTGAGGAAAGAAAAGAGAGTAAAAACCAAGCGAGAAGTAGCTGGAACGAAATGAAACTGAGCTGAATAAATGTTTCAAATGGGGAACGAGCGAGCGAGCGAACGAACGACAGAGAAAGAGAAAGAGAGGGTGAAGAAGTAGAGGCTCTTATTGAATTGCGGAGTACAGATGAAATTCAATTCGGTGTAATATTTTATTCTGTTTTCGAAATTATGATTTTTCATTTCGTCTGTATATCTTGGTAGTTAATTATTTTACGTAATGTTTTCGGTTAAAGTTTGACACATTATAGAAGATATACATAAATAATTGAGGATGATCAGGTCGATCTTTGCCGTAGAGAGGCCCCAGACTCTCTGTTCTCACACTCATATAGTATAATCCCGACCCGATCCTATATCCCATTATCATCCTTGTTCTTCTCCTCGTCCTGGTATAGCGAACAGAAACTCAGCAGCAGCAGCAGACCGACCGTTTTTCGGTAGGATTAATGCCGAGAAGTATAACGGGGATGAATCATCCCTCGACCGCCACCCCAGCCGTGTCTATATAACAGGGCCTCTATAAGATAAGGTGGGCACGCTTCGGTCGTAATAGGTATATATGCGCTTCACGAAAAAGACAATGCCGTTCGCGTTTTGATAAGGGTTCTGCTGAACGCTGCTGCTGTTCTCCACCAACGGAGTAGGTGTAATAGATATATGCCGGGTTATTTCGCGCACGTAATTCTTTACGGGTAATTTAACACGGGGTAAGTTCGCCTGGATTGATGCAATTCGGGGTACATTCTCCGATCCAATGATAGATTGAGCAGTCAGCCAATCGCAAGCAATTAAACAAAAGCTGATCATCAAAATCTGGGCAGCAGAAAACACATAGATTTTTGGAAAAATATACCCTGAGAAAGAATTGCATAAATTCAGGCGGATTTTGGTCAAATATTTACCCTGACAATAAATTGCATAAATGCAGGCAGATTTGCCCTAGTTTAAATTACCCTCATGCCATAAGTCGTTATGTACGAAACACCGAGCTTTACGACCTCCAGACCAAATAAACTGGATCATTGCAGCATTTGGTACCCAGTCTCAAACCTAGTTGCAGCTGCAAAATAATCAGAGGTGGAGAAAAAGGGAGAACGAGAGAGCACCGTGGCAATAGACTATTTGTTTTATTTAAACGTAGAGAAAATCCTAACTACGTCACGAGATCTCAACACAAATTTGATGTTTTTGCATAATTTGTTGGAAGGATGTGAAAACACTAGAAATTTTTTTTTTAAAATCATTTGTCGAACCAATCAAACCAAATACCTGTTCGTACATGAAGTAAATTATTTTCGTAGATCAATTTTATTGCTTTTTTGTTTTGATACAGTAAACACATTTGCATATTCTTGTATTAATAACGTCTTGCTATCGGTATTCTCTTTTCCCTCGCTTTCCTTCGCTTCCCTCCTTATTTACATCATTCTGACTCCTCGCCTCCACCTCTCAGTAGTTGAAATCTGACTTCCGATTGGAATATCTTCTAAAGAGATGTACAGCCGTTTAATTCTACCGACGACATGTACCGGATTAAAAGCCTTACTTGAAATTCAATTACCTACCTTGGCTTTGTCGAGTGGCATGATCCAGCGGCCCTCCCCTCCCACTCCATCCATCCGTCCATCCATCCGCCAATATATCCACTATATACTCGGTGCGTTCTCGTCGAAGGGATGAAGATATTCGCGTTTCATTACCCTTATACGTTTGTCTCCTTCTTTCTATCCGTCTCTCTCTCTCTCTCTCTCTCTCTCTCTCTCTCTCTCTCTCTCTCTCTCTCTCTCTCTCTCTCTCTCTCTCTCTCTCTCTCTCTCTCTCTCTCTCTCTCTCTCTCTCTCTCTCTCTCTCTCTCTCTCTCTCTCTCTCTCTCTCTCTCTCTCTCTCTCTCTCTCTCTCTCTCTCTTTTGCACGGAGACTCGCTTACTTTTATTTCCCTTTCACATCATATCTGTATAAATAATCATCATTGAACAGTTCATCTCAACATATTGCCTTCATTTAATTGTCATCTTTTTCTCTTTCTCTCTCTCTCTGTCATTTTTAATCTAATTACTTTTCGTGCCTCCTAATCCTGTCTTTCTCATTAATTTTATTTACACACTAATTTCATTACGAATCCTTTAAAACATACATCGATAATTAATTTCGTCGTTTTTAATGGTCCTCGTTTCTTTTTGTCACGCTTTTTTATATTCCCAATTATAGAATATCGTTAATTAATAATCAATTCATTCACCCCCGTTCAACTGCTTCAATCTTTATTCACAATCACTGACTATTCACGTGGTTCACATGAGACAGAAACAAACAACATTTTCGTTACAAACGAAATCAAGAAAGCAGAATCCGAATTGACGCTCATTTTTCGTTCCTCACATTTTATCTTCTCCGTCGAATACCTCACTGGCACAAAACAACACGCCGCACAAACACGTTCTTTATTTCAATAGTTTTTTCATTTAACTTTGTCTACCGGATTGTCAAAAACAGACTGCCGGTTTAACTAAATTTGAAGACGTTGACCAAATTCCTTTGGTACACTCACCAAGAATGACCAGAAGCTCTACAAGCTACTCATCGTCTTCTTCTTATTTGGTAGGCACCTTTCCCCAATCCCATGACTCAACGAACATTACAGTTTCGTTGAGTTCCTCTTTCTAACCAAGCCTCATGCGTATAATAATAAACAATTGGAACGCGACTTGTTGCGTATATGTCATAAAAGCACCAAACTACTTCGTCTCCCAACTACAGGAATCTATAATTCTTACGAGCCTCTGAAGCACTCGTTCGCCGATTTCACCATCACCACGATTTCTCGCGAAAATCCGGAGCTTCTGGCTCCAAGTCCCGCCGGTTTCGGTGTCGATGGTACGACTGGCGAGGTCGCAGTGAGGCCGCCAAGGCTGGGGGTTGCTGGAGCTCGTTCCCGCGCACCGTCGGCCACCCCAGGCGGATGCCTGATGCCATGCCGTCCTTTTCGCCCCTCGAGCCCCGGCCTACCGCGGGTTCCACACTCTCAGCTCGACCTGCGGCATATCTCTACCTACCTTCCATTTCACCCCGTATCCCAAATAATCAGGATCATCGATTGCCAGATTTATGGATATTCGCGGATCAGTCGTCATTCCGCGCCCAAGCTGAAACGAGGTTTATTTTCTTATAAGCCAAGTGTAACAGTTACTGACCCTTTCCCAGTTATTGACCTTCTTTGGTTGTACCTGTTTGATTCAAAATTCTACAATTACCAAAAAATGAGTTCTTATAGCATCTAACCCTCTAGCAATTGGTTCTAGTCATCGAGAAACTCACATTCGTGCCGTCAGTTTATAATTTTGTAAAATAATAGAGTCAATAATTCGGTCTAAACGTGTCAAGAACTGGTACGCACTTACGTTAGTTTGCACTGTAGAGTGGAAGAAACGTGGTGCTATCGACATTGGCTTCTGTGAACAGCTACTGTAAAATAATTTCTTTGAACAATTTGATAATCTACCATCAGACAATTACAGGTTGAGCCAAATTTTTCTTACCAGTGTCCGGTTTTCATTGTCATAGTGAAGTTAGCATCGCTTTAGTAATATTTAAGAAGTTTGATTTTAAAATTCATGCAGTTCACATACACAGATCATTCTGAAACTGCAGTAATTATGAAGTATGCAGATGATCGATTATGATGTAACCAGCGATTTGGTATGAAGTATGCATCGTCTTGAATCCACACCGAGTAAGTTGCGGTACATTTTTTGTAGTAAATTTTCACGTTCTGTAAGTGAATTCTTGGTTTACCCACTGTGTCGTTCTATTGGACATTTGATGCAATCATAGGTTTTGGTTTTCGACGGCCAAATGACGCAAATGGTTGATCAGAGAAGGAAAGAGAGGGGGGAAGAGTGGATGGTTAATATCGTACACACGTATAGAACCTCGTATACTACCCCAAGGGGCTCCTTGATCAAGAGAACACTCCCCACGTTTTCGGAAAGAGAGCCGGATATGACAGGCTTCTCTCTTCATGTGCCAACCGTGTTCATTTATGCACGTACGGTGCACCGAGTACTATTACCCTCTGCCTTTCCCTCTCCTTCTCCCTCTCCCTCTCGTTCTCTCTATTTTTCTTTCTCTCTCTGTCTGCCTGTGTACTATTCGGATTAAAATCGATACTGTTTTTTCCGATCGGTATCGATATAAATTGGCTTCTTATCTCATGTATAATATACAGTATGAGCGATTCGAAATGATGCTGAATCAAACAGATATTTCGTCGCCGACCGGATAAGGTGTAAGTGCTGTACCATATTTCAACCGTATATAATATGTCCCACAACTGTAAGAGAAACCTAGCTTGTTTTACTCATATCTTCTTTCATTTACTCTTACTTTTAGCATTTTTTTTCACTTTTGAACAGCTTTTAATCCCTATTTTTTCTATGTATTTGAAGGCTTAAACCTACATACACAGAATATTGTAAAAAACACAGTATGAGGGAAAAAGTAACCAAGAAAGTACCTGTATTGTATGATTAGTATCTCCTCTCCAAATTTGTCGGAAATTAAACGAATCTGGTGTACAACAAAAACCAAATCATGTTTTCCGATTATATCATACAGCCATAACTGTGCAATCGTTAATAACTTACAAATCTTTGACTGAACTCGAAAATTGATATCGAAGTTGACATCGAACTCTTACATCGATTGGCTTCCCATGCTGCACAAGCTTATAGGTGTTATACCGGGGATTTCCTGCCGCGTTGTATACTTTATTCAAGCGTATATGCTACGTCATGTACATACATACATACATACATGCATAAATCCCGAGTTTCGATGAGCTCCGCGGCTACTCGTAGTTAGTATGCCTGTGTCTGTCTGTTCGCTGTCGGACTATTTCGGCGATGCAAATAATTTGTTTTTATTTTCATTTACATTTTGTCGTATTTTTTTTCCCCTCAATTTCGTTTTTTCTATTTCACTCCACATTATCCATTATATGCAGTAAAATGATGCTACCGTAGATACATGCATACACTTTGCGCTTCGGCATAACTTACAATTAAATGGAAGTATACATATGGGTACGGAGAGGTATGGGGGAGAGGCGTGCAAAATAAGCACGCTAAGAAATTGACTCTTTAAATAGAAGTTTGAATCGATGGATTTTCGAATGTTTACCAGAAAACGATAACCTGACCAATGCCGAGTGTTGAACACCCTTGCCTAAAAAATTCTGAAATTGCGAACAAAATGAGCACTTTTAAAATTTTACAAATTTTTCAAAATTGAATAATGTTTTAAATTTATTTTCGTATTTACTTTAGAATACTTTGAACATGAGAAGAGCTATGTATAAGAAGCTTGTAGAGAAAAGGTGAGCGAAATAGACCCCTTCAAAAGTAGGTTTAAAGGTGTTATAAATTTGTTTATCAACTGACTAAAACTTTGGAAACGAAATTATCTATGTCAATAAATCCAAGAATGAAGCAGCCAAAATCCCCCCGGAATCGAAGCGGTAATAGGGAACTTGCATGTTTTTTAATTTTAATTTTATTCGAAAGTAGAATGAAAAATAATGAATTCCCCAAGACAGTTTTTTTTTAGACGCCATATTAATGCCAGAAAATAATTTTTTGTCCTCCAAATTTTCTCGGCAAATTTGCATCGGCAGCCATTTTGCTGGACCCCTCTATCAGCGCTGCCAGGTGTCACGTTCGGGAACTATGCTCGGCTATAAACACTGTCTGCTTCGAACAATCCGAAATCCTAAATGTAGTTTGCATCGCACCAAGTCTTCCGTTTTAATACATTATTTGGCACTCGGATAAATATCTTTTCTGGAGTTGAACTTGTTGTATTTTTACAAGATGGTACAAAACAATACATGTACCAATCTAAATTTGGTTGCGGAGCTGATGGATCCATTGTTGTCTTTTTATTTAAACCAAACTAAAAGTTATTTACTGAGATAAATACAATTTGACAACGCCAACTATGCTTCAGAGCTTCAAATATTAATATTGCAGGTTAGGATTCCGGCCTGCTTGGAGGAGACGGTGTTTACAGCCGAGCATAGTGCCCGAACGTGTCACCTGGCGGCGCTGATAGAGGGGTCCAGCAAAATGGTTGCCGGTTCAAATTTACCGAGAAAAATTAGTGTGAAAGACAAAATTATTGCGGCGTTAATGTTGCTCGAAAAAAGAAACTGTCTTGGTAAATTCATCATTTTTCATCTTACTTTCTAGTCCAATAGAGGAATATAGAGATTTCAGATGCATGCAGGTTCCCTATTGCTGATTTGAATCACCATGCAGATCTGAAAATTATAGCTTCATCGTTTGTCAAATTTTGTCAGCCTTAGCTCAAATGTCCGTAAAAAAAAAGCATTTCTCAATTTTCAAAATATATAAAAAATTGTCAGTTACATATGTTACATATTGTGTACATACACTGCGACGATGAGCGAAATATTAACGCTCCTGTGGAACAAAAGTGAAAAAAAAAGCAAACCAGTAAAAAAAAAATCGAACAAAGTGAAAAAAAGGTGAAAAAAAACCGCCTTTGTTGAACATGTGGAGAAAATCAATGCGCGTCACATGCTTGTGTGTATACGAGACGTACATACTTATATGTACATGCAAACATATGCCTGCATTTTCTTTGTTGGGCCACGTGTGCTGCATGAGCGTGAAGCTTGTCAGAGGGTTGGAAATTGTTATTTTTTTCCAATAAACAAAAAGTATTATCTTTAAATACGTAGGTATACGTGTAAGGCATACCATGCCTTAATCATCATACGTAAGTTCAGCCAATGGAGAGCAAATAGATCAATCATCGAATGAAAAGTAGTTGCGAGCTGTAAAAAAATTATTCCTAAATGTGGTGCGAGATCCGATAACTAATTAAAAAGAACAAAGTGCAGAGCATGTGTATTATTAGGATTGTCACTTTGCAATGCGTCATCTGGTGGTAAAAAAAAATCAAAATAATACAACCAGGCTGACAGCTGATCGTTGATCGTATTTTTTCGCGTGTGGATGATAGAACGGGTATATCATTGATTACGCTTAATTAATTTATGTTACATGAATAGTTTGAAACCCCAAGGATTACGATTTGCCTCCATCAAAATCAAAAACTTAGGTTAGGTATGTCGTGATAAAATGGCGCCGAGAACCAGACTCTGACGTCATGAGGACATTTTCCAATAATAAGGCGTGCTGTTATCTGCGGAGCATTGAATCTTCCCATTCAGCTTTTGAAATAATTGTTAATATGTTATGTATTCGGATGAAAAAAATCTAGAGTGTTCAACGAATAATAATGATTTGAAGGCTAGTAATATTCATCTTTTTTCTTTTTACGTATTATATACGGAGTACACGACGGAACTTTAATCCTTACACCTGAAGGAAAAAGCATCTTCTATGAGGCACTTGAATACATCCATCTATATTATCTACTTGGTGTAAAACCGTGCGGTACATTAAATTCGAAGTGAAATTTGCACTCCGTTCCTGTATAATACGAACGAAAGACGAACGCGGTTGACAGCAGAGTATGGGAACATTGTAGCATATTGTGGAGCGCGTGCGACTGCAACGTGCATTTCACTGTATGTGCATTTGGTTGTGGTATTCGCGTGCATTGTGTGCTACTCGCGTCCAGCGGCATCAGTAGCGCGAACTGTATATCTCACGGTTTTCTCTCGCACAATAGCCTGAAATAATGGCGATAATTTCCACCTTCCTAATCTTACCTGCACCGCAGGCACCGAGGTAAAAGAGTTTCCAACTTGGCCGTACGTGATATCTCTTCTTTCCCTTTTATAATCATCGCCGTTATTATATGCATGCTTGTTATTATTATCATCATTATTATTGGCTTGGCTTTTATTTTCCTTTTTTAGTTACTTCACTCATTTTCTTCCACCTCATGCTGACGTATTATTATATCTCCAGCTATTCTACGATTAACTAATATAATGCCTAACTTCTTGCAGATCGCTGGCTACTAGCAATTTTCATCGACGTTACCGACGCGGAATAAGGAGGCAGAAGATCCTCTCAAAGCGGATCCACTTCGCCCCCATATATTAGAACCTCAAAGGGACAAGTTCAGGGACTTGGACTGGGGGAAATTTCTATTATTAGAAGGGATTATCGGATTTTTTATTACCCTGCATCGATTTCTCTCTCTCTCTCTCTCTCTCCCTCTCTCCCTCTCTTCTTACTGCAGATGATACGGCAAGCATAAGCTATAAGGATCATCCAAAAACTGCAGGTAAGTTTCCAAAAATCCGTGGTACAATCTATACAGTTGTCATTCATGTACATTTATATTCCTTTAGTCATTATTATCAGAGCATGCAATAGAAGCGAGAGAAATTTCTCTACCACTAAATGGATAAATCATAAGAAGAAAAAGAAAAGAAGCTGCGATAAGCTTTTAACCGCAATATCGTAGGGCCGCGGACTCTAGCTTAAATCGCTAAAATCAATGAAAGGGATAGATCGTTTGCCGCTAATGCATACCGCCAAACTCGTGTCTGTCTTTTAGGCGTCGCGTTAACCGGATGCGGTGGGAAATCCCCAGTCATTAGAGTAACTCGTTTCGAGTATAAGTTACGAGTAACGAAAGACGCACCTAGCACAGCTGTTCGCAAAAATCATCATCTCGCGCCGAGAAAGTTTATCTCCCCCGTTTGTTACATCGTTAATCATATAACCGCTCATTTTCGCATCTCCTCTTTGTACCTTGTAATTGTCGGAGGACGAGACCCTACCAAATTCTAACCCAATTCTCATTGCCCAATGTAGAAGTTAACCGAAGATGTTTCTTTCAAATCGCTAAAGTTTGAGGATTTAGAAAATGACAAGTAGGTAATATGGCTCATGTTGATGGGCCAGTCAACCAACTTTCCGCTCGGATGCACTCATGAAACATCAACAATATTTTTATCAATGGTATTTTCCTGTTCTTAATTTTGTTATTCAAATAACTTGAAAACTGTTAGATCGAATACACAATTTAGCCAGTCTTAGAGTAAGAAATGTTGCGTTGATTTATGTTGATATGTTCGTAGCAATGTAACATCAATCTAATTATACTCTAGTGTTTTTCTTCTCTCATGAGTTGGCACTACTGCAGTGTATCTCTTAAGAAATTTTTTTTTCAATCTTGCTCTCTCGTACAGTCGTCACCTGAAAAGAGCTGAAAAAGTAAAACTTATCGTTCGTTTCTTAAACCAGAATATAAACATTCTCCTCTGCTAAAGGCAGTGTGCACCAGAAAATTAATATCATAAAATTTTAGAAAAAAAATCGTCGAAATCCGTCAATCCATCTCAAAGACATTATATTTATTTTTATTCATTTATTGATGTATTCATTCTAATATCTTGAAAACAGCTGGACCGATCAGACGCAAAATCTAATCAGTTCTAAGTGAAGTAAACCCCGTCAGTGGGAGACTAAGATCATTCAAATTCCTTCTTTTGTTGCGAGATATCATCGAACAAAAAATAGGTTACACATGCACGCACACACTTGAAATAAAATGAGCGGGAAGTTAAAAAATCATCATATTTTTATTTTAGCTTATTGGGAAATTAATTCAACTAAGGTCTCTTACAGAAATGAAATCATGTCTATGAATCCGATGAGATTTTACTTTCTAGATTTTTTCTTCGAATGGGTGGTTGACATGAATCTCCATAGGTTACGAACAATTTTCGTATACATCACACCGCAATCGAGCCGCACGTGCGCCCTGAACTTGACAATAAAAACCTGGGCATGAGCTAATTGGGAGTTTCTAGTCCTTGGAGACACCAGTTATAGGTATATCAGTGCGTGTATGCAGCGCTGCAGGCGACGGTTAAGGTCTCGCTTATTTGTAATTGGATCAGTTGGAATCAAGTTAGCGATGTTGTGCTTCAACCGCCAAGGGGAATAACGCAGCCTGACAACTGTGCCAATGCCACATCGAGTGAAGAATGAAGAGCAAAGAAGTCACTAAAATTATTGCTGCAGCGCAGTCTGATTCCACGTTCTTGGGCTTTTGGCCTCGCTTATGGAGGGTGAGGTACAGAAGGACTATCTCCGAGTATAGAAAGTGTCCATACAATATAGTGAAAGTAAGATGACGTTGCTGCAAAAAAATCCCACATAGCGCCAATCGGATTGAACCGTGTAAAAAAATGCGCCAATCAGACTGAAGCCTTATTGCTTATGGGCGCACATTCATGTGCTTTGTTGAACCACTGTTTCCTGGTTTTTGGTTGACACTTTTTCAGATGAGCACCCATATAAGATACTTCTCCTAACCGCTATTATCCATAGCTTCGTTACTGCCCTTGAGATCCTGAGACTTATAGAGGTAGACTGCGCGGTCTTACGGGGTCGCTGAAGTCCAAACCGAGACAGAGATAGTCCTGGGGCCCTCTCAGTTGCTCGATCGAAAAAATGGCAACCAGCCGCCAGCAATAAAGCAAGCGTCGAAGTATACTTATATAAGTCTATGTGTTTTCATTGGCCAATCACCGATTAGAGTGAGAAGTATGGCTTCAGCTGTGCTCTGTCTTTCTAATTGCGGCATAAGGTTGGTGCACATACCACCGAAGTCGGGCCAGCGGGCGCAACAACTCGCATCGAGCTATCGTGACATCTTAGAATGTGATACTGTATATGCTCCAAGCGTGACATACAATGTGTCTATTTCTACACCGATATCAATCGCTGACTGAAAATCTATATATTTATGTCAACGTCTCTATAAATATTTAGATCTATTTCATCTTTCACACGCGTATTTTTATTCGATATTTCAACAAGACAATTTACATCTCATTCTTCATGAAGTTCAAGTTCTTTTATTTTCAAAGATCTAATTACTCTGGAAGTATCGATGCAAATATTAATCGAACCTGACAATCAAATTTCTACGAATAACAATTTCGCACTCACCAGTGTTTTCCTGAACTTTTAAAATAAATCATTGATATCAATTTAAACTAGTTTTTCCCTTTGGCATTAATTCTTTTCCGTTCCATTTGCCCGCAAATTCGGCATTACGCGTCTGTTTTCAGACCGGATAAGGTTTGTTTTTAAGTGCCAGCTCAGAAACCTTATCCGGTCTGAAAACAGACGCGTAATGCCGAATTTGCGGGCAAATGGAACGAAAAATAGAATACGCGGCTCGCGCCGTAAAGAGGTCGAGCAGGAATCGCATGCCCTGCAACGACCTCTTTTCGGCGCTTGCCACGTAATATATTATTTATTATTAACCTGAGTAACGAGCATTTACTTTTTACACAGAAATTTTATTTACTCCCGATTTGGCGATGTCGATAGTCCATATATTTTCTATCGACTATCGATGTATCGACTTGAAAAACCATCGATTTTTCCGTAAAAAAACATAGGTATATCGAGTTCAGTACGAGATCAGTGGCAAAGAAGATTAGGTAGAGTGGAAGGTTCGCGTAGCCAAGATCCCTAGATTCGGAAGATCAAGACACGCGTGTTCCAGTTGTTCCCACTATAACGTGGGCAAAAATGTTCTATGCGCGTTCACCCAAAAGTATCTTATAGCGTTTTCCACTGGGGCTTACTGGCTGGGTGCTCGTGCAGATTTTTACACGCGAGTAATAGCGATTTGCACTGGGGAACTCGGTGCATATTTATATCAAACTTACATTACCGCATTAACCAGTTTTGACCAATCTTGCTCAATTTTTTCAGGTTAAGCATTAACGAGGTGTGCCCTTAGTGTCCTGGCGTTCACGAAATAAATAGAAGCACGTATATATTTTGAGGTTATTCATTGTGACAGGTCAGGAATCAGAACCACACCGGGTGTTTTCCATTTAGAGCACCGTGTGACACAGTGTACAAATTTCTATTGTAAGCGGCCAATCCGGGCAAAGGAATAGACTAGAAATGTTTACACCGTGTCATATTGTGCTCTAAATGGAAAGAATCCATTGTCATACGAACTTTTGGCGCATTCTCACTAATTTTCTTGCCCACGCGTGTCTTGACCTTCCTAATCTAGGGACCTTGCGCGTAGCCACCGCCGTAAGCGTCATTAGTGAGTCAGGGGTCATACCATGCCTAGTTGATTACTGATACTGTGTCGACATGTCCATGTTAGTAAACTAACGCGAGTTATTATTATGCCGCAAAGCTTACAAAGCAAATACGGTACGGTAGTGTTGACAGTATGTTTAGTGTGTAAACGTGTTTACTAGCCAAAAATGGTACACGAATGTGGGGTGCAAGGCAGCAAAAAAAGCTCGCGTATGCACCAAGTCATACATTTTTCCATATTCCGCAAGATCCAAAATTGTAAGTATTCAACGACAAATAACATAACCTATTCCAGTTCACTCGATCGCGATTTATTTCGCAATACAGCAATATGTACTGTCTCAGTAATCTGTTTTGTGTGCATTACAGACGTGCAAAATGGCTATCGTTTGCTGGTGTTGAAAATGTGGTGCGGAGTAGGTTCATAAAGGTAGCACCCGAGGTCAATATAATCGACTGAAAGTAGTTTAGATCGTTTGCGCGTTCACTCGCTTTTGAGAAAAATGCAAATAAAGTTAGGGTGCTGAATTTCAGCACTCGGTTTTTGGAAATGGTATTATGCGAAAGACTCGTTGGATTTCGGATATATTGTCGTGTCAATCGTTTGCGCGTCGTTTGCGCAACCAGCACCGCGAAATAATTAGGCAGAAAATATCGAAATTACCAGTAAAGGAATTATTTTTTCTAATTGACAATATTAGCCACCAGAATAAATTATTGCGTATGCGCCGAGAGCGTTCAATTCCGTGCGTTCCAGATTCCAATCGGATAGACCGTAACTAATGTGGTAAATAGCTGAAATATTGCGTTTCATTCAATCACTTCAAATCGTTCGTGTGGTTTGCGCGTCACCCAAACCTATAAAATATTACAATAATTCGATTAAGCATTCGCGCGGTGTTGAGAAAAAGTGGAATGAATACCGGGTGCTGAATTTCAGCACTCGTGCACTTCGAATATCAATCGGATATGAACCCAGTTTGGAAAATTCTAGGTACTTCGTCGCTAGAATCGTTTGCGCGTTGTTTGCGCAAACAGCGACCGCGAAAATTATCCGGAGAATAACAAAGTTGGTGTTATAATGTAGAGCGAAGATAAACCTAGAGGGGCTAAAACATTCAGCACATGTTCAGCACCCGTTAAAATTATTGTCATATGTTCATCGGAATTGCGCATGCGTCAACAGCTAGCAACGCGCTGAGTACTGACCGTACTGACCACGAAGTAAAGCGACTCCATGTATGAGTTGAGCTCCGGCGAATGCTGCGGTGACCAATCAGGAGCCCGGCGCAAGTCCGGCAGCGGCAACCTCCGGCATGCCGCACCGCACTCCGTTGAAATCAAAATATTTTAATTTTTCCGCAGTACCGCACGTCATTCGGCTAAAGTCGAAAACCTTCCGGGGCCATTGGGGAAACTGGCTACGAAATTTTACGCTCGCACAGATGTTTCCGGGAATGGAAGAATTGGGATTTTTTTTGTTTCAATTACGAATGTCAGCGAATAAAAGTATCTCCAGATTTGATAATTTTGGATTCAATTAGCGGACGCTGAACCAAAATAATTAACCATTCCCAGCCCGAATACTTTTTTTTTAATAAATATCGTTTTTTTATTGATTTGAAAATATATGACGCCTGGTGTTCTCGAATATTTGTACACGCAGTCTATGGAAAAATATACGCAGCCAGCTCGATAACATTTATGCAAAATATGCAATGGGCAAGTGGTTGGGGGAAATTTTGTTTTCTAGAACTGAATCTTGCAGAGAACCATCAGCGAATTCCAAGCAAGCTCCATAAACATACCGAGCAAACGCGCGATCACGGACGTAGCTGTGGTGTGGCTGAGTGCATACCATATGAGGATGAATTTTCAATCACAGGTTTTTGCGCGAAGTTTTCCTGTATTTAAGTTAATTACTGCTGCCTTTGCTATAATACTGCATTCAAGTCTTAAACAAAACACTAAAAAAAACAAAATGTTGGATTGAGCTTAAAATTTAAGCCGGAGTTACATAAACTAAGATAATTACAAGTGCAACATTGTAAATATTGTATATTTATTGTTCATCTAAATAAATATGGTTTCCACCTTAAAAAAAAAAAAAAAAACATGAGGATGGAGTGATGCGGGACACGGGTTCGATCGCAGTTCACTCTTTTTTTTTTTTTATTTTTAAATTCAATCCCGGTTTTTTTTTTGTATTTTCGGAGAGAAAAAACAAATAAAGAAAGAAAATTTCGAGAACCGGTCGATTTTTTCCTTCTTTCCTTTTGCTTTTTTTTTACTGAACCCACCTTTTTTGTAGTGGGGGTAACCCAGAAGAAAACAAATAATTGAAACAATAAAATTCCCAGAGTGAATCGATTTGTTCCCCATTTTTGGCGCCTCTTTTTTTTACTTAATCCCCGCCCCTTTTTTATTTCGGGTAACTCAGAAGAGAGAAAATAAATGAAAGTGAGAGTGGACCGATTTTTTTTTCCTTACAATTTGTTTTATTACATATTTTTACTTAATCCCGCTTTCTTTTTTGTATTTTTGATAACCGAGAAGAGAAAAAAGGAATGAAAAAAACAATTCCGAGAGTGTGTAGATTTTTTTCCACTTTTCTTTTTTTTTTTTTTGTTTCTTTATTTGGTAACCCAGAAAAGAAAAATTTCAGCTATCTCTCTCGCAATCATGTGTCGGCTGATCAATCCTCGCGTGCTCTTAGTAGAGAATATTGTTGGGATCATCGCGCTTTTTACAATGAGCAATCCACGTAAAGCAAATCCTACATCCTCTCCACCTTTCCGAGGCTTCACCCCGACATATTATACGTAAGCTTTGTGCGCATGACCCGGGACACTCTCGCTACACGGAGGGTAGAGAGAGGGGGAGAAATAGAAATCCTTCACGAGCTTTGACTCGAGACATAAAATAATCTAATAAATTGGTAACTGATAAAAGTTAGTAAAGTAAACTACGGGCATAGAAACTAAGTCACAAGATATGAATAATTGAGAGTGTTGAATCTTCGAAGGAGTAGAAGAGATCTGTGAAGCAATAGCTTTGATTGTTGATTCTCTTATTTCTAGGTTAGTACGACACGCGCTCACTCGGTAAATATGGTAATTAGGTAATTAAATGAATAAATCTCTTATTTCTAGACGAATCTAATCGTGCGACTTCTACTGATTATTGTCCATCCTTACATATATATATATGTCAAATTGCACGAAATTTAACTCACTGACTGCCGCAGTGACACGGTTAAATAGTTTTATTGCATGTGCAGATCAATGATACAATATTCAGATATCGGTGTACTGATCTAGAACGTCTTCTCTCGGTCGTGGTCCCAAAAGAAGTGTCCAAAGCCTCCTTTCTTTCCACTTGCAAAAATCGCCGTCCCTCCGTCACGCAAGCCATTCGTTGTTTTTACCCTCCACACCACCCGTAAGGGGGTGAGTCTGTTGCCAGAATGCACTCATAAGGCGCAACCTCTTCTGCAGCCATAGAGCCCGATCCCTTGGCGCCTCGCACTTGGGTTTGCATAAGCATCGGCCGGGAATCGAGAACACTGTTTGGACGCAGCGTCGCTTGAAAATCTCGAACTCCTTGGCGATGCGACAAATATATACATATATATGTCTACAATATATATATATATATAATATTGTATATAATATATATAATATTGTAACCACGGGGGAAATTAAGAAAGGACTAAGAGAATCAAAGGGTTCTCTGTGCGATTTAAGCGAACATCGAGCCAAAGAAGTCTCACAAAACAAGGAACATTTTAGAAAGAAGATGGATGTATTTGGTCACGAAATTCTTTTTTTAAAGTCTAGAGACTGACTGTTTTTACAATAATACTTGTTGACCAGCAACCCTATTCATTTTAAGACATTTGAAAGCTTCAGTGTAAGATGACTACTAGATCAGATGCAGACTACTGAGCAGATGCCCGAGCACTAAATTCAAAATCCCAAAAATCATTATATTCAGTGTTTTTCACAAAAGTGAGTGTAAAAGGTGAGTTGGTGAGTTCTTCATGAGATTCCTTGGCCGAAGACACATTGGAACACCTCGAAGAAGGAACTCGAGAACAGATCGCGTCAGGATGCTCCGGAAGGGCAGGAGACAGAAGGGATCCCAGTGGAAGAAATTTTCTGGCGTTCAAAGTTCTTGCGGGGATCAAAACAAGGACAGGTGAACCGGCCCCGGGGTTTCCTCCAGACACAGCACACCCTAGAGTTGGGCGGACAAAAGTGAGAGGAAGCGGATGATTCCTAATTCGCTAAGCGAATTTGGGGGAAAAAACGCGATTGATTGGATTTATTACTCATTCAATAGAAAGAAAAGGAACGATCTCATCTGAATATCCGGAAAACCCAGGCTAAGGCCGAACAAATAGCACAGCTGGAGGTATCATCGGGAACAGGTAAAGGTGGCAGATTCGACGGGGAAAATCTATAAAAAATAAAAGAACTGACATATTGGTTAGAAAAATAAGAGAGGATCGCGAATACATTGCAGAACCGAAGCAATCTTCAAGCCAATGAAATCGATGTATCAAAATTTCCCGTATCGAACAACAACGAATTAACCTTAACCCGTCAACAAACTTTCTAACCTTCAGAGAGCTACAAAAACGTCGCCCTTGACTGATAAGGAGCTAAACGATCCGGATGAACGACTTTGGATTTGGTACGAGGGGAACGTCTAATTCTAAAAACAACATCGTTAATCCGATCAACAATAAAATAAGGACCTTTCCAATTACTCTGGAGTTTGGGACAACGCCCTTGTTGTCGACGAGGTTGAAATAACCAAACGGAATATCCCTTTTCAAATTTTAAATTTCTAGCTCTGATGTCATAACGATCCTTAGTCTCATCGGAGGCCATACGAATTCTTTCCCTAGCAAATTCATGAACCTCGTCCAATTTTTAACGGAAAACGGAATTAAAAATCACCTGGGACGAAGCCACGGAAGGATTGACGCCCTTTTCTAAATCTAACGGAAGTCGAAGATCCCGACCTGTCAACGTCATAGCTGGAGAAAAACCGGTAGTGTCGTGAATTGCAGAGCGATACGATAAAAGAAATAAGGGAATCCACTCATCCCAATCTTTCTGATCCTGATCAACGAAAGAAAAAAGATAACGAAAAAGCATCCTATTCAATCTTTCTACCATTCCATCAGACTGAGGATGCAAAGCGGTAGTACGAGTTTTTATGATCCCTAAAATTTAAAGGAACTCCTTCATCAAATTCGACTCGAAATTTCGACCTTGATCTGTGTGTAATTCTAGAGGAGCTCCGTAACGACAGACGAATTCACGAACGAAAACTCGAGCAACGGTGCTAGCTTCTTGATTCGGAATTGGGACTACTTCTAACCACTTTGTAAAATAATCTGCTATCACCAGGGCATACCGATATCCTGACCTAGAAGGAGGAAGAGGGCCTAGGATATCCATTGCGACTCTTTCAAATCGAGCTCCTACGTTATATATTTGAAGAGAACTCTTCCCTTTTTCACGAGGTCCCTTCTTGGCTAAACAAACCGTTCAAGTTCTGCACCAATTTTCAACGTCAGCTCGGCAGTAAGCCCAAAAATACCTTTCTCTGATCCTACCTAAAGTCTTGCATAGGAGGAGTTCTGAATCTTTCTCCTGGGCGATGATCTAGTCTTCTTTATTTTCAACGAGAGAAATTTGACGAACGTTAAGCGAGGGATCTTACTGTTTAATTAAACGAGAGCACTGTTCGCAATCGTCCCCGCACGGACGACGAGAAAGTGCATCAGCATTACCATGCAGAACTCCGGGACGGTGTTTAGTTTCAAAGTCATATTGACCTAACCTCTCCAACCATCGAGCTACTTGGCCTTCAGGTGATTTGAACGAAAGAAGCCAAGTTAAGGAAGCATTGTCTGTCCGAATCAAAAATTTCCTTCCATAAAGATAATGATGGAAATGGCAAATAGATTTTACCATCGCTAATAATTCCCTACGGGTAACACAATAATTGCGTTCCGGTTTAGACAAGACCCGACTAAAATAACTAATAACGTGCTCTTGGTTATCCTGAATTTGAGACAAAACCCCACCTATACCACAGAGAAAAGCGTCAGTATCTACGGTGAATTGAGAATCGGTGATGGGATAAGCTAATATCGGCGATGAAGTTAATAATTTTTTAAGGAGAACAAAGGCTCCTTCGCATTCGGAAGTCCAATCAAAAACAACTTTAATTCCTGTAAGAGCATGGAGGGGTCTCGCTATAGAAGCAAAGCCCTTAACGAAACGTCTGTAATAAGTACAAAGTCCTAAGAAACTTTGAACCTTTTCTTTTGAATCCGGACGAGGCCAATTCGAGACCTTTTCTATTTTAGAAGGATCTGTCTTAACACCTTCCGCTGAAACGACGTGTCCGAGAAAGGTTACTTCTTTTTTGAATAAATGACATTTTTTGGGACTCATTTTTAGACCAGCTTGGAATAAACGACTAAAAACCTGCTCAAGATTTTCCAATTCTTCATCAAAAGTCTTACCGAACACGATAATGTCATCGAGATAAACTAAACAAATCTTGCCAGTGAGACCTTGAAGGGCGAGTTCCGTCGCTCTTTCGAAGGTAGCTGGAGCGTTACAAAGGCCAAAAGGCATAACTTTAAATTGCCAAAGTCCACCTAACCCTGTGACAAAAGCTGTTTTCGCTTTATCTAACGGATTCATTTCGACTTGCCAATAACCGCTCTGTAAATCTATCGTAGAAAACCAACGGGCACCAGATATTAAATCAAGGGTATCTCCTATCTGAGGAAGCGGATATGCATCTTTCTTGATGACCTCGTTCAACTTTCTATGATCTATACAAAACCTGTTGGAATCATCTTTTTATTGACTGAGACAATAGGAGAAGCCCACGGACTAGAAGACGGCTCAATAACATCTGCTGTTCTCATATCTTCTACTAATTTTTCAACTTCCCTGCGACCGTTTAAAGGAAGCCGTCTAGCTGCCTGTTTAATCGGAGCGTTATTCCCTACATCTATCGAATGCTTAGCGATGGTACATCTCCCGATGTCGGCAGAGTCTTTAGCGAAAGTCTCTTTAAAATCGTTAAAAAGGCAAACGAGACTGTTAGTCTGAGCGATATCTAAATCTTTAGAAGACCTAGTAAAGAGTTCCGTGAGATAAGAAGGAACGACTAAAGAGTCCGAAACATGTTCTAAAACGCGCAAAGACGAGAGGGTTTCTTTCTGTTGAGAACAGTTAATATACCTAGACGTTTCGAGGTTGATTTTACGGTAACCAGAACAGAGAGTCGAATCCCCGGTAGAAATGACGCAGTTGTGAGCGGAAAGAAAATCTACGCCTAAAATGCCTTCATCTTCTATATCAGCTACTAGAACTTCATGTGGGGATTGAACACAATCCGCTACTGTTACCTGCACGACCATCTTACCTACGACAGGGGTAGTTGCTCTGGTAGCGGTGCGAATAGACACAGAATGCAATTGAAGCAAGAGACGAAATCATATCAGGACGAACAACGGAAATTTCGGCTCCGGTATCTATCACCCACAAACAACCTGTTCCGTTAACGGTACCTTTAGCATACAGGCCGGTACGACGCAGGCCTCTTACCACGAACTGTGAAACAATAGGGCTAAGGAACTTGGAAGAAACCGATGATATCCGCCCTTTCGAAACATCGGTAGCTAGTTTCCCGAATTCTGAGGAACAGAAGGTTGCGCTGCCCAAACCGGATTAGAGGGTGCTCTCTTAGAGGCATTATTGCGCCACGAATCTTCCGCACTCTTCAACTGACGGTCGAGTTTGAAACAATTCTTCACGATATGTCCCTTGACGCCGCAAAACTGGCACTCTGAGACAGGCCGATTGGAGTTTCATCTATTGTAACAAGAGGAATCACTATTTTTCCTTCTTGGAAGAGAATCTGAGCTAGGCTGATTGACTGAAGGACGGGACGAGGAATTTTCCGAAGGTTCAGCTTGGTTTAATCGATGAAGTTGACGCGAACCTAAATCCGCCTCGTTGATGGCTTTTAATTCTGAGCCCTTAATAATTTATGTAGAGAAGTTGAAGCTGCGAGCCTCAAATGATACCGAAGCTCCGGATTCCGAATCGTATTTATGAATTTCGCCCGAGCTATCTGATCTCTAGCTTTTTCTGCACAATGAGTAAGGGAGTGTCGAGCGAGACGTTCGATGTCATTTCCGAGAGAGGCTAAATCTTCCTTGGGCCCTTGACGTCTATTTTCAAACTGACTGTAATAAAGTTTGGAAGGATGTTTTTCGCCAAACCGATGTTTGAGAGCCGCACAAATGCTGTCGAAATTTTCAGAATCCGAATCTGAAAGCTATCCAAGAACTACGAAGGCCGGACCGGACGAAGAGGCCGTCAAATTAGCTGCTTTCTGGGACGGACTGCAACCATTAACCTGACTTATCATGTTGAACTGACGCTCGTAAAGACTCCAAGCAGACGAACCGTCATACGAACCGGGCTTCAAATTTGATTGTTTCGAGGGCAACTCTACAATACTCGCGGCAGGCAGGAGACGACGCGACAGGAGGCTCAACTACTTCTGAAATATCACGTGACGGAACATTGTGGCATTGCGGAAAAGAGCTAACCTGAGCTTTTCACGAGACATGAGTAGGTGGAAAATTATTAGCAACAGGGGAAATTTCGCCTTCCCCATAAATGGCGTCACACCTTGATTGAACCGGAATTGAATGAATGGAGGTCCTCGTAGCTGGGACTGGGACAGAAGGAAGAGAAGTCCTTCTACCTGGGGACGGGATTGGGCGAATTAGGAGTTCCTGCGGCCGCTCCTGTAGCCTCTGCACACCTTGCAGGATCCCGATCAGCGCCTGGGAAACGATTTCCTGTTGTTGACGTTGTTGGGAGAGGAGTTCGTGCAGAAGATTCTGCTGTTCTTGTTGCTGCTGTTGCTGCTGTTGTTGTTGCTGTTGCTGATGTTGTTGTTGCTGCTGTATCTGTCGCATCAGCAAATCTTGATTCCTTCGGATGAGCTCTGCCCAGAGAGCTAGTTTGGGCTGGGGCTGAACCTCAGCTTCCAAATGAGGAGAAATCGGAGGAAACGCTGGTTCAGGAGAGCGTTGGCACGACGAAACACGTCCGGCAGCTCGTCGCCCCGCGCGTGATGGTCTCGTCAGAGGAGATCTTTGCATTTTTTTATATACTTCTTTTCACTCAAAATCCATTCAAATGGCACAGAAGAGATCCCACTTCTGACACCAGTGTAACAACGGAGGAAATGAAGAAAGGACTGAGAGAATCAAAGGGTTCTCTGTGCGATTTAAGCGAACGCCGAGCCAAAGAAGTCTCACAAATCAAGGAATATTTTAGAAAGAAAATGGATGTATTTGGTCACGAAGTTCCCTTTTTAAAGTCTAGAGACTGACTGTTTCTACAATAATAATTGTTGACCAGCAACCTTATTCATTTTAAGACATATGAAAGCTCCAGTTTAAGATGACTACTAGATCATTAGAAAAGCGATAACAAGGGTGATTGATGATTTCACCCTTTATAACAATATATATAATATATATACACATATATGTTCTTTACTAAGAGCACGCGAGGATTGATCAGCCGACACATGATTGCGAGAGAGATAGCTGAAATTTTTCTCTTCCGGGTTACCAAATAAAGAAAATAAAAAAAAAAAAGTGGAAAAAAATCTACACACTCTCGGAATTGTTTTTTTTCATTTCTTATTTCTCTTCTGGGTTACCCCCACTACAAAAAAGGTGGGTTCAGTAAAAAAAAAAGCAAAAGGAAAGAAGGAAAAAATCGACCGGCTCTCGAAATTTTCTTTCTTTCATTTGTTTTTTCTCTCCGAAAATACAAAAAAAATCCGGGATCGAATCTAAGAAGAAAAAAAAAGAAAAGAGTGAACTGCGATCGAACCCGTGTCCCGCATCACTCCATCCTCATGTTTTTTTTTTTTTTTTTTTTCAAGGTGGAAACCATATTTATTTAGATGAACAATAAATGTACAATATTTACAATGTTGCACTTGTAATTATCTTAGTTTATGTAACTCCGGCTTAAATTTTAAGCTCAATCCAACATTTTGTTTTTTTTAGTGTTTTGTTTAAGACTTGAATGCAGTATTATAGCAAAGGCAGCAGTAATTAACTTAAATACAGGAAAACTTCGCGCAAAAACCTGTGATTGAAAATTCATCCTCATATGGTATGCACTCAGCCACACCACAGGTACGTCCGTGATCGCGCGTTTGCTCGGTATGTTTATGGAGCTTGCTTGGAATTCGCTGATGGTTCTCTGCAAGATTCAGTTCTAGAAAAAAAAATTTCCCCCAACCACTTGCCCATTGCATATTTTGCATAAATGTTATCGAGCTGGCTGCGTATATTTTTCCATAGACTGCGTGTACAAATATTCGAGAACACCAGGCGTCACATATTTTCAAATCAATAAAAAAACGATATTTATTAAAAAAAAAAGTATTCGGGCTGGGAATGGTTAATTATTTTAGTTCAGCGTCCGCTAATTGAATCCAAAATTATCAAATCTGGAGATACTTTTATTCGCTGACATTCGTAATTGAAACAAAAAAAATCCCAATTCTTCCATTCCCGGAAACATCTGTGCGAGCGGGGACAAGGATGCGATTGGCAACCACTTGCTCGATCGACCGAGTATATCTATATATACTCTGCGAGCGCGCCTAACTTCATACCTGGCACACGATTGTGGGCCACCTTCGGTGCATGGCCGCCTAGGTGTCAGGTCGGAAATGGGCCACCTTCGGTGCGTGGCCGCCTAGGTGTCACGTCGACGCTCCAACCTAGCTGGTATTACGAAAAGCCGTGCGTTGGAGATCTTACTCATCTCTGCCTCACACAGGAAGTATAGGGAAGTCGGACCACCTCTTATTTTTACACCATGCCCCTACCACTGAACTCTCTGTTAATCTCAGTGGGTACTTTCCATTTACTGACTCAAATCGACTTGTGTCGCTATTTCTGGTGTAACCGGCCAATCTGGGCAAAGGAATACAACAGAAATAGCGACACAAGTCGTCTTGAGTCAGTAAATGGAAAGCACCCAGCATGGTTACTGTAACATTCGACCGGAACGTCCGTATGTTTTATCGACTATTATTACTGCATGTTACTTTTATCAACTAACCAAACTCGAAGTACGAGAACCTTATAACCATAAGGGATTATAACAACTGTCTAACTATTTGGAATATCCCTAAATGGAAATAACTATGACATTCACTAACCAAAGCTTAAAAACCATGTTACGAGATCTTTGCACTACAAAGAGCTATAATATTATTATACGTTATTATATATCACTATCATAATAACACCATAATTAACTAACACGATTATATCCAATTATTAAATAGCACTCGACAATGCCATTTGTGCATTCGGAGCTGAGAGCTATACTATAAGCAACTTACGCTATACCATATAGCCTGGAGTATAGAAGACTGTAAAACCATACATAAATGTATAACCAATATAATATATAGATAGCACTGCTGCAATAATCCATAAAACCAGAGACTGCAAAACCTTCAAAACCGTGAATACTAATTATCCAGCATGAACTATACTCTTCTCCGTAACGCCGTATTGTAGGCAACACGCGCAACGTTCTGAAGGCAATGCAGATCTCCAATGTGAAGCCATACAGAGCCTCATCTAGAGAACACATTAGGAAACTTACCGACGAAACGATCGAAGGTAAATCAACTCGCAATAAACTCAAGGATACACACGTGGCAACGCCCAGTAACAGGCAACCAACAAACATAAGAAAAACGTTCTAGAAGCTTCCAAGCCGATTTATATCAATATAAGAATTAATAATTACAGAAGAGAATTACATACGAAAGCACACATGTAAACCTGCTCTAAAACTACGAATTATCAAATTGTTAAATACCCTAAATCTGTTAAGATAGTTATAACACAAACACCTAAGAATATTCGCAGCAGCGCGATTCTAATAATGTTAAGCAAATAGCAACTATGTCTGATAAACAATCGCTATTGTACTCCAGGTGAATAACGACAGTAATCAATTATGATACATATGCAATTTTATATAGTTACACGCTATAAAACTAACAAACGACGAGTAACCAATATGACAATCTTAATATATAGACTTTGTAACGAACAGGATAGTAGGAATACTTAAGAAGTAAACAGGAACTAGAATTCAGCGCATCGTGACCCCGAAAATGCACACAGCACTAACATACACCACGAAACATGGGTCACCACTAGCGCATACGCACTGCGATTACCATATCAGGAAATAGCTGCTGAAAGCACGCCACAGGGGCGAAGAAGCACGGCAGCCGAGGGGCCAAAGGGGGCTTGCGCCCCAACAACAAAGCCCACGCAGAATGGAAAATTACAGAACAACGACCCCGCACCTACACGACTCCACCAGCGCAGCGTTATACCATATGTAAAAGCTTGCAATATAGTAATAGCTAAAGTCCTAAGATCACAGGCGTGCATACGGCGAAGATGTCGTGCCCTAATTATAATTTCTAGAAAAAGGGGAAGGTGCGCAAAAGTTGACAAAATCTAAAGAAGGGGATCGTTCTGCGCAACGATCGACACCTATAAAAACGGCGACCGATCATCGGATCGTCCTCTTGGTTTCTACCACCAGATTCGTCATCTTGTTCCGGTACAGTTTCGCGGTAAAATCCTTTTGCCTTTTGCATTTAAACTTTTCATACAACGTTACTCTGCCCAAAAGTCCAGCGAGCTTTCAGCTCCATTTTGTCGTATTAATTTAAGATCTTACACTAAGCAACTCCGTTTTTGTGACTTTAAACATTGAACTTATAAAATAAATCAAAGTTAATCAAAGTATCCCAATATATTAGAGTCAGTTATTCCGCTAAATCCTCTCACCAATCTACGCTGCAAGTCATCACATCCAGAATATTCTCGAAAAGGTAAGCCAATTAATTAAATCTTTTATCCAATAATTACTCCTTCCTCGGTTCGTTCGATTAGAGCGACAGAATGCCCGTTGTCCGGTGTATTTCAATACTTTATCGGTAATCGGTGACCCAAACTACTGATGTGAGTCTAACTGTAGCTGTGTGAACGATTCCGGTGTCTAACATCTGGAAATTTCCACCATGTACCGTTCCGACGTCACAGTTACTCCCACGGAGCATTAAAGAGGAGCACAAACTGTGACTACGAATGTGGCACCTTTTTTCATATAGCATCCAGGTGGCGTTCCGATCGCTCCAGACCCTCCGCCATGGAGACTAGAGGTAAGGAGTCCGAACGCAATGCTAGCCAAATGGTCGGTGAAAGTGATGAACGATCCGCGGATTATAACCACCTAGCAGCGCTACCACTGCGGGCTCCGTCAGCGCGGTAATTTTGAATCGTCGATCCTCAACTCTGTATCCTATTCGTAACCAGGCGCTGGTATCGCTTGCGGATACATCTCGAACTACAAGATCTTTCATCACTTTCACGAACCACTTTTCGACGATTCCGCCATATGCGTTCGGACCACGGTCTTACATACAGGTCTGGTAACTCCGGCACTTTTGAGTGGTAGGGGATGTCACCGTTAGTGAGGCATACGATCTTGTTTCTCATCTATCCGCTAGGGGCGTCATTGGCCCGGGGTATGATAGATATAGATATATACCGATAAGATAACCTGCTCATCGAAGGTCTTGACAGTTCATAACTCAGCGTAAAGTGTGTGTCAAACTGTCTCAAAAGTTGTGAGCCCTCGCTTGATGTTTATGGATTTTATTGACTTAAACATTTGAGGATTCCGTTAAAATAAAACAATTATTACGCCCGCCATGGAATGCTAGTAAACATCTCAATCATTTTTTATTCACATCTTTCCTCATTTTTGAGTGTTATTCAGGATTGTTGATTCCGAAAAATCAGCTGTTCGGATCTGATTTATGATTGACTCACCCCAAGGGGGCAGCGCTGCAGACGGCGAAGACAATAACCACGGTTCTGCCTCATTATCTGAGTCATTCCCCACCCTACTAGTTTCCGGACCTGTATGTAAGACCGTGGTTCGGACTCCTTCACACTAGTCTCCATGCCCTCCGCGTCCGGCATAACGGCCATGTTGAAGACAATTTGCAAATGGCGGTTTCCGCGTTGGAGCTATAGACAGCCCCCCACTGATATATATATATAAGTGCAGCCCCCTGACATACGCTGCTAAAAGTGGTTCGCAAAATGTCCCTCGATTCTGCCGCCAAGTTCCACCACTAGTGGCGCTAGTAGTTACCTGACGAGCTTGCGCGCGGTCAGCGAGGGCAGCGATTGTGTCAGAAGTCTACTAGCGCTACGTAGAGGAACGAAAAAACGGGGACAAGATGCGTACAATTTTTTAGCATACGAGCAGTGGTGAGTGTCAGGGGGCTGGTCATAGCTTAAAAGAGTTAAAGCACGATCTTACATACAGGTCTGGCAACGAAGGTAGTGGGGGTGGTTCATTTCACGGTCGGTTATTTATCTCATTTTGTGGCCGCCAGGTCGACGTTGTGATCGAGGGATGGATAATCAACGCGTGCGCAATGTAGCGCCAACCTAATAATAATATTATTATCAAAAGTAATGAATCGTTATGAACGAAAGTAGTCAATATAAATATTAGTATGATATAATTATTATGAATGATATATGTATGGAGACTAGAGGCAAAGAGTATCATCTCCGTTTCCTATTTTCAGCCGTCATTATTGAAATTTATGATTTACTTATCAAGTTATGGAATACTTGTATCGCTTGCGTTTGAATTAATTCAGGCGGTGACCTAACCGAATAAACCACCAAGCTTGATTAAACCCCAAGCGGGGTTATAACTTAAATATTAGATAAGAATGTAAACAAATTATCTATATCAATCTCGTTCATTTTAAGGAAAAAAATATATAAATTTCATGTGTATGTACGAATAATAAATCTACGAAGGTAATAAATGAAATAAACGTATGTTATTTAAAGAAACTGTGTTGTTTTTATTGGTTAACTAATTTCGATAATTTTTTACACCGCAGTACCGCACACGGTTTAACCATCTTTTTTTTTTAAACGCAACAGCGTTTCACGCGTATGTAAGACCGTGAGTATGACGCACGCGCTGATTTTAGGTTATATGCTTCATTTCAAATATAATTACGGTGACACATTTTCATCTCTACCCCACGTACATCCCTAGATAACAGCGCCGCGACATGGCTATTTCAAACACTAAAAACCACGGACAACAAGAGAATCACGTCGCTCTGCAGAAAATTGGCTTCGTTGCCAGGTGTTGCCAGACCTGTTATGTAAGACCGTGCTTTAGCATGGAGCACGGTCTTAGCATGGAGCCTAGAAGCCATAGACTTATAAAGATAGACAGAGCACTCTTATGAGCCGTTTAATGCAAACATTTAAAGGACAGAAATATGCCGAGAGTACTCCTTTCTCTTTTTGACGATATTTGCTTCGCGGATCGAGGCGGTAGAGGAGAATGAGGCGAAATTACGCGCCTATATCTATAGCTGTCCACTTCCACTACTCCGTTGCCTCCCGCCATGACGCCGATTGAAAAGAGAGAGCAGTACTCCCGGTATATCTCTGTCCTTTATATGTAATTGTCAGTGCCTCTTATAGGAGCACTCAGTCTATCTTTATAAGTCTATGCTAGAAGCTCCATGCCCCGTAGGCTTACGAGTAGTCTTATTGGTATCATTCTAACGGATTTTAGGATAGGAACACGTAATCTGCAATTCTTCAGTTGGTTCTGATAATCTATTACCTTGAGGGGAAATATTCAAGCTAAAATTTCTTCTAACTGAATTTCATAAACTTGTGAATTACTCTAGCAATCCACGTTTTTATCAAGTTTTAGCAGAATGGAAGTTGAGTTTAAAGAATTAGCCAGTGATGCTAATCTTGTTGCGAAAGTTAAAAACTTTCACAAATCAACAGATGATATAAATAACCATCTGAAACTTGCTACTAACCCCGAGTTCTACGAGAAGCTTTCAAATTCTGATAAATTGAAGTATAACTTGTTAATGTCATACAGTTTGAACACACTGTTTTGGATGTACTTGCGACTCGAAGGTTTGGCTTCACATTTTCAATCAACTATCATGTGTATCTTCATGCTTAGTCATTAAAGAATATCACAATTTTCAGGTGAGGATCCAATGAAGCATGAAATCAAGTCTGAAAACGAGAGATTGAAACAATATATGGCCCGGGCAAAACAAATCAAAGACAGGGACACCATAATGCCTAGAGTAAACAGAGAAGTGGCCCAAAGATTTGTTAGAAGTGGCCTTTGGGAATGTAGAAGTGATAAGGATAAAAGTAAAGGGATGAAGGGCCCGAGAAAAAATACCACCTAAAAACTGAATTTGTCAACTTTCAAAGTACAACGTGAGCTGCGTTAACATTGATCAAATAACTTTGTAAAAATTTGATTATTTTTCAACATTATAATCAAATGCACGTAAGAAAAACTCATGTAGATCCAAATCAACACCAGTATGATGAATTTGTATCCTTTTGTTATGTTCTTCTAAGCAAAAGACGATAAATATTATCAATAATGTTTTTCTAATTAACGTGTATTCCAGAAGAAACTATCAGCTCTGAAAATTTTGCCTCAATTTACATTCTGTCGATTATAAAAAAACTTGTCTAAATGACTTAAAATGTCTAAATAAAAAGAAAAAGATCGAGGAGATATTTATTATTAATCATCAGACATACAGAGGCACGGACAAAAAAAACTGAAAAAATACAGTCTATGATATATAAAACAAATTTTAATTGAAATGAAATTATTATACCATTATTTTGCTCGTGAAACTTAGTTTAAAAATATTTAAAAGTATATCTGTTTAAGTTATACTATTGAAAGTTACATAGTAATACATTCGGACTCCAAGCTATTAAAACTAGTGACTATACAATATTATTATTAATAATAAGAATAATTTAAATAGTAAGCTTAAATAAACGCAACACTATTTACAAGTATAAGTGTGTACTAGGTTTAACTTATTACAAATGATGATTAATAATACTACCGTTGTTTCGTTTACACACATATATTTTGCATTTGAAGTCTCTAAAGCATATTATTTTCACAACTAATCGTTCAAGTGATCAAGAAAATATTTATAAACTATAGGTGAATGTTAACGTTATGTTAATAAGAAACGATAATTAATCCTGTTTTTGAGTACTGTAATTCGAATTTCGCATGTTTGAAATTCAATTCGATAATCAATGCTAATTGTGATAGCTTGTCACTTACGTCGTCATTATGATATATTTACATTCAATTCGACGCATTGAAATTTCAAAACACACGCATCAATTTGGTTTACAGCACATTTTTAATAAACTTACCGTATCAACTTAATTAAATATAAACTATTGCTACATTCGTTATACTGAATGCATACACGATTGCAGTATTTTATAATAAATTACTTTTGTCATCCTTAGAATCACGCATTTTTCAATAATTACTACTTATTAAACATTTGAAACATCGACAATTAGGCACGTCTTCTTCTTTGACGTTAGGATGCAACAAAATTATGCTAAAACTTAATATAGATCAACATCTCAACGCCTAAGGTTATTTTCAAAGCTACACAACTGAAGAAACTATTGCAATCATATCGTATACACTAGTTGCATTCAATTTGAAAATAATAGACCAAGTTCTTGTGGCATATACATAAACGTAATTTCTAGGTAAGTAAATTAAACGGTGGTTATCGGTGTACAAATATACACAATTTAAACACACTAGGGGCGTGTTTGAAAGACACGCAACTACTAATGTAACCATGAGCAAAATAATAAGCATTTGCTTTTTATGACAGAGTCTAATGTGATCCCAATCTCTGTTGTTATAATGAAATGTCAAAGAAAAAAAAAAGTAAATATTAATAGTTCATTCTTGTATTGATATTCGAATCATCACTGAAACTGTCTGATTCATCAATCTATATGATTAATACAGATAATATAGATATATTATTACCAGCTGTATACATATACACGATAAAATTAAATATAATCATCACCTATAGCAAACCATGTTACATAATTATGTAAATGTGTATTATTCTTATTTTAGGTATATCTATGTAATAAATATTTTTCCTCCGTTTCGTACACTTCTCAATATACCTGTATATTAATTTTTGCTTCCAACCTAATTTCGTAGAATCTGTTCACTTTTTTTTCTCCCTTAGAATTGTAAAGAAGAAAGTAGATAGTGATATTTTCTGTATAATGATTTTATTTTTCATGTTAATGTCTGTTCACCTTCAATTGCAATTCGCATTCTGAACACTTTCAACCTTGATGATTACGACTGTGATCCGGTACCCCAATAAGAAACTCGTTCCGATTTGATGCTCTGCAACGTTTATACAGAAAGTAGATACTAATAAGTGGTTTCGAAACACTTGTAAATCAGTACACTATTTCTTTGTATGAAGGTTTCTTAACAATCAATTGTAAAAAAGTGGTGGCAAAAGTTGGGAAATACTAAACTGGTTCAATATTTGGATTACAATTCTCTGTATATTTCGGGTATTTAGGGTTTTCAAGTATACGCAATTGATTATTCTTCTGTATTTCTAATTGGCTCTAGTTCTGCTTTAAAACTCATTCACACCTTAAAGTTTTTCTACAGGTACAAATGACAAGAATAGATGAAAATATATTCACCAATGGTATAAATTAATTATTACCTTTAATTGCAAATTAATCGGTGGGCTTCACTGATGAAGAATTACAATACTAATTAATTATCTAGGTATATTCCAGTCCGTTATTTTAAAACGATACCTCGATGTATGTACACTTCAATAATAGCTTTAATGCTATTCAGCACAATTTATTTCGTACAATATTCTATTTCCGAGGGATCCATTCAATTAACATCAAGTTATTCAAATGAAAATACTAATAATAATCTATACGACATTTAAAAGAACGTTTTATGCTAATAGACTCATCGAGCCATCACCTTTCCCAGGAATCACTGCAATCAATAATTCATATTGCAAAGAAAATCAAGCGAAAAAATCGATTACTATTTCACTTAGACTGCCGCAATATCAATATTCTATTTCACGCAAAATTCAGCTACCGATAAATAGGCATTTAGAAGAATAAATAATTAAAATGATTTCTCTCTGAATGTATTACAGCGGATAAGGAATGCCGGTAACGGTTATTATCCGTTACAGATCTGTTAAATTTTCGAATGCTAATCATAGACCACTTTAAGGAGGTATCAAATTCCATGCATCAGCGTACGTTACAAAGTGTTGTATAAACATCTAATCTAACAAACAGGCATGGACGGTTGTGTAGTATATGAAAAAAGAAAAAAACGTAGCGTACAAATATTGTGTAATCAGAAAATTCTACTTAAATATCACTGAATAATTGTGATTACTTTCATTTGAATAACTTCGAAGTTATTATAAAAATATTTGGAAATTAATCCGAGGTTCTAACCAGGTTATTTTTCTTTTCTTTCATTAGTTTGTTTCTTTTACTTTTCTTTTACGATAGGTCAAAATTAATTGAAGGTTATTCGTGTTTCTTGACTGGTTTGATTTTCCTCGGCGTTTTTGATTCGCCCTCGGTGCCGTAGAGATGATACCGATACTTCATATCGGTTGCGAATGACTTTGCCAAATAAAAGAAACAGAGAACAAACAGAGAAAATAAAATCACAAAAATTAGTACACCAAAGAAATAATATTAAATCAATTAAAAAAACTAGATGCATCATGAGAACAACAATATTGTGGTAATTCAGTGCAGGAAACAAAATCAGATGTGGGTAAAGGGAGAATTAAAGCGAATAAAAATATTGTGCACAAAGATACAGCACGTTTCGATTCTACAAGTGATCTGCAAGGTTTTTTAAATTCTTTAAAATTATGCTATCAACTAACGTGTAGAAAAATACCAGCTGCATCGTCAATCGTCCTACATAAGTTGATACGTTAAAAAAAAGCTCTTCTTTCAAATAAATGCAAGTATTCTTTTTTTCTGCAAAATCTATCAACCTATTCATCTCTCTCTCAAACAACTCTACCTAGAATGACGTCATGTCTTTATTGCCTTGCTGCAAAAGGAGCTAAAAGGAGAAAAACGATTCAGGCAATCTATCAGTACGCTTCTAACTATCAATCAAACGTCAATAATATACTCACCAATCTCGATTTTACTCGCTTCGGCAGCTCTTCCTGCAGACTGTAGATGTCTGTACGTTTCAGAAGCAATTGAGAACCATCCTCGAAGACCACCTGAAGGAAACGTAGTTAGTCAGTGACTGTTCTTTTCAATTGAATAATTGACGAAAATGGATGGCAGTTCGTTGTACAGGGTGGCCACAAATTTTTGGGAAAAAAGTTCCATGACTTTCCCCGGTTTTTTAGGACCTAAAACCTAATTTTCCCTGATATTTTCCCAGTTCTAATAAGTTACTAAAACCTCAATCTTTCAGTTTATTAACTCTATATTCGGTTCAAATTCAATTCGAATTGAAGAAAAATATAATGTACAAAAGAGTTAGTTCAAGCCAATTTGTTTTTTGACGAACAAAAGTGAACTTAGTACCTCAAAGAATAATTTCTAATTCCCATGATAGCAAACTTATAATTTCATTTTTTTCCATGACCAAATAAAAAATTTCCTAACAATTCGAGGTTTTCCAGATGTTCTAAGCGTGTGGCCACCCTTTTCTATTTTGTATATATATTCGCGCGAAAATATCTCACCGTGAACATGATCCGATGGTTCGTGCCTTCAAAAGTACCATTGTACGGCTGGCCGTCTGGCCTCTTGACCATGATTGAGCTTCCGATCGTAGGATGATTTCCCGATTCAAGTTTCTAAAAAAAGAGGGATAAAAATTTTTAGATTTACCAATTGGCGGTTGAAGCATTTCATTCTTGACACTCTTATCAATTACTCAGCGATGATAAACTCACAATGATATCCGAAGGATATAAATCGTCGCGAAAACTGTTATCATCGAAAGTGACCATGTAAAAGAGCGTGTCGTTTATGGAGTCGATTTTCGCTCTGTAGTATCGGGAATTGCGATGCTTTGCCCATACTGCCTCTCCCTGTCTCACCATTGGAATTTTCTCCTTTTCATTATTGTGCCTGTGGCAGGATATCTGAACGAAAATGAAGGTATATGAGAAATATTTCAAAGGGGTGACATTCACAAAACTTCGAGGCGAAACTTCGTGTCACATATTCATATAAACATAGGTTTTGAAAAATGTAAATCTGTCCTCATCAATGCAAGAATTGAAAACAAACAGAAAAAAATTGAAAACAAACAGAAAAAAATTACAAACCTGTAACTTGTAGGAGTCAAATATTGGTACAGCAAATGTCGCACCAGCTATAAGGCCACAGGATGGATGGAAGTAGGCCTCACAATGATCGCAGCTGAGGCAAGCACCGTCTCGTTGACCGCAACAGCCGCACTGTTGTTTCAACAATTCGATTTTAATTGTTAGGACGTTGATAGGATCCTTATTGATTGGATCTTTGAAGGTAACACCCGGCAGTAAAAGGGCACACAGAATGTGAGCCCATCTACCGTCGCTAGTTCGCTTTACAGCACCACCTCGCATAGGACACAAGCAGCACATCTAAAAAATAGTAATCATTACACTGTTGAATAATGTGTCCAAACTCACTTCTCGCACTCTATATCAAGGTATGTTAAAAATTTTACATGAAAGTGAATGTTAAAAATATCTCATAATACTTACAACATGTACCATACCAGCTCTGCATTTGTCACAAGCCCAATTCTGTAAGTCTGTGGGTAAGACGTTGATTCCATAGCAGGAAGCATGAACGGTAACGTGACACTTTCTGCAGCTTAATAATTTGTTTTTTTCTGGTTCCGTACCTTGTTCCTTTGAATTGGCAGCAAAAGTATTCGAGGATACCTGTTTAAATTATGACGAAAAATTTTATCTAGTGACTATTGACGATTCAGCTCAAGTAGACAAAGGATTTAGGTCAAATATATTAAATTTATTGAATTTCAACTATTGATTAAACTTACCCAAATTGGTGAAGTGTCTGGTAAATTGATCGTCGTGCAATATTTCCAATCAGATGTCATTGCTCTGCCGCCTCCCGTGGCCGCTGTGGCGAATGCTGAACAAATCGCACAGTGGGAAACCTGAGTGCTCCAGTAGTCATTGAAGGCCTGGAGTAGATTGTCATCAGGAACGCTTGGATATAGCATTTCCATCATATGTCCTGGTATTACAGGCTGTGAGTTTGGTGTTGGATAGCTGATGGAGTTATTCGATACATTTGACAAATGATTGTGGTCTTCTACGTTTGCTGGCAGAGGCTTAGTGATATCTTGAGTTTTCGAAGGAGAAATGGTCTTCTTTTCAACGTTACCAGTTGCCTTTGCTTTCTCTTTGTAATTTCTTTTAGTCGGTGAATGAGATTTCGTTGTTTTCAGTGGGCATTTGCTGACTGGCGTTCTGTTCTCCCCGGTAGAAGTCATTATTGTTAGACGTGGATTACTGCATGATGACTGCAGCTTTGATTCTTTTAATTCGCAGATTTTCAAATCCGAGTCAAGGTTTTCCAACACACTTTGCATGCACTGCTCATTCGTCAGAGGCTCCAAATCTTCCTGTGCTAGAATTATGCTATGCTGATTTCTAGTCATAGAATTATACGACTGTAACATATTTCTGATACTAGTTTCGCTAGAATCATCGTTATAAGATGGCTTGTATTGAATAGCCTGATTGGAAAGGTAATTTTGGCTTGAATCCAACGGACTTGTAATCAGCTCAAGCAAAACTGAGTTCTCATTGCTTGATTTATTTTCGTTATTTTTGAAGAAGTTCGACGACAAACTGTCAGTTTTAAAAGAATTACCAGAGCATGTTGGCGATGTCAGCGTAGCTCTACTACATTTTATTGCTGACTGAGAGGAGCAGCTGGACATTGTGCGAGGTGAATTACTCGTGATTACTTTGGTAATTGTTGTTTCGGAACAAGACAGAATGGGTGGCTTCAAACTTGCGCAATTGATAGCAGTCTGAATAGTACTTTGGTTCTGCAGTTTTGGTGGCTTTCGCTTAAAATCGGTTCCATAAAGTATTCTAGTCTCCTGCTTATCAGGCACAAACATTTTCGCACCATTTGACATTTGAATAATTTTTGTGCCCTGCTGTACAGGCCTAACAAGCTTTGAACCTTGTAATTGAATACTCCTTGATGTGCCACCTTGCATAAATCTCTCTACCTCTGGCGTGTTGTACATGGTCATTATGTTATTAGGAGACTTTTTGATTTCCATGCCAGTGCCTTGCGCCCTTTCTTTCAATGACGAGTCCTGATTTTCAAGAACGGTCACATTCATGTCCTTCAACTCTCTCTTCACCAAAGTCATGGAGCACAGAGGCTGCGCCATACTTCTAAACGTTAAATTTTGCGGTTTACTCAAATTCGTCTGTGGACTCAACTCTGGAGGGGTATCTCTCGGCTCAGGACTCCCGACACTGATGTACGTAATCGGAGAGTTGGAATTCTTTTGAACAGCCTCCCAGGAATTTTGTTGCAGAACCAAAAGCCCATCGGCTGCATTTGAGATGTCTTTTTCCTCTTCGGATTTCACCAAGTTCACCGTTTTTATGGATGTTGGATTCCTTTTTGTGGCTGATGATTTCAATATAGCTGGAGTCAGTTTTGCAGCTTTCAATATATTTTTACGAGCAGTATTTCGGCCAGGCTTTACTTGAGATGAAACCTTCGATCCTGAAGTGTTATCAGTCAAGTTAGCTGAATTTATTGTAAACTCTTGCGAACCACTGACCGAATTTGGACACGAGCTGGTGAATGCGTTGCTCGTATTTTCTAAAGAATCAATATGTATCGATTCTGCAAAATTACCCTTGCTCTCTGCAAGTTTTGAAATACCTTCATTGTATCTCTCTATAGCCTTATCCAAATCTTTTTCCATCATGTGATTAGAACCCTGTACTTGTCCGCCATTTGTGATATTAACTACAGTCTTATTCCTCATGGTGGTCATGCTGAATTCATTCCCAACTGAAATAATATTTCCGGGTAAGGAGTTGACCTTACTCTGACCGATGGACATGTCTTTTGTGTTGGATGCCTTTAGACTTGGCATCGAAGTGAGTTTCCGTTGTACACTTATGTCAGAAATATCCAGGGGTTCCATGGCTGTGAGCAATGGAATATTTGCTCTATGTTTACCCTTGGTGCCGTGTTTCTGCTTGACCTTTTTAGACTCACTGTGTTTGACGTATTTCCTTTTCTGCTTAGCTGGTTTTACTGAAATCTCAGAATCGTTAGGGTTGTCATTAGCTTTATCGCCTACAGACTCGTTTTCGTTTTCTTTAACAACACTCTCTATTGTGACATCGATGCTACTGTCGTCGCTTTTTTTGGATTGAGTCAAAATTTCGGGATTCTTGCCCTTGATATTGGTCAGCACAAGACATGGAACGGAAGCTTCAATAATGTTCATTATATCGCTATGTTTCATATCAGATTCCGAGTTGCTAGCAGCATATGAGGTGGGATTTAATTTACTTGTATTCTTCTTCGTCTTTGACTTTCGTTTTATGGGATTGTCCGATTTATTCAGTTGTTTCTTCTTGCGTTTTCGATTTTTTTTACGATTGTAACCGTACCCTTCATCGTAGACTGTTGCTTCGTTCACGTCTATCGTATAAAAATTTAGAGAATCAATTTCATTGTAAATTAACGATTGAATAAATTGAACGATTATGGTAAACAGACTCAATTGTTCACTTACCCATCTCACCGGCTTTCAACCATATATCTTCGAGGACTTGCAGTTGCTGTTCGTCAGGCGCAGCCTCTTCAGGTTCCTCCAATTCCATATCCTGCAGTACTCTCTTGACGTCTGGAGGTATGTCAGGACGATTGGCTAAGTCTGCCATATTAACATGTGGGTTTGTCCCAGCTATATTTTTCTTGCGGTGAATGGGATGTCTTTTGTTCTTAGGAGCATCCAAGTAGCTCTGGGGTAACTGCCCATTGCTGTTATTACCGCAGAGTAAATCCATCTGGGATGGAAGCGGAGCTGCTGTCTGTCGTGGATCTTCCGGATGTGACCCAATATCTTCGCCGCGTAACCACAGCTCATACCTAGAATGATGGGCCGAATTAATTAATAATTGTAATGTGAAATATTGTACACATTTCTCCAACTACTTTATCCATTTTTCAACCTATAATATATTCCCTGCCAAGATATCCCTCGTATCATATACTTTTTGAAAATCCATTAACTTTATTTTCGTTAGTTTTTGACAAATCTCCACCAATGACAAATAAATAAGGATGAGAAAGTATTAAGCTGGTCCATCCATCACCTTTCTGGTTGAAATCGTTTAACAAACGTGTCCATTGATATCTTGACCATATCCTTGCTGCAGGAGCATTGCGTAGCTCTTTTTCCATACTCGACCCACCTAGGTGTGGCAAAATTAGTTGACTCAGCACAGTTAAAACCGTGATTGAAGCCTGCGTGATAGCCATAGGGAAATGTGATCATGATCTCTCCTTCTTCTTGCGTTATCTAAAAAGAGAAACAGTTGGTCATTAGAATCAGTTTCATTAATACACATCAATTGTAAATTAATATCCTACCGTACCTTGTCCCAAGGAATCGAGTACTGCTTTAATATCTGTGGTGAAATGAGGGACATTTTGTGCCTAAGGAAGGCCTGGCAGCTCTGGTAACTGGATGGAAAAAAACCATTGGCCAATCGCTCTAGTCTGCGTCCGTGTTCAGGCGGAATAGCGTACCAAGTTTTGGGTGCACCAAAGTGCAAATAATTAATAGAATATAGATCCATATCTTCTGTATGCCATGCGAAAGTTGTTTTCCACATGCCAAAATAGAGATAGGCTGTATTGACGCCGTCAATGGATATTCCATAATCTTTGTTAACATAGTCAAGAATCGTGCCAAGGTGGTTGATGTTCCATTCTTTGACCTCCGGGTCAGTGAGTGACCCTGAGACGTCAGCGCCATAGATCGGAGCGACGTAAGTTATATTTTTCCAGTACTTCCTCTCAAGATCTTCGTAGTCAAAGTGTTTCGGAGTGTTGTACCTTTCCGAGTTTGCAAGCTTGCTGTACTCCTTTACAGTCATTGATTTCTTTTGTATATTTATCTGCTGGTAGAGACCCTGCTTGCCATCAACTACCTGGCAAATAGGAGCTGGTATCGTTATGTCGAGGTCTTCCAGCTTGTAGCCTGACTTTCTCGGGATCCATTCAGGTGGAGGTATAACTTTAGCTATCCCTGCTTTGTGCGCCCCTTTGCTCTCCATGTGCACAATGTACTTGCTGAAGTCTTTGAACTCCTCGTAAGTCGGCCTGAATACCATGATTCGGGGTGCCCCCCCAGAATTATTGTCGACAGCCATACTTGACGGTAGCGTGGCACTTCTGGCTCACTTTTTGTCCGTCTTTATTCTCCTAGTTATTTTTTATTTTTCAACAGATTTTCGTGAAACCTCTGCAAAACGAAAACAAGCATTATCGAATATTTTGAGCAATTTTTGATATTCCAAACAATGTTTAAGACAAAATAGGGAGGAGGTATAGGATATAGGAGGAGGGAGGAATATCTTTCTGTTCGGTACAACTGAAATATCTGGAAGTTCTTTTTTCGATAACTTATCTGTAAGCTACGATAAACGAACGCACGTGTCTGACTGGAAAGTAAACGTATACAAAATTTTAAATCTGAGATATTTAGCCTTGCAGACCGTTACGTTCTGTGTACATACGTATTGGTAGAGTTTTAAAGATATCTAGTGAGTTTGACATTTCGTGCAAATTATTTACTGATTTTAGCAGATCCGAGGGATTGTATAATCGACAGAAAATGATCTAGGGATAATAACAATAGAACGAAAATATAAACAATAAGATGAAGATCGGGAAGACGGGCCGAACATCCTCCTCCTAGATAAGTGACCAATGTTTTCAGAACAGGACCGAACCGCTTTCACACATCATGTAAACAAAATGGGCGCCCTTATTGACAGTATCGGCTATTTAGATGCATTCAGCGATTCATACCGTGATACATTGACACCAAGGTATAGCGGCGAGTTTCAATTGATTGTTCCAAGTTTTTCACACGGAAATCATTTGCCCATTGTTGAGTTTTAACAAAGACGTCTAACAACGAATCCTAGCCCTGTTTCTGGGCCTATGCCAAATCGAGGGTACTGTGTATTTTACGGAAATTTCAAATAGGAAGTAGATAAGTTATTTAGTTCTCAAACTCACGACGTTTGCAAATTAAATTCGATCACATTTTTCACTCAACTGCACACCACTCAGTCTAAACATTAATGTTTTTCACCAATCTCGACGACGCTAGCCCAATACCTCGGATAAATGACAAACCACCATTACAAACTTCCCCTGGTGGAGATCGACCGCTGACTACTGCTAATGGACGAAGCGCAAAGTGGTATAGTCGGCATGGTGGCTGTCCCGAAAGACGGCAGCGGGCGGGGGGCGGGGAGGTCAGAACGGCAGCCATATTGATAGGAGTCATTTGCGCGTCAGTTTCAAACTAGTTGATTATTGAACAACCCAAGCAACACCAAGACATCCGGTACATGTCAGTGAGGTATCTTGAAATCGTGAAGGATGACAATTCGTATGGCAAATAAGTTTTTTTTAGGTTGTCGGATTCGTTACCTAATGTCTGGCCTAACGACACCATTTAATGTTGAAAATGATGTCTGTTTGGTATACATTCAGATAGAATGAAAAATATATCGCTATAAAAGTAGCGTAATTCAAGGTTGACGAAATTACAGTTATCGAAACGATCACTATCAGTGATTATATATGGTATCCAATACCCTGCTTAAAAAATCCGACACAGACTGTCGGATCTCTGTCGGATTTTTTAAGCACGGTAGTTAGCATTAAGAGGGCTAGGATCGGATTGGGGATTTGAGAAATTATTTATGTAGAATCGATGCACTAAATTAATATTATCATAAATTGTTAGTGAGTTGTAATAAAATTCAACGTGATGATGTTGAAATTTTTATATGTTTACACAGTTTCTTCAATATAAATAGACTTATTTTAATCTACATATTCTTTTACCGTTGGGACTTTCATGGAAGGTAAATTGCAAGTCAGGTAAAGCCATACAGAAAAGGCAAAGGTCTGGCAAGATAATGCCGCGCTGAAGGAACTACGACCCTAAACAATAAAGAAATATCGAATAACGACTATATAAACGAAGAGTCGTATATATGAGACTGCCAGCGCGGATTTTTACAACTTAATTATCCACGGCCTTTACCCATTTACAAGACTCAGTTGGCGGCTGGATGTGCACGCTGGCCTACCTGGACTCTAAGGTTGCAAAGTGCGGAAGGGTCGCGTATTGTTTAATTTTAAGCATACCTGGATGCTTCCACTTCCCTCGTACGTACAAAATTGCCACTCGTATAACCAAGACTTACGGTACAAGTTCTTGTCCAATCCTAAATTCGCACTGGTTACAATAATCGACCAATACGAAAACAGTGCTTCGAATGGTTTATCTGCAGTAAATATACCTAGAAAAGCAAAGGGCTGCGTTTTCAATTGCTCTAACGTAATATCTTTGTGGCATAGGTTTTAATACTACCAAACTACTAGTGCTTCTTTAGTGCAAGTCAGTTAACGAAAACTTGTGTGGAAGAGACGTCAAATTCTTGGTATCGATGCACAAACTCACGATCGGACTAGCGTTGTTGTAGACGAAATTAGAAAAAACGGACACAATAATAAATAGTGAAGTTTTTCAAAAATCGATTCAACAAATAATCCCCGGTTAAATATCCTCACTCCACGAAAGTCTCATGTGGGACAAAACAGAAATATTATCATCATTATTTCGGTGCCGATAGGATTCTGTTATAACTTATTCATATTTAAAACGATGGTCACATTAATTTAGTGCATCGATTTACATAAACAATTCCATGATGAAAAAATACAACCACAATATTACACGTATTTTTACACTATTACATGTATTATAAACTTTAAATTAAAAAACGTCACAGCTTCGGCGCGATGCAAGTGCGATTATCCTATTTTTTTATCTTTATTTTAATTGAGCATAAAATGCCCTGCTAATGAAATGTATTATTAAAAAAGTAACGAAATCACAGACTAGGTTCTCAAGTATTTGGTTAGCTTCAGTCAAACCCTTATATTTATGTACGAAGTACTTGGCCAATTTTCTACTCAACATACGAATTAAAGTAAAAACTGAACTGAAAAAATGTTCTTGTGCAACGTACTACGAGACGTATTTCGCATACTTGGCAGCAAATGAGATGTAGATTTTTGAGTACTTACGTCTTGTAGAATAATGAAAAGAAAATCTTACTACCATAGTTATTTAATGACGTATAAAGGAATATCAAGATTTCTTAAAAATAGGCCAAACTTAATGTTTTCGCTTTTCGTTAATTCTAAAGAAAAACACTCGTCTCAAGGTTTCGAGTGACGTATTACACTTATAATGAGATCTTTCTTATTAAGGGGGCGGGGGGGGGGGGGGGGGGGTAAGGGTTTCAGCGTAAAAAAAAAATTTTTTTTGTGAATTTTTTTTAAAAGTATGGATTGAGCAAATTTAGTCAAACCTTTTGTACATTATTAAGTATACTTTTAACAATATTCTGTAATTTTTTTGTGCGGAAATGTTGAAAAACAAGCCGGTGACAGAGCTTGCCCCAGAACGTCTCAGAAAAAAAACAATTTGCGGTGTTCACTATATCTCAGTCGGAAATTATCTGATATCAAAAACCATTAAAATGTAGTCAAAGTATCATCAAATCCTGCTCCCAACGTTCTTTGATTATTTTTTTTTCATTTAAAAATTTTTGGTGGCCATCTAAAATGTAAACTGCTATTTTCTACGCAAAATTCCGCCATTTTGTGGGTGGGAAACCCCCTTAATGTGAAAAAAAGAATTTTAACTAAATGTTGGGGGGAGGTATTTTATATGTAGAAAATGTGTACCAAGTTTGAAATGAATCGGTCAAGTAGTTTTTAAATGGCAGTGAACACGGACTTTGAAAAAGTAGTTTTGAGAAAAAATCACAAGCGCACGATCGAACGTACAACGACAAACTGACGCTCGTCTCTCGTTTTAAAATATTGTACAGTGTATAGTATACATACAAATATAAAATATGTCTTTGTGGCTTTACTTAACTGTCTTTACTAAATAAAATATTCTCGAAACAGGATATTGGACCAGAACGATAGAAGTGAATAAGCTGTATACCTGCTCTGAGAGCTATAGTGTTAAAAGGTAGGAAACTAACTAGACAATAACTTCAAGAGTTTTGTTCAGATCGACTTAAAATTTTGAGAATATATTCTTGAAATGTTTAACAATAAGATAAGACAAAAAAATCGATTTTTCGAAAGTGCAAACCCTTACCCCCCCCCCCCCCCCCCCCCTTAAGTAAATAAGAAAAAATTTCAACCTGGGTGGATAAAAAAAAGAATAAAATAAAAGAAAGATTCTACCGCAACCAGCAATATACCTATACATCGAGTATTAGCCTTAATTTTTGATGATCATCGGTAAGATTAAGTTTCGATTCGCAGATTGTTGTTGTTGGGTTGTACCTGCCCTGCTTGTGGTTACAACAATTACTTGCAGCTCGTTCAGCAGTTTTCATTCGGTCACCGGACGACGTAACCACTCAGCATAATTTTCTCGTCTATACGTTACGAATCGAAATACTGTGTTCACCGCGTAATATATCTATTAAAAAGACATGGCCATGATTAATTACTTTGCAAAATAATCGTTGTAGTAAAGAATATTTTTATATTTGCCTGTGATGATTTGGGCGAACTTTGTCGTTGAAACACGTAAAATATTATCCGCTCCTGTAAATATTAAACAGTATTTAAGTGGAGAACATAAGCAATAACATTATACTTCACATGGTAATACTTCATGCTTTGATTACGTGTATGACCACTCCACGTATACCTGGTAGCCAATTGATCTGCCATAACGGTGGCCATAGCTTTACTGATAGCTTTTTGCAAATTTAGGCCATCCTGTTCACAGATTTTTTGTGCCTGAAATGAGTGGACATATGAATATATAAATATTATAGATTGATAAAATGGAATATAAAATGTTAATACCTACAAATTGTCTGCGTTTCGGTTCGTCGTCCGCAAGTGAATAATCAAAAGCAAGAAGATCAGGTAACGCATCGAATGAATGTTCCAAGAAATTAATAATGGCTCGATTTGGTCTGTTATTGTTCAATCCACCCTTCCGAAGAAATAACGAAATTTCGGTAATCGTTCGTTCCATGTTTCCGGTGGATTGTATGAGATTGTTTATTATAGTTTTGAGCTCTTGATTTTCTGCCCTGCAACCATCTTACAATGAGACTAACCAAAATGACGTCATTGTGCAGGAAACGAAAAATGGCAAGCATGTTATCATAAGTCAAGTACATACGGCAAATAGTAGGGGAGTGAATATATACTTCAACATTCTCAACTACACCTTCACCTTCTCCACCCTGGTTATCATCTTCAATGTAGTCATCTTCCTGTACATACTCCTCTGCCTCTACATGCTCCTCTTTCTGCGTTGGTTCCGTGTTATTTCGCAAATCAGGCGGTTGGTTGTCAATCACGTCAACTATTTGTAATTGTTGCAAGTCCACTAGCTGATTGTTATATACTTTTATTATTTTGAATCGTTGTAATTTATTCGATTGTGGTGGCACGAAAAACGAACAAATAGATGCAGCTTGACCCTGATAAAGCCGTTGGAGTTGCTCACCTGCGTTTTGGTATGTTGATATGCGAGCAACGTTGTTTACTGGAGGGGGTTGGACATTATCTGTGAAACAAATATTGAAATTACTCACGTAGAATATTTTGGTTACTCTTCCGAATGGGTGGCAGTATTATAGGTGGCATGGTTGATGTGAAAAAGTCGCAACGAGTAGAACAAAAATTTTAACCTGCCGTGTGCAATTAGTAATAGTATAATGCCGATGTCAAGTGTAGTCAATAACAAGAGACGGCAAGAATAAAAAATTGACAAAAACATGACAAGAAGGGTAAATTCCAGTCTTAAAAGATACTGATAAGAAACCTATGTTTCGGTATGGATCAGCGGAAAAACATAACATGAATTTACTGAAGATATAGTAAATTCTTTTTGTTTTATCTCATCAATTCGCCATGCTCGTTGTCCAGATAACTCTAAAATTTAAAAAATACTTAACCCTTCGAGGGTAACGTCATTTTGACTACCCTTAAGGGGGGGAAACCAGTTTAGACCGATCGAAAAATCGTCTTTTTTTTATCGCATGAATCGTTAGTATAACTATTCAAGAATATGTGGTCAAAATTTCAAAGCGAAATTCCCATTAGTTCGAATGCAATGAGCACTTAAGTGACCGCCCGTCGGTTCTGTGAAGAAGCGCACGGTAATTATAACGGAGCGGTCGCCCAGGCCCTTCTTTTCCAGCTACCTGCCTCAATACCGCTGTGCTATTGAATAATAGAATGACGCATATGAGCAAGAAGAGGGATTGCTATATGGTGCTGGAATAGCTGATTAACCGGTGAGCATTTTTTATAATTAATTACTGCCTTGAATTTCTCGTTTTCGCTACATTTTATTTCATAGCAATCCCTCTTCTTGCTCATATGCGTCATTTTTAGCTTGCAACTCCGCTTGACGAGCTATACGACCTTCCTTCGTCTCCAATGAGCTGCGCCTATTCTGTCTCGTCACGCGCTTTCTGTCCATGCTCTCGGCATAATTGAAGCTCTGTGAGCCAACGACGATATTTAATTCATTCATCAGCATTAGAAGGGCTGAATTTCCTTCATTGAATAATGCAGTAGCCAAAAATGCTGCAACCTCGACTATTTTTAAACCAGCATGTAGATGCTTTGGAGCCAGTCGCCAAACGGTTGAATTGAAACTTCTGTTCGCATTCTGCGTATGACCGCCTAAGCATCTCGTCAGCAGATCGTCTCTCGATAAATCTTCGTATATCGGAAGAATTTCTTTTTCAACGTCGGGGTGTAATGGGGCAGGGTGCGGTTCAGGCTCTGTTCCAAGTGCTTTAGCTTGCTGCCACTTGCACCAGCTATCTTCTCCCTCTGGACAGTTGTCGTGTTGTGGATTGTTGTCTGTGGATATCATGTGCTGAAAAGTTGCCATTATAGCCTTCTTCATGTCTTCGACGCTGTTTATATTTCTTCGAATCGCTAAGCCGTAGTACGTGCTGAGCTTTTTCACCAACGCCTCTGTCAATTTTCCTTTTCCGCCCAGTTTTTTATCTTTCCTGATGTTTCGGAGCCGAGTTCCCATCCTTTTCTGAACATGGCCTATACATTCACTTTTAACAACTTTCAGTTCATTATCGTAGGGATTCAAATTTAGAATTGCTGTGAACGTTTTCGTATACTAACGATTCATGCAATAAAAAAAAGACGATTTTTCGATCGGTCTAAACTGGGTTCCCCCGTTAAACGGTAACGTCGGGTCACTCGTGTCCGATGCTTAAAAAAGTGCTTTAAAATGCTTTAAAAAATCTTAAAAAATTCATGGTGACTTATTGACTATCCTAGAATAAAAATAATTCACAATATTGCCGATTTTTTTTTTTAATTCTGTATAATTAAATAAGCAAATTAAAATGTGTCAAATACTCTTTTTTTCAAATATCCACAATTTTTGATCAAATTAATATTTTTTGATGATCCAAGCGGGAAATGAAAGTTTAAGAGTTGTACTTCAACAAAAAAAAAAACTTGAATGGCGATACGAATGAATGGAATGCTTAAGTTTTGAGCATGAAAAATCGGTTTTAAAAAATGCGTAAATGTACGAAATTTTTAATAAAGAAGACATTTTCATATTTTTCAATCAATTTATTAATGAAAATAGCATTTATTTTTAATTTTGTGATTTTTTCATGAATTGTTTAAAAAAAAAAAAAAATATTTAGTAGAAAAATACAAGAGATTGGCCTAAAACTAGACGCAATCAATGCGTATATCGTATCTGTGGTCTTCGCAGACAGGCTTGCGAGACTTGCTGCAGCACAAAAAAGTCTTTCTATCCTGTGACGGTTTGCACTTTTCGCCCTCATGTACGGTAACGTCGGGTCACTCGTGCCTTTTCGAAAATATCTCTGATCCTCACGACGGGTGGTGAAGGATTACGGCGTCGGTGCTCAGGGTTCTAGCAGCCTGCTACAATACAATTTTTTCCAGCACAGTTCGGCCGGACTCCCTTCCCTCCTCCTCGAGCTACCAATGAGAGTTAGTTTTGCCGAGGCACGAATGACCCAACGTTACCGTTTAAGGGTTAATTGCCGGGAAGCACGAGGATAATGTTTCATGGATAGCAAATTTATGAATTGACGACCAACAATAACAGGACATGGCAGTCCTCACGATAACAGATGAACTCAATGTGTATAACATTCCCATCCTTCGGCTATCACGCATTATCAGGAGGTTTGTCAATCAATGTAAATGTGGGGAATACAATTTTATCATATGCATTGTGCCAACCATCTGGAAGGGCACCCATTTTTTTCTTATTCTGCAAATTATAACCCGAACGCACTGACGTATGGTTCAAGGGTGCAGACTTTGATTTTTCAGCTAATCTGTTCATCACCTGAGACAAAAGCAGTGCTCCTGAACGAAATTTGTTCCTCATCGTCTGTAAGAAAGTTTCGAATGGAAATACACTAAATGAATCAAGTGGCCCGTACATCAGAACATCACTTGCAATGAGAATTAAATTGTGAACATTAAAAATCATCGTCTCATCGCCGTAGAAACATCGCATCATTTTTACAAAGTGAACTAAGAGATCATTGGCATATTGGTTATTACTTATGCAATTTTATGGAGAGGATAAGATCCCAGCAGCAGAATTCAAGCCGTTGAAACAAGCAAGAAGGTCGTTTGGCAAAATTAATTGAAAAAAAAAATAAGACCCAGATATAATAAACATACGCGAAATTCAGTGGTGGCGCTCGTCAAAAGTGCGACATTTACGAACAAATTCACGGGAAAAATTGGTTGCGAAAGTACGGAAAAATTGATCTATAAAATGAAATGATCTTCGGGTCGCTTGCGACGATTTATATTCATTTGTCCATATTGTGAGGAGCTATTTCATCACACCAAGGCACGTGAGATGTATATACTCTAATAAGAATTGTCTTGACATGCTAATATTTATATCTTCTAATACCGTTCAGACGTTTCCAAAATCAGGGGGTAGCCCAAGCCCGGAAAGTTTTGTCTGTACGTAACGGTGAATCAGTAACAAGGATAGTCTACGGTACTGTATGGTAATACCTTCCTGCAAACATTTAGCACAACGGCTGTTGTTTCCCGGAAAACAAGTCAGATTTCTGGCCGGAGTATCAGGAAGAAATGCTCTGATTACTAATATGAATTCTGAAACGATGATTATTGAAGTTGAATCCTTCTGTATGTAAAGGTAGGTACACTCAATATTACAGTTATGTTCCTGATATGATGAAGGTTTCCCAGTGCCATGACATACTGCGATGGAAAATACTTTAGGGAATGACGGATCGTCCATTCTACCTAAAATAGGCGGCAATTATTCGCTCTTCGAACTGCTGGATATTGGAATGCCATCGACATTAACAAATAAAATATTATTGAGTTTTGGTGAGCGGTCATAGAAATGTATAACGTATTTTCGTTAACGTTTCGACCCGGATATGGGCCCTCCTGAGAACGATTAATTTTTTTATTTGACTGTCAAGAACAAAAAATTTTTTTTAAATATACAATAAGACATTAATTACTATAGATGTAATACTATTGAAGCTATTGTCTATTGTAGGTTAGTGAGTACATATTAAATATCTGTTATGATTATAAAGTGATAAAACTTAAAGAGTAATTTACCTTTTATAGGAAAGAGGATTAAGATACAAGTCAGAATCGTAAAATACAGTTTGGCGAGCGCAGGTTCATCAAATAGAATGACAATAATCGTTGTCGACTTCTCCAATTGTTAAAAGTATAGGTGTTAAAAATATGAAAGTAATTAATTAAAAAAGCTATGTATCTTCACTGTCTATAAGTTAATGTATCAAAAGGTTTAAAGAAAGGGTTTATGGTAGTTAAAATAGTTTAAACGATATCCAAACAATGGTACTGGTATCATTATGACCCTGTTCTCCATGTCTGAACAATTTTTGTTAAACCGTTTGAGTTAACTGGTAAACAACGACTGATGGGAGAATCAAATATGACCCAGAGTGAAGGTGAACAAGTATAAACATTTATAAAAACATGTGCCATGGGGACAACAAATTTATGTACTTAGTTAAGGTTAAACAATGTGTGATATGTGGGCCGTAATCAGCGGTTTGTAAATATTGCTAAGATGTTCAACGTGTTGTCTAAGATTAACGGAATTTGGGTGTCCTACAATATTGCACATTTCTAGTAGTAACCGTTTATAATAATTGGATTCTTCACAAAGGATGTTTGCATTGTCATAGTTAAAAATATGTTGTTTTTTGGTCACATGTTTGGTTAGAGCAGTATGTCGATCCTCATTATCTTGTACATTTCGTTGATGTTCTTCGATTCTAGTGTCTAGATGGCGGCCAGTTTGTCCGATATAAACTTGATTGCAATCGTTGCAGGGTATTTTGTAAACATTGCATCGTTTGCCCATAGGGATCCTATCTTTTCCCGAATCAAAGACAGGTTGTAAGTCTTTTGAGTTTTTTCCCACAAACTTGACATTGTGTTTGGTAAATAACCTATTCAGTGACTCAAAGAGACCCGATACATATGGGATGGGAATAAATGTAGTGGCTGGTCTATTGTTGTCGTCTGCGGAAGCAGAGTCAATATTATTGTCAAGTAGGTTATTGATATGGAAGCGTCTCTTATTTATATGTTTGTGTAAAAGGCCGTGTGGATAATCATTCCATCTTAAAATATTATATATGAGTGACAAATTTTTTTCATGGAATTCTATACTTGATAATTTGATGGCTCGGTCAACCAGATTAAAGATGGTACCTATCTTGTAGGACATCGGGTGGTGGGAATTAAAATTCAAATATCTTTGAGACCAAGTTTTTTTGTGGTTCCAATCTGTTTTGATTTTAGAGTTGTTATGTATCAGCAGTAAATCCAGGAAATTGATTGCGTTATTATCTTCTATTTCGATGGTGAATTGTAATCGTGGATGATATTCGTCGAAAATATTCAGTGTGTAGTCTATTTTTTCTTTAGGGACAGCAGTTAAAATATCGTCAACATATCGGAAATAGAAGGGTAAATCAAAATCTGGATTGCTGATGCATGACCTTTCTAGGTCTTCGTGTGTCATTGTTAAATTTAAAGATTGCCGAATCATATTTCTATGACCGCTCACCAAGACTCAATAATATATTATCTACGAGGTCGAGAATTCTTACCCTTCACATTAACAAATCAATATAAATGAGATGGAATTTTTGATGTATCGAGAAAAATATATTGTTCTCTTAATGATTTCTCTATTCCGTAAGATGACAAAAAACCAGAAGCTAGTGCTATGAGTATTTGAACGAGGTGTGCCAACTAATGACCTTGCAGAATATGGAATATTTGCGAGTTCTGCCTTGTAAAGACCTTTCAAAAGTTGATCAGTGGCCATGAAGGTTAGGGTATTCTGAACATGCCAACTCTACAGAAATGCAGTCAGATCAAATGACTCGACTTCATAATCTGTAGGATAATCAATTTGACAATTATTTTCTATCAGAACATTATTCTATTCATTATGATTGTACTGTTCTGACATATCGTCATCATGATCATAATGTTCGCGCTCATCTGGCCCAGCATAGTCATTATTATTTTGTTCAAAGGCAGGCGTGGATATATCGCAAAGCGCAGAATAAGCAGGTAAATGCTGACGAATTTGTCGAAGTTGTTGCCTTCGCGAAAGGTTGACGAATTTTTTTTTCTTCGCATTCACTTCAATCAATCAATCCTTTTATTGAAGAAATTGAACTATTCCATTCGGTAAATAAGTAAATGCATGTTCCTGCCCATAAGAAATATGAATTAGCTTTGTTATCACTATAAAACCAGCGACGGCCCATTATAGTGTTTATTCCTGATTCAGCTATAAAGTCAACTTTTTTTACCTTAAAAGCGAGGCGAAAGTGGCATATATTTCCCGCAAATCCAAATCAGCGGAAATCCAAATTCAGAAGAAACGAGCGCCTTGAAGAAAGCAAAAGAAGCGAGCGCAAACAATTGCCCACAAGACACACCGCATTGCCTACGCCGCGGTCAATTTAAAAATCCCAATTTTCAAATAAATATTACAGCCATAGTTGAGACGGAAATAAAGTCCTATATGTAACACAGGAATAAGAGTTGACTTTATTCCCTCGTTACATAACGCACTATTATACCGAATAACTGCACTGATCGAGCTAAAATTATACTTGTAAAATATCCGTGCGATATACAGGAACGCCAAATACGCCAAATACAATCTGGTTTGACCTGCAGTTTTGGTTTGGTTAGAACGTCTTTCATTTACCTTTTTCGGCGTACAAAACGTCATCTACGTTTCGATAGCGATAACATGACTAACTAGCGTTATCTATATGTAGTCTTAATTGTTAGCTGGTAGATATCGATAGTTGTATACTACCTTGGGTTACGAAATGTTATCTTAAGAAAGATATATTTATGGCATCCCTCGAACTATAACATATAGACACTTTCAAATGACGACGTGTACACCAAAGAAAGTGTGGATGTAGACAACTATTCACCCAGCTCGCTGAGTTATCCATTAGTGGTGGTCTTTTCTTTTCGGTAACTATTCAACGTTAACAAAACGTTCTGTCTTATAATTGCCTTTTCGTTCAAAAATTTGAAAATCCGAAAGATAACTTTTGATTTGCATCTTATAGATGTCTGTTAGACAAATGTTGTTGCTTGGGAAATGTCAAAGGATGTAGATGTAGTGCAACGTATCATGGACTTGGTATTTATACGTACTGCTCATGCCGCTTGTGCGTTTAAGAACAACGTAACGAGCAAAAGGTAGGCGGTGATATTGATCAAGTGGTATAGTGGCGAATGAAATATATTAATATAAATTTATGTACTGTAAGTATATGTATGTATATAGAAATTTATCGCGACAGATCGTTCTTCAAATTTTATAGATTATGATATCCGATACATTTATACCTTAAAGCATTCAAATTTACTTTTAATTGTGGAGTAGTATTATTTGTAAACTATGAATAACACGTGTTCCATTCTTAAACTTATTATTTTAATTTTTAGCTCTGGACACAACATGCCTCACTATCCGGCAATAGGTTGCATTAATAGTTCTAGCAAAAAAAGCAGAGCCCGGTCCGAGCCTGGAATACACAATAAAATTAAATTCCAGTAGATTGCATTACATTGGTAAAAAAAATTGTAGATGCAGCACGCACTGATCGGCATACATTCAATAAGGTAACACTGTGAGGTCAAAGGTCAGAGGTTAGTGAAAGCTGTTTGTACAAAATAGTGTTATACTACCAATACTTTTTCTGGGGCTGTGGTTTTTGATGATTGTGACTGTTTTTTATAAGTTATTTAAATGTCCACACCTGATAGACTATACGATGTCATTCAGCTTGTTCCTAATTTTCTTACATATTTCGTAACCGCATGTTATTTAATATCGATATTTAGTCGTCTTGTACTCATTTAGATATTATTCGTGACCTTGTCGTCTTTTAGTAAGAAAAAATTTTCGTCGGTTGAAAGTCATTTTACATCAATTTTATTTTATTTACAAAACATGTAAATTCAACGTTTCGGTCGGGCCCTGCCGACCATCTTCAGACTAAAATAAAATTACAGAATTGTTTTGTTAAACATTCTTTACATTATCCTTATATAGAGTAATAATTAGTAAAATTTTGTTTATAAATTCTAAAAGCAGGTAAATTTATTATTCATAAACCATATACTGTCAATTTATTAAGTGGCAGCAAAATCATGACGGTTCAGTTTCTTTTTAAAATTGTAATAGTTTGTGTCTTTGATTTAAAAATTATAAATTAAAATAGAAGCACATGTTAGAAAAGGATTATATACAAGGTTTAGAATTGGAATATAAATTATAGGAGAGCGACGTTACAAAAATTACTTACGAATAAGTGACAACCTTTTCCGCTTTGATGTTGTTTAAACGGCATGATGGAAGGAAGTGACAGGAGGATTGATTACGATCTATTACCAGAATCAATAATTCGATATTGTAGTCAATTGTCGAAAGTGAGAATTACCATAACTGTTGTTTGGCGCAAAATTTTTTAACTATAGTATATCTAAATATAGATGACTTAGATTTTGTATATCCGTACATCCATTAACGGTATTGTTGTTTTCACTAATATGGATCATCTCTTTGATATTCCGTTTGTACCAATTTGATTCAGATGTTGCCTTGTCAAAATCCAAATAATGTCCTAATTGTAAAGCATGAGCTGCTAAAGCACAAGTGTCGCTGTCATGACATTTAATATTTGATTTGTGTTTGGATATTCTGTTTTCAAATTTTATGATGATTGTCCAATATAGGTTTTATTACATTCTTTGGGAATACTAGGAACAGAGCGTGGAAGGTAACGAATGACTTCGACACAATATTTGTAACTATACTAGTAGTGTTGTATTCATGGTACAAGGTTCTGGTGTCGACTGACTGACGACGCCCTCGACGCTCGCTCGCGCTCGGTACTTGCACACATACACACATCAGGCTCAATCACACATACACAATGCAATGTTACATTTAAGAATTTTTCTGATGTCAGGAGAAAAGCCTTGTGTATAAGGGATCATAGGCATATAAAGCTAAGACTCCATGTATGCGTCCGGCAAACGCATGCGGAAGGCGACTCCATGCACGCGGCAGACTTTAGCGCCACGCCACGTACGAAAATCGAAGATGCGTCGTAAAAACGTATACAAACGATAGCTACATAACCTAAAAGAAAGGAATACTCTATCCCATAATTCCGAGCGGTTTCTCACGTAATGAATTACAAGTTCATTCACGTCATCACAATTATATTCCATAGTGGAATCTTTTGTTGATGTTATTGATGGTTTGTTTTCATAAACTGTTTTATACGACATAACCTACGTCGCGTTGACTATTATTTGAGCCATGATTTGAGCTTTGCCAGATTCCGAATGGCCCCGAAGGTTCTCGACTTTAGCCGAATGATCTCAACGCAGTGCGGTGCGGCATGCCGGAGGTAGCCGCTGCCGGACTTGCGCCGGGCTCCTGATTGGTCACCGCAGCATTTGCCGGAGGTCAACGCATACATGGAGTCTTATAAGGTGCCGCTGACCTGGTATGTCCTATATATATTTCGTGACGTCAGAAGCGGGGAAATCGCCCGCACAAATCCTGATAAAACGGGGGTACGAATCTGACTGGGAAAATTTTCAAAAGTAGCTTGAATAAAATTGTACGTCTGTATCTCAGTCACTACTATCGCAAATCACTGATAACGTCTAATAAAAATAATGATGAACTCAATAAAATCACGTCGCGTCAAACATGGCCGATCGGGCTAGCGACTTGTTGAATATTCACCGCTTGTACGATATCAGAATTTCTTTCACTTTTGCCAGGGAGATACCGACGTATAAAAACACACACGTAATCCGGGAAAACCTATAACACTAGTCAGTTTTCTGTAAATATGGCACGATTTGTGCGGGTGATTTTCAGGTGACAGGAGCCCGTTCCGATGCACGAGAAGTCTGTAATTTAGTTCAACGTTGAACCTCCAGAAGCGCTGTAGTCAACCGAAGCGGTACCAGATGGTAAAACGACATGGTAATACGCACATGTCCTATGTTTCTACTAAAGCAACAATCTGCAGTGCCGACGAGAGCATAGGCTATTAGGTGGATACGAAAAAATATACAACTCACTCAGAATAACCGTTAGATTTTGAAATTCGTGCATATTATAAGGCATCGTTTGGAAATGGTAACATCAGTTCACAATCGCGGTAACTATTCGTAATCGCACGTAGCCCGACTATACGTGAACGGGGCATTCCATGCGAAACCGACCAACCCGTGACCCCGACCAATTTTGATTTTATTGAAAATTTTACACTTTCTTGTACCTGCCAAAAGCAGTCTTTCTGAAATATTTTAGATGTTTGTCTCAACCCATCCAAACACCATAAATTTATCAAAATATCGCACAATTTTTTTTTAAATGCTCATGGCTTTTCCAAAACCCGATATTAAAATAACATACTGTTTCTTTTCTCGTTTTGAGTCGTACTTCCGCAAAGAAAATTATTATTTTTTATTTTATTGAAGGGTTTTGGGGCATTCTACATCGAGTACGCACCACTTAAATCTGCCTTTTTTCATAGATTTGATGGAAAATCATTACCAAAAACGAAAATACCTATCCATTAATTCCTGTTCGTCGAAAAGGCAGATATAAATGGCGAATAATTGACATAGAATGCCCCATATACGCTCCGGATATCCTCATCTAATAGTAGCACCGATGTCCGCAAAATTGTCATACTTACAGATTATTGACCGAAAGATTAGATGCGGCAGTAAAATAAATACCGAAATTGCAGGAAATACGCAAGTATAGGCGTGAGGGTTTAGGGTTGAGATAAAAAATTGTGCTCTTGAACAGACCATTATTTATTTATTTATAGCAAATTTGGAGGGGGGGGGGCCGGTTTACAATCGTCCGAGCCTGTTTTAAAGATTACCCTAATACATACGCGAAATTGTTTCTGAACCGGATGTGTTTAACAATACTAGAAATACATCCCGCAAAAAATCTATGTCATTGTACATACATACAATTACTGCATACAACGGTTCAAGATTCGTGGCAAATATTTTACAGGGCCGATCCTTGTTAAAATTCTGATGGAGATTTGCTTGCCAATTTTTTCTGTTTTTAATTCTCAACAAATAAGGATTTCATACTTTATTTGCTTCGTTTCATTTGTCAATTACGCCTAGTTCTGAATGATGCTACCAAAATTTTTTTTTTACACCAGACGAACTACCTGAAAGTTACTCATTAGGTGGAAATCGTTATAAAACTACATACCGTAACTTCTCGTAGATGGTATACGCTACGGATACGCTAGCGAGTTTTGGGTTGGTTTCTGCATCGTATACGACCTACGAAAAGTCAGGGTATGTGTTACTGCTGTACATCAAAGTCCAGCACAATCCTATAATATTTCACAGAAATTTGGAACTCTCGAAGGAATCAACTTCTTCGGATTCCAAGTACTATCCCTCACACCCCACTGTCCCCACTATCCGCGCGGCCGTCACTTCTGCGTTTCCTCGCGTACCGTCTACATCCACTTTTCGCGGCGAACGAAGCAAACGCGAGTGTTTTGGTAATTTGCCGTGTCACAAGTTCTAATCACGTGCAAATTTTCACGCGACCAGTGTGTATACATATATTTGTTACAAACAACAATAATCTTGTGAGTGCAACAATGGATAAGTTACGTCGCACGGCTGAACCGAAAAAAGGTTAAATTTGACGCGTCGACGAACGAATCGTTCGTTGCAATGGTAAGTGTTTTATACTGCAAATTTCTGTTATGCAATTATAGATATCATTTACAAGAATCCTGCCAAATCTGCACTTGCTATGCAGGGTGATTCGTAATTCACAGCAAATACTTGACAGGGCGAATCCTTGTCAAAATTGGAGTCGAAAGTTCCTAAGAAATTTTTCGGGAAAACGCCTTTTTTCATTCAAAGAAATGGAAATTTCATTTTTTCGGATTTCTGTTTCGATCAACCTTTTAATTTCTTGGGTCATCGTCAGAATTGATATTGAAATTCCCCGGTTAATTTGTAAATAATTTGTACGAAAATTTTTTTCACAGCTGTCTCGGGGGGGTCACTGGGAGTGTAAATTCAAAATGGCGACCAAATCATGCTTATGCGTATATTCGAAAAATGGTTTTTTTAGGTTAAAATGGTTTTTCTTGAATAACTCGGCAGGTTTTGATTTTACAGAAAAACCGTAAGAACAAAAGTTGTATAAATTTTGATTCTCTACAAGTTAGTTCCTACAGTTTTTCTTCTAGGATCAAGATTTTTGGAATTAAACCTGAAAAAACGACAAATTCGAAATATTTCCATTATCTCGTTTATTTTCAACTTAATGGCATAAATGAATAGTAACAAACTTGTTAAGAATTAAATTCTGAACAACTTCGGTTCTCACCTTTTTTTACAAAAATCGATATTTTCGGAATTTAACCCGAAAAGGAAGGATTCTCCGTCAACTCCGCCATTTTTTTTCGACCATCTCAGATCTGCCCCATAATTGGTTACATCAAAGTACTACTAAAAGGTACTCTGTGTGAATTTTTTCAGATTTTTCAATTCATTATTTGAGAAATTGCCGTTTTTTTTTTTCAAATGAATATACACTACCGTTCATAAGTATGGAAACACTCGCCCCAGAGTGTTCTCACTGTACCCATGATGCTCATTGTATTTCTACGAAAATGTATACCGTTGAGGAGTGGGGAGAGACTTCCAGCATTTTCATAGTATAGAAAAAAAATGTAGAAAACAAATCGTCCGTTTACGTTTGCTTCGAAAGAGTGGTGTTCGAAAGATCGTCGTTTTGTTATACATTTTTCAAAATATTGAGTAACCAAATTGTATACGTGTTTCAAATTTTCTTTTCTCTGTTCTCTTCATATATAATCATTTTGATTTTTCGTTAGGAGTGTGCAGAACATAAGAATTGCTGAATGCTTCGTTGCGAATACCACAATTTTATCGGAGCCTAGATTCGAATGCTCGGAGAGTTCAATTATTATAATCGTACGGTAATTTTCTTTTCCGATAATTGGAGAAAATTACACGTGTTGACATATGCCCTAAGTACGATGCAAATATGCGAGAAATTTCAAATCTTAAGGAAAATAAATATTACGACTGTTATTATGTCATCATATGTATAAACCATAAAAAGTCAGTTGGGACGAAATTTAGGTTCTTGAGTCAGAAATATCATTCTGACAAAAAATGACCGCGTATTTTCCAAAACAATGAAAGCTTTTTCGAAGTGATATGTGACCATAAAAAGTCAAAACCTATTTCTACGATTTTTTTTCCGGAAGCGTCGAGTCATTCAATTTTGTTGCAAAATGAGCGCGCAGTAAACTTGAAGAATTAATATCTCATCTCCGGTTCTATTTGACGTAGAAAAATTATTCACAGCACATTCGCGAGCAGAGAGGATAAGCTTTCGTAGAAAACTTTGGTTTATCCGGAAACATTGAACATTGTAATTGTTATTAACGAACGAATTGTTTAATGGTACCATTTTTTGGCGAGGCTTCTACCATTTTATACATTCTGTAAAAAATCTTTCCGATTACAAATAATCCGTCGGGTTTGACGATGAATTTCCCATTCATATTCATTCCGAATGACCATACATTAGATATCTGCTATCGGTAGTAAAATATTGAACACGGTGAAATTTAGAGTGATTCGTAAAAAATGAATATCTTAATTTCAAAAGAATTATCTCAACTTTTCGGATTATTCAAGATGATCAAAATTTTTAATCACACTATTCCATTTCGTCAGATTCGACCATTCACTCTTAACATTTTTGGGTATAGTGAGATGGCGCCGACACATGGTTGTAAGAGAACAGAAGAGGACCCATGTATTTGTATGTCTCTTTATATGATAAGGAGGGGAGGGCACGAATTCTCTGCCAAAGTATATTTTTATCGACAAGTACTAATCTTGTTATGGATTCTGCATTGAAAAAGCGAAACAACCAAATGAACACGCTTATATTTTACAGGATAATCCGTCGTAACCGTTGGACGTACACAATGTCACATGCCGCGAGGATATCTTCATGGAGTGGTGAACTATGTTCAAATTACATTACTTCGCAAAGGATGTTAGAAACTCCCATCAACCGGGAGAAGGAACTGTTTCCCACAACCCGCAGCTTCATAGTTACCTCGAATCTCAGATACTATTTCCTTGCATTTAATATTTCAGAGGGTATAAAAATAATCCTCAACGTCGATGTCAACAATTGTTTCATATATCCATAGTAACATGAATAAAGTGTTGCGAAATTATATGTAATCATTTTTTGAAACCCTTTTCACTAGTAAAATAGCTTCGAAGATAAAATTATTTCATTATTGTCAGTAGAGTTGTGTGTAACAAGCGATGTACAATTTCAGAATGATTCCGATACAGTAATATCCCGAAGTTACGCTATGGGTATTGACGGCATTGACGGCGTAAGTCGAAAAAAACGTAAGTCGGGGTGCACGTTTTATACAACTGTATAATGTATATATATTAGGGTGGTCCTTATTTTGGGTAAGTCGGAATTTCAAATCTCTCACCCCTTGCATATCTCCCATTTGCCAAAAAAAAATGTGTGCAAAGTTTAAGCCCAATCGGACAACGTTTACCCGTGGCCCAAGAGGGTCAAAGTTTAATATTGGAGCCAAATGGTAAAAACGAGCTTGAAGGCCTTTATTTAAGTAGACCAGCGAAAAAAAATCGTAGCAGGCTATAATCCACAAGGTTTCTAACTAAATTCACAACTAATTGAATGTACTGATACCGAGTCCCGCCAAAAATTTCTATGTCGAGTTGTAGATGTAAATACGTAGATTCTACAGCATACGTACATCTACAAATACGTACATCTACAACTCGACATAGAAATTTTTGGCGGAACTCGGTATCAGTACATTCAATTAGTTGTGAATTTAGTTAGAAATCTTGTGGATTATAGCCTGCTACGATTTTTTTTCGCTGGTCTACTTAAATAAAGGCCTTCAAGCTCGTTTTTACCATTTGGCTCCAATATTAAACTTTGACCCTCTTGGGCCACGGGTAAACGTTGTCCGATTGGGCTTAAACTTTGCACACATTTTTTTTTTTGGCAAATGGGAGATATGCAAGGGGTGAGAGGTTTGAAATTCCGACTTACCCAAAATAAGGACCACCCTAATATATATATGTATAAATACTCACCAGAGATAATTATGTGTGTACCTCATAGAAAACCTCTGAAGAAGAATGAGAAATACTCTTTATTTTCGAACTACAAAATGTTCGAGCACAGTCGTCTGACGACACAAAGATTTTTTTTTCTCGCGCACAGTCACTATCCGTAGACTGAGCGAATAATCGAATACAATGCAATGCACGGACGGAAAATAAACATGACCATTCAAGTTTGCAACAAGGAGAAGCGGAGTTGGGGGGGGGGGGGGCGACCGATGGCGTAACTTCATAAAACGAGACCACGATTCGTACCCGTTTTGTTTCAATCGTATTTTTCGAACATATTTCCAAATATCTACAAATGGTGAATGGTGATATTTATGAAATCATTTTGAAAATACTTCGTGCTGTGTAAAACTAATATTGCGCGATATGTTTTAATGTATATGGGACATTCTTTTACAACCGAACACCTTTGTAACCGACACATTTTTGATTCAGCTGAAATTTTTTTTGACGGGTTCTATACCGAAAAAATAGGGATACGTATTCGAGGATTTTTTATTTCACATATTTCGTAAAATAGAGGGGATCGGAAATTTGATAATTTGGTGTTTTTTGGCTTGGAAGACTCACTTTCAAAATTTCATAACGCCGGTTCTATTTGAGCTGGAAAGTTCGTTTTTTTCATCTCAAAGCTAATAAAATGAATTTTATTACAACAATTCTTTCATTAACGATTATTCCGAAATTTCTACTGTTATAAACAATTAATATGTTTTAATCGATCTTTAACAATTGCCCCAACCTCGTAGCGAGTTCTTAGCACAACCATCGTATTCTACGTCAAATTTTTTGTCCATAACGTATTTTGAATTGATGGAGAAATTATTATTACTGGAGGAAAAGAATTAATTTATCTAGCGCGGCACGTCACATCGTCGCGAGAGTTCCATTGCACGCCTCAGGGGCCGTCCATTAATCACGTGAGGCTTGAAAGGCAGGGGGGGGGGGTTGACAAAAATCACGAAATTTTACAAGGGGGGGGGGGTGTAATAAGATATCACGTGTATTTATTTTTATCATGGTCCTTAATATCAGAATAAGATAAGATTATATTTTATATCTGTACTTAGGATAATATTCTAAGATATTCTGAAAAATTTTAGATTTTTTTTAGATACTAAAAATATACGTGATGTTGGGTGGGGGGTGGGGGGGGGGGTAGTCTTAAACCTCACCACGTATCACCAAGGGGGAGGGGCGGGGGCGTTGCCTATGCCTCGAAGAGCGCGCGCAAACAGAGACTCACGATTTTCCTTCTCATTTCCTCATTTTTGAAGATAATTAGGTTCTTAGGGGGTCATTTTGAAGGTAAAGGATAGATCTGTGTCGCCTTTTTTGCCGAATTTTCGATTTCGCTTTCAGATTTGCGTAAAACGTACTTGAAAGTACGTTATGTTTGAAGTGAAACACAGCGGACAGTGAATTTTTTTTCGCAATTCGGCGAAAAAGGCGACACAGATCTATTCTTTATCTTCAAAATGACTCCCTAAGAACCTAAGTATCTTCAAAAATGAGGAAATGAGAAGGAAAATCACGAAGCATAAAACAACAAATTTTTCGCGCAAAAGGCGGGCGGCTGCTAGCGCCACGCCACGACTGCGTTGGCCGGCGACCATGCGAATTACAGGCGAGGAGAGTAGACTCAACACCCCCCACTACAATTCCCCTCCTTCGAATCCTCGTCGCTCGGCACGTGGATAGTGTTCCGTGCTTTTATTTTTGCTTGTGTTTTTCTACAGTGTTTTTTATTATTTCGAATCAGTATTTATTCCCGCGATGGCTAAGAAGAGAGGGAATGTGTCTTTGAAGAAGAAGAAACGACCCGACATAAAGATTTTGGCTAAATTTCAGGAAAAAAGGAGGTAAATCGAATTATTTATATGATTGATGGTGCACCCTCTCTGACTTCGAGATTCAATCACTTGAGTACGAACAATCGCAGGGCTTTAATTTAAGAAGGTACTTTCAAGAGCCGATAGTGCTGTTCATAATAGCAGTATAAATTCATTCTCTAGTTTTTTTATACATACGAAAATATGAACTAGAATGCATTGTGACGTGTGGTACTAGCCCGGTTTGCATTAGTCGCTAAAATATGTCATCAATTTGTTACGTGTTCAGGTTAAATGATCGAAATCGATATTCGGCAATTAGCATGAGTGTTTACACTTTGTCGATCATAAGGAATATTCTTATCACTTATTGTGACTACCTAAGTATCCAAGGTAAAATTACAATGTACCTGACAGAATTTTCCATACAAAGTAAATACGGCGCATACGTATTAGGCCACTAAAATACGCGCATTTTGTTTTTAGAAATAAACTTGACGTAATTCTGGGGTAATCATACATGCACACATTACTTACAAATCAGCCACCTACAAAACTGTCATCAAATCAGATACTACTGCCAAGTATAATTTATTTAGAAACTAATGATGATTTTGATATACTATAACTAATGATGACAAAAAAAAAAAAAAATTGAAATCAAAATTGAAATTCAAAAAAAAAAAAAAAAAAATTTTGATAAAAAAAAAATTGGAGTACGTGGTACTTGGCGGGCCCATGTTTATATTGCCATTACAACATTGATATAACTCGACTTGTATTTTCTTGTGCTTGTTTTAAAAAAGCCCGCCTTTTACCACTATCTCTAATTTTTTTTATTTCAATAAAATTTTTTTTTTTTTTTTCAATTTCAATTTTGATTTCAATTTTTTTTTTTCGTCATTATATTAGTTATAGTATATCAAAATCATCATTAGCTTCTAAATAAATTATACTTGGCAGCAGTATCTAATTTGTTGACAGTTTTGTAGGTGGCTGTTATGTGGGTGGCTGTCACATTAATATACTTGGCGAAAGGTTTTTGCACCAGAGGTGCTTTTTGGGGATATCAGTACTTTTTGTGGGATTTCGCTTGAACATTTAAAAATTTTGCTCGCTCGCTGCGCTCGCTCGATAGATTTTTGGGATACAGAATTAATATTTGAGACGAAAATAATCGGTGGAAAAGCCAAGTTAGAGCTTTCTCATAATTACATGTATCAGGTCCAAGGTCTTCTACACATTACGAATAGGAAGTGGTGCTATTTTATAGTTTGGACGCCAAAGGGATTGATTTTTGATAAAATAAAACGTGACGATAAATTCTGGACCGAAAAAATGGAGAATAAATGAGCAGATTTCTTTTACTTTTGTTTGTAACCCGAGATCGTAGATTCTAGACGCGCCCGACAACGCTCAATCCGCGAACCCCCTCAAATCATCGAAGCCCAGATAAGGCCGCGCGTAAGAAACAGTAAATTCACGACCGACAGACGACAAAACACTGTAATCTAAATATATGAACACGTGTACATAAATATAATAGCTTTGTATATAGCTTACGTGCAATATTTCTGTGATTTATGTTTAGTTAGTTATATGTATTACTGTGCTAAAAATTTGCTAGTCATATCGTTATAATTATATATCTGATTATTCATTCCAGGAATACTTTCTGCAGTCGGACCAGACTGCGTGTATACCTATATATTATGTAAATATTCTATAGCCTATTTTTACATTACTATCTGTGACCTGCACTCGTGACGTACTACTTTCCATAGTTCGCGCTTTCTATAGAATTTATTTAGCCATATAATGTATACAATGCTCGATGCTTTGTTATATCAATTTTCTTTATCAAGATTACTGTCATGTTTCACTTATACTGTTTCAATTTAATTTCTATGAGATCCTTCTCATACAGATTTCGTGATTATGTTTATTAATTTTAAACGAGTTCAATTTTACTTTTACCATTTTATATTATTTTTTATCATTTTGTATTTGTTTGGTGCAAACCCGATCATGGTTGGGAGGTAGAGACGGGTTAGGCGGGTCTCTGTTTGATAGCGACCTCCACGTGGTGAGACCTGGGAGATTGATGATATTTTCGTTGTTATATCATGAATTTGCTCACAGCTATTCGTTGCATTTTCAATTTAAAATGACCTGTGACGACGTCTGGCCGGTATTCGTAAATAGTTACGTATTATTTTTGAGACTGTATTAGGAACAGCTCTCAGCCGATCAAGCTATGCTTTGAGCTGCCTCAAGACAGTCCTGCAAATCGAACCTGACTATGAATACCGGCTGTTAGACTATTACCAGTCACGTGATCGCATTGCGTAGAAATACGGACGCCGCGCCGGTGAATATAATTTTCGTTGAAATATGAAGAATGTATATCTATATCAACATACGTATAAGGAATTCTACGTCACGTCCATCAAAAAATGACCTCGTATTTTTTCAATCTATTCATACTTTTTTTCACAAGAAATAAAGGTAAAAAGAATCGACACGCATTTTGGTGTTCGTCCGAATTATGTTTGTTTTCGAAAGTTACAAGACAATCATTCAATTTTGATACAAAAGGAGCTCGCATATATATCCGGTTCTATTCGACGTAAAGACATCATTTACAGTGCATTCGGAAGGTGAACGAATAAGCTTTCATAAAAAAAATGCAATGTTGAACATTATTGAAAATCCCAATTTTTTTAAACAATTCAAATGTTTGACGATTTTTACCTCATTAATGACAAGTTTTCGAATTATAAAAAAAATAGTTTCGGGTTCCTTATTAAATTCTGTATTACTAGTAAATTTTTCAAGTGGAATCTGAAAGGAGTCTACTTTTTTTTCTATTATTCATCAGGTGCTGCGTCGTGCCGAGCGCGATACACTGGGCTGTTTAAAAGTATTTGAAACCGAATGCCCGTGAGGGGTGGAAGAGGCTAGCGCGTCACCCGCCCCACTCCGGCGACAGCTCGGTTGCTCCGTCTCACTTGTTTCTTTACCCTCTCTCTCGCCACGGTTAACGCGGGAAGCGGAGTAGCCCGCGCTTTCTAGCTAGGTAACGCCCTTAAAAAAAGATCACGTGATTAATGGACGGCCCCTTATCATCTTGCCTCGTATCGTTTTCCTCTGTAATATAAATGATTACTCTATATTTTTAATTGAATAATATTATTTATTAGCATATAAGACTTTATAAAAAATTTAACAAAAAAATAATAAAATAAAAAATATTATTGTGGCAAATAAAAAATTAATTTACCAAGATTTTAATACATTATTATTATTTAATAAACACCTCGTTCTGCATTACGTCTCACAATATTTACATTCACTTTTAATATCTATAGTATTTTTCGTTTAAAAATTTGTACAACCGTTTTTTTGCTGACACAATGAGAATTGCTTTGTTTCCAATTCTTCAAGAAAGGTTGGAATCACACAAATTTTCAAGAATAAATGTAAATATTTTAAGACGTACAGCAGGACGAGGTACTTATTAACTAAAAAATAATGTATTGAAATCTTAATAAATTGATTTTTTATTTGACACAATAATATTTTGTATTTGATTATTTTTTTGTTACATTTTTCATAAAGTCTTACTTGCTATTGAATATTATTATTCAATTGAGAATATACAGTAATCATTTATATTACAGAAGAAAACGATACGAGGCAAGATAATGAGGCGTGCAATGGAACCCGCGCGCCGATGTGACGTGCCGCGCTGGATAAATTAATTTTTTCCTACAGTAATAATAATTTCGCCATCAAATATAAATGCGTTATTGATAGATAATTTGACGTAGAATACGATGGTCGTGCTGAGAACTCGCTACGAGGTGAAGGCAATTGCTAAAAATCGATTTAAACACATTAATTGTTTATAACAATATAAATTTCAGAATAATCGTAAATGAAACAATTGTTGCATTAAAATTCATTTTATTAGCTTTGGGTTTAAAAAACCAACTTTTCAGCTCAAACAGAACCGGCGTTATGAATTTTTGAAAATGAGTTCTCCGTGCCAGAAAACACCAAATTTTATCAAATTTTCGATCCCCTCTATGTTACGAAATATGTAAAATAAAAAAATCCTCGAACACGTATCCCTATTTTTTCGATATAGAACCCGTGAAACAATTTTAAGCTACATCAAAATTGTGTCGGTCGATTTTTATCTAAATCTGTCCGATTCGTCAAAGAATGTCCCATATTCAAGGGTGTTTCACAGAACAATAAATTGAATTTGCTATATTCACCATAAAACTATCAAAATAATCAGTTCGGTCGTGATGCAATCGTTATACGCATGACGTCATCATTTGCATGCAAAATTCGAGTCAATCCTGCTGGTATGGTTACCGACTCAGATTCAGGCCCTTTACCGACCGCGTTTTGTCTAATATTGTGTTGCGCTACTCCCCGGTGGAGAGTACCACCTTCGAATGGTTTGGAACCGAGAAAACTTACGCAGAGGGCGCTTCGATCGATTACATCTCTTAGATCCAGGTCAGCGGCACCTTATACGGCTATGGGATCAACGGTTATTTTTATCCCACATGCGCAGTTGCGCAATACATCATCCGCGGCAGTTTGAATCTTACCATTTTGTCACGTAGCACCATTTCACTCATGTAACCTAGAGTATTATCCAGGTTACCATATGAATTCTTTCAAACATTTTATTGGTACAAATTCAATAGTAATCTGAATTTAACTTTTGTTCATTATTAATTTAATATTTTTTACCCTTTATTATTCATTTTTGATTAAGTACATTCATGATTTTGTCCTTACATTGTAAATTTATTATTTCCTTAATAGAGAGCAACGAAACTATACTCCATACCTTCTCTCTCATTTTGCAAATTATTTTTAACATAAACAATTATATTGTGCTTAGAAAATTTTTAGAAGGGTAATACGTTATGCAACGCAAAATTGTTACTTATGTATGTATGCACTTGTAAAATGTACAAGCATGTATAGAATACCGTATTCGTAAATAGAAATCAATCTTACGAGTAATAAATAATAATATTATAGGAACAGAAACAATCACTCTGAATTGTACTATAATCTGTATGGAATGTATGCGTGTCTACGATGTTGTTTTATGCATTTATGGTGTATATGAAATCATATATATATATTATTATTTGATAATATTATTGAGTAATGTAATAAAAGTGCTGATGACAATAAATGAGTGTATACATGTATTCGTATTTACTGTTTGGCAATGTTAACTAACATATAATAATAATCAATTGAATACTTTGAAGTACGTACGATTCCCTACACTACATCATTTACCCATTTCAAACCAAATACGATATATTGATGTATAATAATAATAATAATAATAATGATAATGATAATAAAAATAAGAATCATAATATATTAAGCAGCGGAATGTTATTACTTTTTCTAATAATTACTTTTCAACTAAAAGAAAATTTCAAAAAGAAATACTTTTCCAAAAATAAACACTACTTAACGCTTAGTGACTAGAACATTTAATTGAATGCATCTCAAAGTAACGCAACTCAACTATAATATATAAGTATGCAAATATGACTCGTTGCTCTAATCGTTGAATTCAATTTTGACAGTACACCAATGACCGAGTTTATTTGTACGCTGCCGCGTTGCCCCTTTACTTGCTTAGCTATTGTTCTCATCGTTCTGTAAAATAGAAACAGGGAAAAAAAATAGTGAAGATATTGTTCATACTCAACTCCAGATTCATGCATGAAATTTTATAAAATTGCAAAAAACCAACCAGCGTTGGATATAAGAACGTGCTGGCAGCATCCTCGTCTCGATCAGACTGAGCGATACATGTGTATCCACCCATGTCGTCCCAATTCAAGGGAAAAATCACCAACTCACCGGTCCCCAAGACCTGATGCAAAGATATTTCAAATTATTCTACAGGAATATGATAAAGGAAAACGAATAATGTAACAGATAAATCGAATAATACCTTAAAGCGAGGATTAGAGGAAGATGTTATAGGCCGGTCATCATTGTCCAGCCAAAGAGTACGAGGGGGGCGAGGTCTTCCGTTAGCCCGGCATGGCAAGGTGACCGTCGATCCTATAGCTGCTAGCATAACTGGAGAATAAAGAGTGACTCGGGGTTTAGTTTCTGCTCCACAGCTGCTACCGTTACCCTTGCTGAGTTCTGAAAAAATAGTGGTTTAAATATACCAAGGGGGAGGGCTTATGGAGAGCAAATAGTGATTTCATTTTTTTTAAATACTTAGTTGATGAGATATGAGACGCCTATAGTTCTGAAAATTCTAGCCTACAATACAGTTAGAAATCAATGACCCTATTGAATCTGCATAAATTTTTGTGCCTTACAAATCTGACTTCAATTTGATATTCAGCAGCTGTTAGAAATGATTTATTTAGAGATATGGTCATATGTCTATTGGCAGCCGATTCCAAAAATTCAGATCACGAGCTGATTTGATTATTCAAATTTGATACAACTTCGTATTATACGAACGTATCCCATATTGCCGATATGTTAATGCAGTATAGAAATAGAACTGCGGTTTTAACTACTGATATAAATCTTCCTATTCTCGATGTGGTCAAAAATATACTTTTCGTTTGCACACAACGACTTGCAGAATTATTTTTAAGACTTCTTGAAATTTGAAATAGTCTTTTGGTTCACACAGTCCATGCTGCAATCCTTACCGTATTGGCACATTCAGGACTGCGGTATAGCTATAAGAAATAAGAAGAATCCTTACCGTCGATAATAATCATGGTTGGCTTTGAAAGAACTATCCTACTGCCAGCGACAGCGGCGCAGTGAATGATGCCTTGGTCTCTAGGTGAAGCGCAGTCAATGACAAGTCGAGATCTGGTTCTTGCAATACCTCCCCAAACCGAAGGTGTAGTATTAATATCTGCTACGCTATTTCCAACCACTTCATCTAGCTATATAATGAAGAAAAATATGATTATAATAATGGAAGAGCAATATCACTTCCAGTCTTCGATATAGAATCGATTTTCTTCTTTGTAGATATTACAAAGATTGGATTTCATCTGCACTATCAGATGCTACGAGTATTGCAGCATCTACTTGAACTGGAAATGCGGCTTTAACGTTTGCTTATATCACCTTTCTAGCAAAGCATAAGGCATCAAACTAAAGTATATCAACTGCCCGGGATATAGATCCTTACAAAAGCGATAAGTGAGCTGACGTCAATAAAAACTTTACTCTGTGTTTGATTTAATATACAGTTAAATTTTCTGTGACCCTGAAATGATCTCATGTACATCAAACAACAGTTTAAGATACCTGGCGTAGGGGCTCTGTTCCTCGAAGCCAATAAATTTGAGGCGCAGGACTTCCAATCGCCTCACATTCCAATTCAATGTGTGATCTACGTTAGAAAAATTGAGATAATCAATTCCCATTATCAGTTTGTGGATGAGACGAAATCAAATGAAATCAAAAATCGTATTTACCTTAAGGGAACACTGATAGCACCTGGCGGACTTTTCGGCATCTGTACCCATTCCTTGTTGATTATCTAGAATTTCGAAATTGGAACATTTGAGAATTAGTAATGCCAATACAATCTCATTCCCAACGAATCTTCAAAGCCGAAATGAAAATTCTATTTCATACTCTTAGCTTCGATTTATTGGAAAAATCTCATCTCGGTGATCTACGGTTTCGAATTCAGGACCACGCGTGCAATGCAAAATTACCCAGGATTTCCCATTCACGCATTGCATTATTACTCGCCATTGTTAGGGAGGATGAAAGAATAATGGAATAAGTTCCTAATAAGTTCGGTCAGAGGACATGACACAGAGTTGTTCAGATTTTCGAAAGCGTACTGTAACTAACGGCTACATCTTCATTTACCTTAAATTTATTTTTTCCCTTGACGGGTTGTCGCGTTTGAGAGATGACAACCGGTGGCGCCACCACAACGTCACCATCGATCTCATTCCCCTCGATCACCCGATCATCGTCGGCTTCTTGGACGCGACCCCTCAGGAAGGACAACGGGCTGCCATTCGCAAATTCGAGAATTGTAGACACGAGCAGAAAGCCCGCCGAGCATATCAACACCAGTCGATGCATCTGAAATCATAGACTTCTATGTCTGAAATAATGAACATAACCTTTCCCTTCACTTTGCGAGCCTCGAATAGATTGTAAACTAGATTTATTATCCGAGAATATACGACGTCTTCAATAATTAGTCGATAACAACTCAACTATAGTTAGACAGTAATGGTTGGAGGTTTATTATCACAGAGTAATAGTTAGACGATTTGATGTAAGGGAGAATGACACCCTAGTATGCCTGTAACCACGGCGAAATCTGAACATTAATAGCAAAAAATCTCGCGACGTTCAAATAATAAGATATTAAACCTATGGTACAGCGAATTCCGAATTACGTAAGTAAATACATACATGGATGAATGAGGAATTAGCGATAGTTGAATGGTAGTCTTCCTGCCCGCAGCGATCGAATGAATTATAAATTCACCATGAAAAGACGTCGTGGCGCGATCCTTCAGGGGATAAACTACGTGGTAAAAAAAATTCGATGGATACATTAACTATCGGTTGCGTTATCTAATAATGTGTTTGTAATTTGAATTCGAACGGCGCTGCAGCCTGAAAATTGTGCCGATTTATGATTGATTGATTCATTATACAGCAATAAATTGCTCTGTTCAAACCCGATCCGGCAATAATAACGGGCTAGCCAATTATTGAGTGAGCCGAAAGGCGTGTAAGATATCCCGGGTACTTTCCGAACATCTCGAACATAAATTTCCTAAGCTCGTATGTAGGGAGAGAGAGAGAGAGAGATAGAGAGAATACTAAAAAATAGGATACTAAAAAACAGTATACTAAACCCCGTATTAAAGATTTACGACTTGAGGTTCATTCAAAAAACGTCTATGATAATCGAACCTATATTTCATCTCGATGTTCTGTTGGCCGCGATGACTAGGATGCGGGATACGTGTCTTACTCCACGTTGTTATGCGGAGACAATGTTATAATAATATGCACATACAAACCCCAAAGGCCAAGAAGGATGTATTTTAATATTTATAAACCCTCGGTAAGGCCTTATAAATCCACCCGCGGATCTATGAATAATACATAGATCAGACGGGTAAAGGTCCCAGCTAAAATTTGACCGTATCGTACTACCGCACATTAAACATTATCAGTAGCACACGTACGGAGTAGCACGTAGGCATCGCGATGAGTCCCTACCTGCGGCCCGTTTTTCCGTTTAACGAGTACAAGAATGACTCGATGTTTTGATAACGCACAATTTCAGGCATTTCGTAAAGCCGAGCGCACCGAATTAGGCATCCAACAAATGGGCGTTGTTAGCTTTAAATTACAGGAACTTTACCGCGGATTCGTTTAGATAATTCGTGTGCGGGTGAAAAATTGCGGTAAAATTATACAGAAATAAAGAGAGACAAGGAACTGCTGCTGACTGGCACAAACCGGGACGATGTATACATATAAACGAGTTCTCCGGAAACTTTTGATGTATGTGTATAAGTTAATTAGGATACCGCATCGCGCGATCGTTTGGTCTTTTAAAACGCTCTGCTTACGAGTTACGCAGCTTATTATTATACACGTGAGCGTCGACGCGCGTAGCGCGCCGAGTCCGTCTGATAAATGCATCCGAGTTTAGTGCTTGAGAAAATCACATGCAGAGCGTATAAAAGTCGCGCTGTGTGTGAAACTTGACGAGCCGTAAAGTTCCGAAAATCTCTTCTCTTATGCACGTTTATTACAAGTACACGCGCACACACATGCACACACAGGAGAGTACAATCATCAGTCGGATCTCTAGATGCTCTTACCTTCGGTCCCGTTGACCCGGTTCTCCTAGAAAACGATGACGTAAAGAAATCTACCGGACATTGCTTATTTATTCATAGAAACTCGATGAGGTTCGCATTTGATTATCGTTTGGCGCGCGGGCCAGGGGCAAACTTTATGCGACGAGCCAGAAGAGCTCGAAGCAAGAGAGAGAGAGAGAGAGAGAGAGAGAGGGTGGAGGAGGAGTGGGAGGGAGGAAGAGAGAGATGAGAGAATAAATACGTATATACATACGTGCATATCTCGTGATACATCTGTATATCGATATTGAATCATAGATTTCGTCATATTTTATGTGGATTCACCAGATATGTTATGGAATTTGGATATTAGGCACATGTATGTATATATATATATATATATATACATATATACATGTGTGTATATATATATATATATATATACACACACACATGCATGTGTATGTATATATATTCATCCAGCTACGCCGAATTACAGCGATATGAGATTCAAATTCGCGGAGAATCGTGCGGCGACGCCGCGGACCGCGAGATTTGAGATCGCGAGAGGCACGTGTCACGAATTTCATGTTTTAAAGATAAATCTATCTAATAAATAATACAGAGCCAAGGGCGATCAACTAAACATACATTTTACAGACACACATAATATACGTATACATATATATATATATAAATAAGGTATAAATATGGCGACGTCGGTAAGTATTTCTATGAGTCGATTCGAAAAATTGGCTGATGTGCCGAACGCAAACCTCGCGCGACGACGTGCTGCTGCAGAGTTGCGCGAATAATGCCTTATATACACGATATTATACGCACACACACACACACACACACCCGTAGTTATTCACGTCCGGATGTCGTAAACGATAAATTTTTTGTGTGTAATTTAACTCCGCAATACAACGACCGCGAGTTACACGTACGGGGAGAATGGAGACGTGTACACATGTGTCTATTATACATATTATACATGTTGAACATAGGTACAATGTATAATAAACCATGTATGCGCACACCTATACCTGTTTAATCAAATACGATCGTGGAACTCCGCTGATCATTGAGCAAGCTTAACGATGTTTTGTTTATTATCTATATCTGGTTTCCCTGTCTTTCATTCATTCATTCATTCATTCATTCATTCATTCCTTATATTTCTTTATTTATTCCCTGCGCAAGATACACCGTATCATTTCTTTTAAACTTTCCCGGAATATTGTAGCAGCGCTGATACCCGGCATATCTATGTTCTACCCAACGTATCCAGGTATACGATGCAGGTTGCAATTAATGCTGACAGGATGGATGGACGTGTATAAATTGTTACCTGACCACAATTCCCTCGTGCTGCAGTGATTACACGGCATAGGTATAAAAGCGTATCGCACCTGTATATGCAATATACGCGAATTATTCTCGTCATTTATATCCGTACTGAAATTAATCTTCTACTGTTACTTGAAAGAAAAAGACGAGAGAGAAACACGAAACAAAGAAACTATAATCCCTCTCAACTAGAATAATTCCAAAGTTCGGGAATTGGAAGAAAGAAAACGGTGTTCCTTGCCCGATAGCGAATTATACAACTAACAAAAAAAAAAAAAAAATTCCGGTGAGCCGAACAGGCGGAAGAAGGAACGAGGATCAACTCCAAAAAAATTTGAGCATTGTGTCGTGCTGACGATAATTATAGCGAATATGGTAATTTTTATCTGTACAATTCGTATATATTCTTACCGTGATACGTTTAATTGGAAATGCATTTTTTACTGCCTTATCATGTGCAGATAACGACGTGATATCTATAGAATTTTTTATCACCCGAGTTATCGTTCTCTTTTCTTTCAACAATAAAAACGCCAATGCAACAACGCAAGCAACAATAATATGTTATTTTCTACTCACCGATGAGACGACTGAGGATATACAGAAGCTACAGTGGCAGATATGTACGATAGGACGACAATTAGCCGAACCTTTTTACAATATCTATATCCGAATGCTCTGTGTAATAGAACGCGTTGCAGTAAATAATGCGCGATATCGTTATCGTTTATCTACGTGAAAAAACTCTCTTTATATAAGACCGCGTTCAACCTGGGAACTGATTTGCAGAGGGTTAGTGTCGGTCAATTTATACGTTTCAAAAACAACAATGCTGTCCCTCGCTGTTACTGGATTGGCTAGCGCTGGTTAGGATTAAGGCGGGTAGGGGGAGAGGTTTCCCATGGCAACCAATCATTTCCAACATTTTAGTATACTTGGTTCTCCGTACCGCGCGGTGTACGCAGGCACACACAAACGTGCGCACGCAACCCATACGTAAGCATATTTTATATATATGTATGCAAGGTATGCCTGATATTATACCACTTAAAAGGTTTTATTTCTTGGAAATTTCTCCCACTGCGGTATCAATCAATTCGCATTGTAGCCGTTGATTTTACATTTGATAAATCTATAACAACTACCCTTTCACACTCTTTCACTGCACTGCGTATATACATTTCAAAGCTGCAAGGGGCAACTGCTGCAGAGGTGATTGTTGGTAACAACGGAAAAATGATTTTAAACTGTTCACACTGCACATGCTGTTACGCCAGTTATAATGCAATAATGAGGAAACAAAATTCTACACAAGTAACATTAAAAAATAGAATCTCTGTCCGTATACAGTACGAACGATTTTTCTCTTTTTTCCCCGGTCCTCGATTTTCATGAATTATCACGGTGAGATTTCAATTTTCGTAACATTAAAGTCATAACGGAAACAAGTATAACTGCGGTATTCGCATATGCGATTCTATCCCCATGGGTTTTACGGCAAGGAGAATTTGGCGTGTCAATCGTTTTACATACATTCAGAAGAAGAAGCGGTTAATTAAGAACGAAAGCGGAGAACGATCATCATTACAACGTAAAGAGGAAGTTCGTTTTGATCTTTTTAAAACTAGTTCAATTCATCCGATGACGAATACGCACATACTCCGAATCTGTGTATGCGCGTTACTTATATACACACATTCAATGCCTGCTGGTATATCTGTATCGATACAAGCTCAGGGTAACCACGAGAGACACGGTTACACTTTTCGCGGAAGTATCATCAGCTCTGCCGAATCCGTTCGAGTGCTGCCTGCGGATGGTAATTAAAGTTACAGCACATGATGCAAATTACCACCCTGCGCTGCGCAGCTTGCAAAAGAATAAAAGCTACAGTGAGCTTCTGTCTCACGGTTCTGTCGTCATCCCGTCTTTGGGTTTCAATCTTGGAATCTAGTAATTGTTATCTCGTTCTGAGAAGAACTTCGACTTATTACGTATCACTTATGTATATATACCAACGCTATGCGCAGTGTGGACACCTCGAAACGTGACGGATGCGAGGAGAAAGAAGCAAACAAGAAAAAACGTCGTCCAATATTTCGGAGACAAAAATCAATTGACACAAATTAAATTTTTTTCACAAAATACGTATAATGTATAACAATGTCGATATGTTATGTAAATAATTATACAGGTTGATGGTATGTATGTATAATATATATATCGGCATGTCTGGCTAACGAGACGCGTTTCCCCCGCAGCGAAAAGTGAACAATCTTTCAATTATCATTACCATTAGCTAATGATGCATATATTGAAAATCAAACGGCTATTATATTGCCTCATTTTATTTCCTCCTCCTCCTCGTCATCCTTCTCGTCATTATTTCCAACTGTGAACAAATTGTTCAACAACGAATCGTTTCATTTTTCCTTCCCTTATTTTTTATCCTGCAATAAATGCAGATCACTTTATCCTATTTTCAGGCACGAAAACTCAAGTAGGTATACTCTGATATTATACTTCAAAGTACAATGAGTGTTCTCCGCGGAATGCAGGAAACTGTCTCAACGATTCGTAGTTTCCTCTGACGTTATTACTTCTTGTCCGTGAATATCTAATAACTAATTGATTCCTAGAAGTATATGAAGAAGGAGAGAGGACGAAAAAGAGACAGAGACAGAGAGAGAGAGAGCCGTAAATTACGCATTAACACATACCGACCTCCTTCTGTCAAGGGAGAGACAAAATTCTCCCGTTTGTACATACGTAATATCTAATGATAATGGGAATAAAAACGAATACCCCGTTCCTATTATCCGCGTGTCTTCACTATAACTTAGGTGGGTGGTTTAACCGGTGCAAGGTGCGCACGTTCGTATATGTTTATGTGTATATGTAGTACATATGTACACCAGAGTGTACGGTGATTTTTTTTTTAAAAAGAATTAGTGATTCATCGCCGTACATGCGGTGTGTGGTATACATACATATATAAAACGAGAACGATTTCAATGCGTGGAAAACAGGTTTCGTGGGAACCGAGCGAGATTTAATAACATACGAATATGCACTCACAGGTGTTACGAGTGCCCATGTATTTGTATGTACATACGCGTCATAAATGGGATACATATTATATGCACAAAAATTGAAGAATCGGTAGCTAATTTGTGACGTAACGATGCATCGAAATGTTGCAAATAGGAATATATTGTGAACGCGCAACAACCTACATGTATGCAATGCGAATTCCTGCACGAACTACAGAGTCGAAGGAAGACGAAGTCACAGACGAAGAGACGAAGATGACGAATGAAAAGAACGAGGAAGAAACTTTAAAAGAGGAGAAGAAAAACGGAGGGCAAAATCTTTCTGTAGGTACGATAAATTCAGCTTCTCCCATGCTAATTCCAAGGTTAAACAGCAGTCAGAACTTAATCTCCATATTTATATTCTTGGCTGTGAGAAAAAGACGACAGAGTGGCGAAAAGGTGAGGAGGAAGAATCGTGAGTGAAATTAAAAAAAAAAAAAAATAAAAAAAGCCAGGGAAGAAAAAAATGCCCAACATTGCTGTATACATACAAATAGATAAACAAAAAACCGCAAACACGGGAGAAAAAAACAAGAAAAGTACACCCGTAACACCATACTCGAAGTTCTCGAAAGATGTTGCGTTCGCAAAATCAGTTGCAAAAAAAAAAAAATTATAAAAAATGATTGAAAAACTAGAAAATTTGGAATGAATTTTCCTTTTATACGAAAACATGTTTCCAGTTTACGAGGTCTCTTTACCAAATAAAATATGCCTGTCACATATAATATGGAAAATAGATAAAGGGACAGATGAACTTTGTGTGGATAAAATGTTACCCTAACGAAGCAGGTTTGCAGTTTTTAAATGAAAAATTTCTCAAAAGACGATCGCCTTTGAAATCAACTTGGGTAAAGCATCCCTTTTTCCTCGTTCTGATGATTTATGTCTAATTACGGCTAATTGTACAACAGCCAGAGCCTTGAAATAGAGCCGAGGGTGATAATTAATAGGAAGAAAATAAGGATGAGTGGCCACGAAGAAAGGAGAAGGGCGTCACGCTGCTCCTGATATTACTATTAATAAAAGATATATTGAGCAAAATTGATCGTTAATAAATGGACAAACACGAATACCGCTTACGACCGACGGGTAGATGGTTAAAGGCGGATAGTGGAAAAGAGACGAAGAAGGCGTCAACGCACGTATTAGACAGTACAATTAATTGGACGATATAATTGTTCTGCGGTACATGATGTCGCGGGTCAATTGCAAACAGCGGAGAGGGCGCGTATGATAGAATTTCGCAATCTAAATTTTCGGTTCGCTGGGCTTTCGTCGGCAGCGAATTTGTAACTAAACTATTCTTGCCGCGATTCTGTTCGGCGTGTAATAACGTCTGTAAAACGACCAGCGCTGGAAACCATTTTAGAGCCAAAATAGAATTCGAATCGAGAGGCAAACAGGGGCCATGTTGATTTTATACCATAATTCAAATTCATTTATCAAATGGTCGAGTATTTTCTTTTCGACTTTTCGGGTTGGTTTTGGAAACTGACCAGTCACACGTGTTTGACTCGTTCACATCTCAGAACAAATCGTGGTTCCAAGATTGTGCTTTGAAATTCGAGAATTGCATTTGTCTGCGAGAATAATACTCTTCAACTCATATTTACACTGTTTGCCCGACGATGTGGACGCGGTGCGTTCTTAAATTAGAATTACATAGCTGCGTCAGTGTTTAACTTACGCGCGAGCCCAACCCTGTACAAAGTCATTCGTTTCGACTGATTGCTAATTAAGGCACATCACTGGGGTTTCTCGCTGCGCGATCGATAATTCATTAATTTTTACATCAGAATCAGATAAACACGTTTATCGTAACACGTGCCGTAAATATATACATTTATAAAGTATGAATGTAAAAAGAAATTAATGTACCTCCATATACGTGTACGTATATGTATAAAGTGAGGATGAGAAAGTGGCTCATCGGTTGCGAGAGTTCGCGCCAGTTTTCGCCGGACATCACCGGATCCTGCCTGATCACCTTCAGCTTTCAATATGAATGCCGATTCACGTGCATTATGCTTATGCTGTGTGCAATACGTAGATTAAAATTTGTCCTTGCCTCGTCGCCCCATTTCCGATCAATTTTTACTCTTTTTTTTTCTGCAGCACCCATTCTCCTCTTCTCTACTACTACTATCTTCTTCGCATCTCGCGCGTTTTATGTTACAGAACAACGCCAGTTAACTCCTTATTTCTTCACATCGTTTTTTTCTTCTTCACTGTAGTCTTCTTCTTCTTCTTCTTCCACTTCCCTCACCGCCAAATCAGCTGTATGTGAAAGTCAAGGACTCTACGTAATAAGTGCAAAATAAAATCGGCAGCTACGCACGCAATTCATATCTTGAAATACAGCGCATGGTCGTAATTTCTTAATCCCACACCGCGTTATTTTCACTACAATAATAATGACAATAATAATAGAAATAACGTCAATACCGATAATTTGTGTCAATAATATTACTTATTATAACAACAAGTATTATTATTGTTTTCGTTATCAGCAAAAAATAGAGCAGGATCAGATTTGAAAATGCACTGAATTTGGAATAAAATTTTTCTTCTTTACCTTTGTGATATATATATATATATATATATATATATATATATATTAAATGATAAGAAATAAAAATTTGGGAAGATATCAATCATTCAAAGAACACCATGAGGATAGTCTGGTTCATATTTCATATATTGACACAATTTGTAAATATATTGAAGTTAATAGAGATGCGATTTATTTGCAACAATTGTACACACAGCGTACTATAATATATGTTACATATACGAAATAATTTAGCTAAGGGTTTCATTTCTTTTGCTTGTCTCTACGACTACGTTTTTCACGATTGTAATGCTTGTAAATTTATTTTCTACTTTCATCATACTCTAGATTTGGCAATAATCTTACTTGGGTTTCCACGCTTCAATTTTAGGACGAGTCGTACTATAAGGCATGTAAGCATCTCTCGTTCCCGTCATATTTTCTGTATGATCAAGCATCCACTTGTAGTTGGGACGAGATGGATCCTTGTATGGAGGTAGATCAGTCTTGTAATGCAACCAGCCGAACCATTCGGGAGGCACTTGAGATGCGTTGTAGTCTAGACCAACATGATCGGCATATTCAACCCAACGATTGCGTCCTAAAATGGCCCAACAAACGAGTTTTATCAATTACGAAGTTATAGAAAAAGAGAAGCAAACAGTTGGAAATGTTTGTAGTTTCATATTCGTAACAGAATTGTCACAAGGTATTAATTTACACAAGGTCAATATTATGGTCTGGCTCAAGGGCAATCTGGGGCAAAAGTAGGCGGTTATGTAATAAAAAATAAAACAGCCAAGTGAATTTGAAAAGTAGACGACATTGAAGCATTCTTTACTTCTTATTGCTTTCTTTCTCTTCTCCCTTTAACCGGTAAGTGGGTAGAAGAAAAAAGAACAAAGAAAAGAAAAGAAGAGAAGAGAAAAAGAAATTGCTTAAACCCAAGTCTTACAGCTCTTGTTTCAGCTAAGGATTGCGACTAAACAAAGCGTGTGCTTACACCTTTTGTATGCTGGGAATGTTGGATGTTGTAAACATTATTTGAAAATACAACGATATTTGGCTCCAGCTACAGTTAGCATCTTGTGAATCATGTGATGTATTTACTGCGCAGTAATAGCAGGTATAAATGTAAATATAAAACCGGTGATAGAAATTGGGAAAGAAGTAATTGAGAAATCTAAACTTCACCTAAGAACAAGATCGACAGAATAGGGTATAAGATGATGTTTCAGCATTAATTTAACAATATAATAATTACCATAAAAGTGCATGTTATTTTCGAAGTAGCGATTCCCGTATTTGTCCTCGCCAATCAAAGTTCCTGATTTCAATTCATCCCGTCTACAGAAAATAATGATAAAACAAGCGTTGATGGTAATACGTAACTCGAAGAGGCTTATCTTCATATTTTGATAGCATAAATGAACGTTAGTATAGGTTAGGTCGAAACAATATTCGACCAATAGTTAAAAAACGCTGTACGATACAAACCTGTACAGAGCTCGTAATGATCCTCGTATGCCACCATTATCTCTTACAATCTGGAAAAATCTCACGACTTTATCAACTCCAAAAAATTTCGCCATCTTTTTTAAATCAACAACGTTGACTGTCTGCTGCAGCTAGACATGTAAATGTTAACAAATTATGTAAATACAAAATGGCTGCGAGAAATTCGATACGCGGTTTAGAACCATAAGCTAAGCCATAGCTAAGCAATAAAGATGAATGACCAAATGATAGCGAATCTAAAATTTATAGCGATTCTTTAATTTATGTTTGGAATACGATTAAATAGTCTTCAATTCGTCAACATTGAATTTTTGGGATCTTATTGAAGATTCGCTAGTCCCAGAAGTTTGTCCAGTCCTTAGAGCATATACTATTGGAGGTAGCCTCACGGTTACAGAAAGTGTGACAGAGGCATGAGATGGAGTAGTTGTGCCATGTCCGCCATGTACAGCCTGTCTCTCTCGCTCTACAACCTGGTTCGCCGATACCTCTTTTCTCAGCCAATAAAATGCAAAGCGAGAGAGACAGAATATCCAGGGTAACCCGGGGAGCCCGGGGACATACCTATATCTCGCTGTTTCATCACTATGGCCACAGTTTTACGAGGTTACCGACAGCCCCCTGACAATCCAATTTTTTCGAGTCTATTTTGATCTCCCGCGCCACTGCGTGGCGCTAGTAGTCCTGCTCACAATGTGCGGGTCTACGTACGACCCGTTTGAATCTTGTTATTCCAAATTTATTATATAGAAATTACACATACTTATATCATAGCTAGAAAATGAAGTAGGAATTGATACAATAGAACCCTGACTTTATTATTATGTCCGTACATTTAATGGCTTTCCTCGACAATTCCAGGGTTTCGGGATCACACGGCACAGTAAAACAATGTAATTTTTCCGTGTTCGTTTGGTAGACAGAGGTACCGCCCGGTACAACAGGCGAAGGCATTGTAAACGTACGAATAAAAGCAATAAAAATCAGAAAGAACTATAGTTTATATCGGTTATATGCGTTATGTCGAGGTTAGAATCAACGTAAACAATGCTGACAGCAGATTTGCGGGCGGTGATTGTCGCCGGGGGGTGAAGTGGGGGTAGGGGTAGAGCAAGTTACTATCAGCGCTACGTAGCGGCGGGGGACGTTGAGGCGGACTGCCTGTTATATTGAAATCTAGTCGAGTGCCGGGGGGCTAGTTGCCGACATAGGTAGTCTGCAGTAGTCTATGCTCTAAGTACCGTTTCGAGCCAACTTCATACATACGCTTACATTCAGTTTGATTCAGTTACTCAGTGAATCTCGGTGAAGTGAGAGAAGCTTTGATAATTATTATCGAGTTGATTGCGATTGTACCATAATACTGTATTTTTCATAACTGTAACACAGTTGTTGGATAATATTCTTTTTCTGCTGTTAAGGTGAGTAAAATTTTAGAAAAACTTTTCTGGCGATCAACAGTAATTATTCCATACAATTGAAGAAATCATACTTTTGTCTCCATTTTTATACCTCATTCATGAGGTGCTGAGTGTGTATTTACCCACTAAACAAATCTCGGTAGTCCCCTAATTAAGGCTAAGAATCTTTGCCACTGTTGAAAACCGTCCAATTATCAGTGAGAATTTCTTTTCTTCACATTTAACCAGTCAAGTAACCTCACATATGGCTCAAACAGTTTCTAAATTATCTGTTGAAATGTTTACTCAATGCTTCAACTTCAGTACCACTCCAATTTCTTTGCACTATTGAGTATCACAAGCTGCAACCATATTTAAAGCTACTGCAATTATTACTCATGTATTTCAGGAGCGAAATTTCCACACCAAGAAATAAAGAAAATGTCAGATTCAGAGGCTAGTAATTTTTCGGACAATGACAGTGACGCGGGAGGCCGTGGTGGTGGTGGAAGTGAAAGCGAGCCTGAAGACAACCGTTCGGTAAAATCTGGAGTCGGTAGCGACGCAGGTAGTGGACACCGTTCTCGTAGCGTATCGAGAAGTAGGAGCAGAAGCAGATCAAGATCACAATCCAGAAGTCATTCAAGATCGAGATCACGCTCTCGTTCCGGTTCTGGGTTAGTAAATACTAAATTTGTGTTAAGCACCAAGTCATGCACAATAATCTTGTTCTTTTACAAAGGGACTTTATGCCAATGATATTTTTGTAAGTTTTGACACCTATGGTACTGAAAAGTGAGGTCTGAAATAACAATACCCCAAAGCCATTCGACCCCGCCGCATATAGTTTTCGAAAAAATCGATTTTGAATTACTACGAGCGTGTTATGTACATTAAACGGTAAGCATCCGACAGCAAGGTCCGTGGTACACCGGGTAGCGTACCAGGTGAGTAATCGTTGAATTGCTGATAAGTTTTTGCTCACATCACTTACTTGTCGATTTGATCAAATTTATGCTCATTGACAGATATTTCGTGATTTTCAATGACAAAGGCGGATCTTGCTTTCGCTTACCTCTCGTTTCAAAAGTTGGGCTTACTGTTGAAAATAGTAATTCCTAACCTCTAGAGGATCGGAAAACCGATATATCTGCTGACCCTGTGATATAAATTTTGTATATAGTTCATACATGATATCAGACACTAATTTGGGTACTTTTCAAGGGCTATTTTAACTCACAAATCCCGGGCGTCTAAAGGTTAACCAACAATATTTGTGATAAATTAAATTTTCATAAAAAATCTGCCAGCCTTCCTGAAATTCTACAGAAATGTTCTGTGCAGTTGCAGCTGTATCTCGCAAGTAGGTAATACTAGGAAATGGCTCGTTGGCCCATTGTAGGCCCACACGCTAGTATAACGTACCTGCTGAAATTCTTAATATTTGTCATAAATTAAATTTTCATACAAAACCTGCCAGCCTTCCTGAAATTCTGCAGAAATTCTCCCACAAGCCCATAATGGGCCGAACAGCGATATCCTAGAATTACCTACCTGCGGAACTCAGCTGCAATTGCACAGAAGATTTCTGCAGAATTTCAGGAAGGCTAGCAAGTTTTGTATAAAAATTCAATTTATCACAAACATTGTTGGTTAAGAATTACTATTTTCAATGGTAAGCCCGACTTTTAAAGCGAGAGGTAAGCAAAAGCAAGATCTGTCTCTGTCATTGAAAATCATGAAATGTCCGTTGATTAACATAAATTTGATCAAATCCGCACCTAAATAATGTGAGCCGACATATAAAAGAAAAAGTAAATGAATATAAAAAAGTTACTCATGGTAGTTATCGTACCAGCGATCCAGCGATTACTGGCCTAGTATGCTACCCGGTGTGCCATGGACCTTGCTGCCGGGTACTTACCATTTATTGTACATAACACGTTTGTAGTATTTCAAAATCGATTTTCTAGAAAACTGTAGGCCGTGTCGAACAGCTTTGGGTAATTGTTATTCGAGTTCTCACCTTTCAGTACCATAACTATGAAAAATTACAAAAATGTCATTGGTGTAGTGTCGCCTTGTTAAGCCGAAATTTAATTGTGAATAATATTTTTTCTTTCCATGCAAAAGTTCGGATGCTGGAGGTAGCCATCGAGCGGATGAGGCTGAAGAAGCTCATTCTGGTGATGATGAAGAAGTTGAGGCTGAGGAAGAACCAGAAGGTGAGTCTTTAACACAGTTGTGACTGATTTGATAAGGCAGATGTGATTATCGAGATCTCATGTACTTTTTTCAGGGGAAGATTTGGATGGTAGCAGTGATTATGACGAGGAGGAGTACGAGGATGACGACAGACCAAGCCGGAAAAAGAAGAAGAAAGACAAGTCAGTTACATGATCCGATCCATACATTAATTGATGATTTTTTAACTGATAATCCTTAAAGAAATACGGCATGTATTCCGTTTACCTGCTATTCTTACAGATTTGGTGGTTTTATTATCGACGAGGCTGAAGTGGATGACGAAGTTGAAGATGACGACGAATGGGAGGATGGAGCGCAGGAGATAGGAATTGTTGGAAACGAAGTGGACGAATTGGGGCCGACTGCACCTGAAATTGAGGGAAGACGTCGAGGCACAAATCTGTGGGAGTGAGTAAAAGGATAAGGATATAAAAATCAAGAAATACACGGAACAGTTTGCCAAATAACCACATCTATACCTGTGCAATAATCAGTGTTGACCAGTGTCTAACAATAGCTATCCCGCGAATTTAGTTCACAGAAAGAAGATGAAATTGAAGAGTACCTCAGAAAGAAATATGCCGACGAATCTGTCGTTTCGCGTCACTTTGGAGATGGGGGTGAAGAAATGAGCGATGAAATTACCCAGCAAACGCTTTTGCCTGGTGTGAAGGACCCCAATCTCTGGATGGTCAAGTGCCGTATCGGTGAAGAAAAAGCCACCGTGCTCTTACTCATGCGAAAATTCATAACATATCAGTTTTCAGGTACGATGGTTCAATTTCCCAATTGCAATATTTTATTTTTCCATTTGCTAAGCGCTCTTTCCTATTTAATTCGCAGGAGAACCATTGCAAATAAAGTCCGTTGTTGCGCCCGAGGGCGTTAAAGGTTATATTTACATCGAGGCATACAAACAGCCTCATGTAAAGGCCGTTATAGAAAACGTCGGTAATTTGAGAATGGGTATTTGGAAACAACAAATGGTTCCGATCAAGGAGATGACGGATGTACTGCGTGTCGTCAAGGAGCAAACTGGCTTGAAGGCAAAGCAATGGGTTCGTTTAAAGAGAGGAATATACAAGGATGACATAGCGCAAGTGGACTATGTGGATTTGGCGCAAAATCAAGTACATTTAAAACTGCTACCGAGAATAGACTACACGAGACCTCGAGGTGCCCTAAGAACTGCACAAAGTGAATCCGAGGCACTGAAACGCAAAAAGAAAAGACGACCACCGGCAAAACCTTTCGATCCAGAAGCGATCCGCGCAATCGGTGGAGAGGTGACCAGCGACGGAGACTTTTTAATATTTGAAGGGAACAGATACAGTCGAAAAGGGTTTGTTATTTTAATCACTTAAGCTCCGAGTTTCTAACACCAAAAAATTAGGTCTAACTGAACTTTTACCGTTTAGATTTCTCTACAAAAATTTCACGACAAGTGCCATTATCGCCGAAGGTGTTAAACCGACGCTCTCTGAACTGGAGAGATTTGAAGAAGCTCCCGAGGGTATAGACATAGAACTAAGCGGCACTCCGACTACAGGAGTTTCTGCCGGTAAAGAGGATCAGGCAGTTACTCATTCATTCAGTAATGGCGACAATGTAGAAGTTTGCGAGGGAGAATTGATGAATTTACAAGGAAAAATTGTATCAATTGATGGTAACATGATAATGGTCATGCCAAAGCACGAGGAACTCAAAGAAGCCTTAGAATTCCAGGCAAATGAGTTAAGAAAATACTTTAGAATGGGAGATCATGCAAAGGTAATCTTTTTACAAATCTTGGATTCCGTATTTGTATTATCTTTTATTCAAACGGTTCCAAATTGTCAATTTTTCAAATTTGCAGGTAGTAGCTGGTAGATACGAAGGAGACACGGGGCTGATTGTACGTGTCGAACAAAATAGGGTTGTTCTTTTTTCCGATTTATCAATGCACGAGCTAGAGGTACTCCCACGAGATCTACAACTTTGTTCTGACATGGCAACCGGCGTTGACAGTCTGGGTCAATTTCAATGGGGTGATTTAGTACAGCTCGATGTTCAGACCGTCGGTGTAATCGTTCGATTGGAGCGCGAGAATTTTCACGTATTATCGATGAACGGAAAAGTAGTCGAGGCGAGACCTCAAGGTCTTACAAAGCGTCGTGAAAACAGAAACGCAGTCGCGTTAGATTCGCAGCAAAACACGATCCAGAAAAAGGATATAGTGAAGGTATGTTTTCGGATTTTCTAAGAACATCGAGTCCAAAAAATGTATCCAAAATGTTAACACAATTCTCAAATTAACTTGAAAGGTAATCGATGGACCGCACGCAGGCAGAGGAGGTGAGATCAAGCATCTTTACAGAAGTTTCGCGTTTCTGCACTCGAGAATGTATCTGGACAACGGAGGAATATTCGTATGTAAAACTAGACACCTTCAGCTAGCTGGAGGCAACAAAGCTGGAATGGGCCCTGCGATGTCGCCATCGTCCGGATTTATGTCTCCCAGAATCGCATCACCGATGCATCCAAGTGGGTAGGTATCTAAAATGAGAATTCTTGCCGCAAAAATCGTATGTACTTCTCTCAAGAAAAATTTAACCAATGAATTTACGCTCTCATTTAACCAGTGGCGGGTTCGGAAGAGGTGGCGGAGGTGGCGGAAGAGGCAGAGGCCGAGGTGGAGGTGCGAGACGTGACAGAGAGCTGATCGGAACAACGATAAAGATAACGGGTGGGCCATACAAAGGTAACGTTGGAATAGTAAAAGACGCAACAGAGAATACGGCGCGTGTAGAACTTCACTCGACGTGTCAAACGATATCTGTGGATCGTTCACACATTGCGAACGTTGGCGTGCCGACCAAGGATGGTGGATTCAGTAGCTACAACCGGACCCCGGCTTACACGGCCGGTGGTCAGACTCCAATGTACGCTAGAGATGGTTCAAAGACTCCGATGCACGGTTCGCAAACGCCGATGTACGAAAGTGAGTACTGAAAAAATCTAAAACACCGTTTATACTACGGTGAATGATCAGTGAAAACACAACAGTGGCAAATGTCATTCAACTTGTTCTATTTTTGCAGACGGCTCGCGCACGCCTCATTATGGCTCGATGACCCCTTCGCACGACGGTTCTCGTACCCCTGGTCAATCAGGAGCATGGGACCCGGCTGTGACAAACACGCCAGCGCGAGCGAACGATTTCGACAATTACAGCATGGAAGAAGGAGGGTCTCCGGGTTACGCTCCTGGCTACCCTTCGACTGGCGGTCCGTTCACACCCCAAACACCCGGGACAATGTACGGTTCAGAGCAGAGCTACAGTCCCTATCAGCCGAGTCCTAGTCCGGCTGCAAGCGCAAGCGCAAGTCCGAGTCCAGCCGGTTATGTGGCCACCCCATCTCCCTCGGGAACTGGATACACTACGAGTCCGCACGGCGCGTTTGCATCGCCGTCACCGATGGGTTATAGCCCGATGACGCCTGGTAAATTAATAAAAATTTATGGGAAATTCTCTGCATGTTTTTTTCCACTAGTTCAAACTCCTTTGTATAATTTTTTCACTCGAATATACAGGCGTTGCGGGCAGTCCTTACAACCCTCAAACACCCGGCGCCGGACTTGACACTGGGGCTAGTAGTGGTATGATGATGGGCTCGGAATGGCATACCCCGGATATAGAAGTACGGATACGCGATACTCACCAGGATCCGGCTCTAGCAGGACAGCAAGGAGTAATCCGTGGAATATCGGTAAGTTATACTTGAGTGAAAAACGTCACAGTCGTCAACAAATTACATCAGCTTTAAACTTTCACCATTGCAAGAAGATTAAGAATGTGCACAAACTGATACCAAAATCATTACGTAATATCGCTTAGTTTCTTTGTAACAAATAAACTATTCCACATTTTTTTTACAGGGTGGTATGTGCGCAGTTTTTCTGCCTGCCGAAGACAGAGTGGTGAATCTTTTATGCGAGCAACTAGAGCCTGTCGTTCCATCTCGCGGCGATCAGGTCAAAGTTGTCGTCGGCGAAGATAGAGAAGCAGTAGGAATTCTTCTTTCTATTGATAATCAAGAAGGGGTCGTTAAACTTAGTACAGACGCTGTTAAGATGCTGCACCTGCGATTTCTGTGTAAAATGAAGGCTTCTACGACTTAATAAGCTATCACGAGTGTCTTGTTACAGAGTCGGATAATACGTTGCATTCTCAGTTTTTAAAAGAGACCCGTGCAGACGTTAATCTTAGGAAATAAGTTATTTTAGGGGCAATTCGTTCCGCGTCGAATATCTACAGCAATCTTAGTCTTATGTACCACGCAAAGTTTGATACAAGTTAATACAATAATTCTACTGGAACAGATCAATTTTAGTATGAAAAGAAAATGTAAATAAAGTAACGCTGCCCACAAAAAGGATTCAAAAATCTTCATTCAAAATATTCTAAGCTACGAACTTGCAAAAAATCTCAGTTGGATCATTCATTGCGCTCATTCGGATTCGGTAAAATTTAAAAACAGAATTAATTGTATCTTACAAACGTCTGCAAGTGTCGAAACTCTAACATTATGAGAATGCATTAAGTTGTTTTGCATTCAAGATTTGCGATAATTACTCGTTACGTATAGTACCTAATTGAAATGAAATATTAGTTATGATATCCCAACACTTTACATAGGCCTGAAAGATTAATAGTTGTAACGATCTAGATGGGATCTTTCTGCTGACAAATAAATTTCTATACAAAATTTAATATCAGTCGTTTAACTCTCACATTTTTCCCTCACGAACCGCTGTCTCGTGAAGTCTCAAAAACGCGAGTTTTTTTTAGTATCGCGTCGGCTAATAAGCTATGAATAAATATATCACAGTTTTACGCGAAATCAGTGAGTATCATAGGCATTCCCAAGTATACGTCTATGGTGAGTATTACAGTAAAAATTCACATTTCAACGGCAGAGAGTGGGATCTTGGGCGACCCAGAAAAATTGCATGATTGAAAGAATGTTCAAAGCCGCGTATTACAAATGAAACGTAGGAGTTTTGAATCAAAAATGTATTATGTCAACTTTTTCAGAATAAATCAAAATATTCCAGACATTTTCCGGGACTTAAGGAGCATTAGACGCCCTGTTGACACGGTAAGTAAATTCAAGCAAAGAATTTCACCAAGATAAATCACTTAGTTTATTGATTTTTGTTTGAATGTTTACATTAGTTTCCACCCTTGGCAGCCAGCCTCTTGTCACGTTCTTCAGCAATGGACAACTTGACACCCTTGCCTCTTGGCAAACTAACGTAAGCCTTAGATCCTTTGCCAATAATGAACACGTTGTTGAGCCTAAGAAAGAAAAATCAAGTTTAGAGATACCTTATTTCGAGGTGCATGAACAATCGCAAATTGAAATTATTCTACATGACAATTTGTTTGTATCCTTCCTGGGTAATACGGAAAGGTGAGCTGTGACCTGACAGTGACCTTGGAGGGACATTAATTTCATTTTGGCCAACTTTTGACTTAGACACGTTTCAAGATACAATGCCTTAGCTTCGATATGGCCAAATTCATCAAGTACAAAATTGAAAAAAAGATAAATATTTAATAGAAGGGGTTTTTCACTACCTGGTGGCAAAGGTGTGTCCTTGAGAATCTTTGATATGACAGATGTCAAAGGATCCAGGATGACGCTCACGGCTCACAACACTGCCAACACGACCCAAATTCCTGCCTCCCGTGATCATGCACAAATTGCCTTGAAAATTGGACAACAAATTGGAATAAGTTTACGAAATTCGCGTTGGGTAAACTATTACTTGCACACAAATTCGAGTATTTTCAATTCACAGAATCGAGAAGATAGCGAAAGATATGTACCAGAATCAAATCGAATAGAGTCAATAATTTTTCCTGTGGCAATGTCCAGCTGTATGGTGTCATTCACCTTGATTACAGGGTCTGGGTAACGCAATGTTCTACCGTCATGGGTAACAAGGAAGGGAATTCCTTTGGGTCCGGTTTGTACACGTTTAACTTTGCAGAGCTTGTACTGAAAATAAAAACACAGAATAATTACCACCGCGAAGTGTAAATCTCTAAAAGTTAACCTGAATGTTGCTTAAATACCTTAGCTTCCTCGGCGGAAATTCTGTGAATGGTAAAACGTCCCTTGACATCATAGATCAGGCGGAAAAATTCACCAGTCTTTTCAATAGTCACGACATCTGTAAGAATATAAAGAAAGTATAGAAGCGCATGCATTGATAGTTGCAGGGCTATTATTATTACTAATATGTTAGACATTCCATGTTTTATTAGTTGTTTCCTCCTTGGGTAATACAAATTAAACCATTTGACGGTGTATCTGTGACCATAAGAAGGATGATTTATTATCGGCCAACTTTTGACTACAGTATTATTCAAGACAAACTACCATAGCTTCGAAAGGCCGAAATACAACAATTTGTGCTAAGCGTACTTGGTCTACGAATATATAAATATTCACATCTTACCCATGAAGCCGGATGGGTAGTTGGGGTCAGTCCTGACTTTGCCATCAACTTTGATGAGGCGTTGCATAACAATTTTCTTTACCTCGCAATTCGTAAGGGCATACTTTAGCCTGTTGCGAAGAAAAATTACAAGCGGAAGAGACTCCCGTAGCTTGTGGGGCCCTGTTGATGGCCGAGGTGCATAGACACCTCCCAACTTGTCTAACATCCATGCCTTAGGCGCGTTTAAACGCTTCAAGTGCTTTTTGGGTCCGCGAGCCTGAAAATTAAATGTTTGCAATTAGTTAAGATTCTGGATCGTGCCATCAGATATAATAAACAGTAGTGAAAGTCCGTCGAGGTTATGTCGCAAAATAATTCCTACGACTATCAACCTGACTTTAAAACGACGACGAAAAGAAGAGCCTAAGATTCTTTACTGCAGCTGCGAAAGTATTAAGTAAACTGTCAAATCGCGGTTATGGTGAAAGTTTTCTGTCGTGATGTTGTTGCTTCGGCTTGCAGATTAAATACAACCTTGGTGGCTCAGGAATGCGTAGAGAAAGATTTCGAGAATTATTCCCGGAAGAATGTATGTTTATGGAGAGTCAAATAACGCGATAAATAATTTCGGAGCATTTACGGATAACTTGAGCTCGCGTGCGTGCCAAACAGACACAAGCCGAAAACACACGTTCACTTCAGACAGCCTTATCGCACTTTATTCCTCGATTTGACATAAAATTCGGATATGTTATTCCACACCGTTGATTACACTTCCATATTTTATACAATACTTATTATGGTGATGCGTGATATTGGCGATGTTTAAGGATTTGTATCATCGGTCACAGGACAAACTTACCATCTTGGATTTCTGAACGGAAAAGAGACCGTAGACTAGGGAGAAGGCTATGGAGGCGGACACGGCTGGCGAAGAAGAAGCGAACCCGAGTGACGTCGTAAATAAGATGGCAACCACTATCCGTATGGTAATACCGGTAATACTGTTCTCCTTCTTGATCGACAGAAATTACTTCCGTTTCAGTTTTTCAAATTACGTAGGAGTGATGGAAAACGCAAGTTTGATTTTCTTTGACCCACTCGATTTTATACAAAGATTGAAAATTAATATGTATTGTAATAGTGGAACGTTGATACGTTTACCGGAATTCACTTTGATAGACCAGGAAAATCCGAGTTTATCACGCTTCCACATGCGTTATACAATATTTAAATATCATTTATAGTTTAATTATTAACCTAAGAATAATATTGTAATTTGAACAATTATAAGCCGTCATTAAATATCGACTGAAGCTCACCCATTTTCCGTGACTTCATAACTTCTCGCTTCTCCTAGCTGCTCTCCTATTTATTCGTTATTAACCTTTCGTTGAAAGTAAATTCAATACATTTTTATAGTAATGGATTGTTGGTTTATTTCACCCGGTAAGGACAATTCATTGATTTTAGTCTTTGTTACATAGGTGAAAAGAAACGTGAAATAATGTATAGACCACTCAAAAGAAAAATAAATAAAAATTAACCATTTGTCTTGAATGAAGGGGGAATTTTTTATTATCAAATAATTCGTTGATTTCTAGTTTTAAACGAAAAATGGTAATAACCAAACTTGTAGTAAATTTAATTCTCTACAACTTTGTTATGAACATTTTTTTATCTACGATTGATATTTTTCCACTTGAACTATTAATTCAATATGGCGGCCGAAGCTAGAAAATCTGGAATTAGACTACCGATGAACCCCCCCCCCCCCCTCATCGATCCAACGATTACAAAAATAAAATCATGCTGTTAAATCAATGCAACTTGAGGTATTTTCTTTTTTTTACATTCCGACTGGGTTACTATTCTCGGTCTCTTTGTGCGGTCCTTTTTTAAAAATTTATTTACATTTCTTTATAATTGTATCAATCTTTTTTTTCTGGAAGTATTATACAGCAAATGTGAAGATCCTGCGAAGGAAAGGATTATTTGAGTCGAGTGATATTCATTTGATTCAACTAAATGCTATAGTCAAATGCGGCGAACACAATCCTTACTTAATTCAACAAAATACTTTTGTTGGACGAAACACTTATGACAACTTACTTGCCATCTAGGGGTGTAAGTCCCCTAGGCCTTTTTTCCCCTAAATTAAATAAAGTTAAAAAAAAAAAATAAGGTAATAATAATAAAAATGAAAAAAAATCGTGAATTTTTTTGGAAAAATAATCATTTTTTCTTAAAATTTCCATTGCATCTTTCTAGTATACTTAAATTTAATTATTGACTATATTAACTACATGACGCTTTAAGGTAAACTTGCACAATGTTCTAAAAAAAAATTTGACGTAAAAATGTTCGACAGTTTATTTTTTAAAACAATGTTTGTCGCTGGGGCTTGAAGCATCCCAGTCTGGCAAGTACGTGATTGTACCGAAGTGTGGTAAGTAAGGGTTAATATAGAATTGATTGCAATCCTTTGAATGATCATGCTGACTATCAATTTATTCAAGACTAGCAGAAATACCCGGCATTGCCCAGGTTATAATTTTTTCTTTAATCGTTAAAATAAAATCACTTGGAAGATTCATAATAGAGGGAGCGTCCATAAATGACGTCATCGAATTTTGAGTTTTTGATCCCCTCCCCCCACTTTTATCATCTTCTGTCAGACTTAACGACCCCCATTCCAAGTGACAACAAAAAAATTTTGTTCGTTTTTAGTCATTATCAATTTCGATCACTCGAAACTTGGCATTATGCTTTCTTCGTTTGTAATACGTCTGATTATAAGTTCATGTAACTTTAGCCATCTCCAACTTCTTTCAAAATTCGAAAAGTTTTTTATTGTTTTAATTTTGTTGTTTTACAACGGGCTGTACATAGGTTTGATACCTGCCTTTGAGTTTAGCTCAAATTCAGTATGTGCGGTGATATATGCTGATGTAGTATTTTTTGATTTGCTGTATACGCGTACAATTTCCGCTTTTTAAAAATACCTAGAGCAATATCCCTTTGCTAAACATTCATTGAAAATCTTGCTTAGAAGTTCAGCTATAAATATACGGGCCAGCTTGTTTCAATATGTTTGCATGTAGTTGATCTAAACAAGTCATTTTATTTTTTAGTAGACTTATTGTCTATACTGGTTTAGAGATATTAGTAGACTTCAAGAATATTGACTCCCTTATGCTTCTACTATTTGATTCATTACTAACATAGGCGTCAACCGATGCCATAATTTGGGATAGATTTTTGCCTACCGTACCAAAGAACTTATTGAATTTATTAGCAATATTTACATCCTCAGAATTACACATTTATCACAGTCTAGCTTACTTATTTTAGCCTTTCCCTTAATTTGTCTACCTACTTTATTATTAATATATTTCCGTATTCTTTCATTACCATTTTCTACCTTTTTTATATATTCTGAGCCATTTTGTTGCTTTGCAAATTTAATAATTCCATTTAATTTATCAGAATATTGTTCACATTTTCTTTTCCTGATTATTAAGATCAACTTACCATTTTTTATATATATTGTTTTTAATGTCACAGGATTTAATAATAGCCGTGGTGATCCAAGGTTTCCTTGGAAGTCTCCGTTTATTAATTTTTTTATTCATTTTAGATTTATCACCAAGGTCATTTAGTTTGGTAAAGTTTTTAAAGACAACTTTCCTGTATATTTCAGTTATGGGAGTAGGTTCTAATGAATGAACTGCATCTAATTGTATCAGTATTGGATCATAATCCGTTAAGCTGTATACAAGTTTATGAGCTTAAAAGTTTACACCATTGCTTTTAATATAAAAGTTGTCAATGCAGGATCCTCCACCAGAATCATTCCTCTTGGTAATTGTTGTTATAGATGGAATTTTGTACTGAAATATATAGTAAAGAACGCAAGACAATTTTTTCTAATAGTGTTATCATAGCATCTATTATTCCCAAAAGAATTCTGAAACAATTTTAGCTAAGCAAGTGTCGAATGACCGAAGTAAAAATCTTTACTACTACGAATTTTTACTAAATTTGGAACATTTCGTATTGTTTCGTATAAAATTGTAGATATGTATGGTTTTTGATAAAGATTTGTTAAATTGCTTTAAAAATTGTAGTGCCTTGCATATTTTTTACAGAAAAAATTCAAATTTTCTTCAAAATCAACAAGTTTTTATGAAAAATCATGCATATTTACAATTCTGTAGGAAAAATTGTTTTGTACAAAATGTTCAAATTTCTTTCAAAGTTCGTAGAAAATCGTAGAAATCATTTTGACCAGGCTGTTCTCTTTTAATACCACGTACAAATTTACCAGCTTAAAAATAATACCTATATAAACAAGGTCTCACTATCTCCCATAATAATAGCAGTACTAGTAATAATAATAGTAATGAAGATAATTATAATGCCGGAAATTACAGGACATTAACATTATAAAATAACATCAAGTTAGAAGTGATCAAAAATTATCATCGTGTAGTGCGTAAAACACATACATGGAAATAATTTATATTTGTGAATGTTCATTTGATGTAGGTATATTTTTCTTAGTCATCGATGTAAAAAAGGGGGAAAAAATGAAATACTTCCAACCAAGCAGAAGCGATTTTATCAAGCTTACATCACCGATCAGTTTAGTATTCTCACGTTGCGTATTGTCTTCAATAGGTAAAAAACTGCGCTCTTTGCATACTTCTGGTCTCTTCTTACCTGTGAAAGTCTTATTCATAGTCTTATTATTAGTGGGCGTTGTTTTCACAAAGATCTTCAGCCTGAGAATCAGCTTCTGGCTTGCTCTGCAATTCAACCCCTACGAGTACTCTGCGACAATTCGGACTAGGGAAGAGAATCGAATGAAAAATATCAATATTGATATCAAATGATATATCAAGAGATCAGTATCGATATTAAGATAATATCGAGAACAAAATATCTATCTTAAATGGGGTTCTGAATCCATGACTAGGAAGTAAGAGAGAAGGAGATGAAACTCCGGAAAACAAAGTCGGGCCAGATTTCAGCCCAGATTTAATTGTATCGATTTCTGCCACTTGCTGCGTCCGTGTTCTTTGGTAGTTCAAATATTATGATTATTGAGTGTTGATCAGTTGTTGATAGCTACCTAGTTTACATGCTAACTCTGCGCCAAAAACGGGCCTACTTATTACTGGCACGCAGGCTTAAGTTCTCCCTCACGGAAGAAAACCCTCAATTTTTGGGGGTAAGCCTAGGGGTAAATTTAGGGGTTTACTCCCAAAAATTGATGGTAAAGCCACACAAATTAATTTTTTTTTTACCGGAACCTCGACCGAATTTAATTTATTGATCAGTAAAAGTACAGGTAGTCATCCATGGGATGAACTACCGTCTATAGAAGTGTGCGAGACCCTTGTACATAGGACTGGAATACAACCTTAAAAATAACTTATAGATAACCTAATAACTAAGATAAAAATAAAAAAAAAAAAGTGCACAAGGTAGTGCAAAACAGTTGAGTAACCAGCTGTCTGCTAGTAGTGTAGTAAATAAGTAGTGATTTATTTTTTGTAGAGTTTGATTTTGTAAATAATTGAGTTTATTTTTTTCTTTTATTACAATAATGGAAAATATATAATCAGATGTTTTAAATGTTATTTTTCACCCAAATTTTTAATTTCTTTTTTATATTACTTCTTTTTGTTCCAGGTGATTTTAAATCATTTGGAAGTCTATTAAAAAGTTTTATCTCATTAACATACCTTATGTTTTTACACGTCGTCTTACATATTTTTGGTAGCTATATGCTTTTACACCTTGTTTTGCTTGTTGATTCATTATGGAGTTTTAATAATTTTGAATAGTGATAGGCTAATGATTCAAGCGCATATGTTTGTTCAAGATTTAAAGGGTAATTTTCAGTTATAAATGTATTTTTGCTTATGATTTTCAGAATATTATTTTGTAACCTATTATTTGTGTGGCTTAATTTTTTTTACCCTTGAACCTCGACCCGTGCCACTCTGGAGATTTTTTGGTGATATTGTCCCACATATTGGAAGACTCTGTAATTTTTTCAGCAAAAAAAGGGTCCATCTTGAATAAAAAAAATAATTTTTTCCTTTTTTGGTAAAAAATCAGCGTTACCGGAACGTAAAAATTTTTTCATTCCTCAATTCCTCTCGAAAGCTAACAAAAAACTACAACTTTTATGCAGAGTCATTTTTTTTCAGTTACTTCAAGTTTCCGAGATATATTCATTTGAAAAAAAACGGCAACTTCTCAAATAATGAATTAAAAAATTTGAAAAAATTCACATAGAGTACTTTTTAGTAGTACTTTGATATAACCAATTATGGGGCAGATCTCAGATGGTCGAAAAAAACGTGGCCGAGTTGACGGAGAAACCCCCATATGGGGATTCCCACGTCAACTCGGTGAATCAAAAAAATTGACCCTCTTCGATTATCTCAGTGATTTTTCATATGATAGTTCTTAGAAATTATCTGAAAATTATCGAATCTGAATATTTTATATATTTTCATATAGTGTATGTACATGTACGCATACATCTTCATTATAATATAATAATAAATGGAATGCATTGGGTATAGATAATTCTTCATGGCTATATGAATTATACGTATACGTAGATTAAATTTTATTTACGATTATTTTTCTGCGTGGGAATACATTATACCCTCCTTCTATATTAAACGCGAATTCGTATAGATATACAAGAATTTAATAATGTTAATATATCATTTTCTTGGCATTCAATGATAAAAATGAATATCCAAATGCATATATAATATATGTATATGATTGCCTTAAGATATCAAATGAGAAATAACCAGACAACTTCTTGATTAGTCAGTTTCTATTGTATTTACTAATGGTGTGTAATGCACTTTTATAATACCGTTACATCTATAATCCCAATAAAATGACATAATAAGCTCTTGACTCGAGAATTCTTTCAAAGTGAATCCTCAATTGGGAGGTTCACCCTCAACTTGGAGGTAAACCCTTGACTTTGGAGTTAACCCTCACTTAAGAGGTAAGCCCTCAACTTGGGAGTAAACCCTCGATTTGGGATTAGACCCTCGACTTGAAAGTAAACCCTCAACTTGGGAGTAAACCCTCGACTTGGGAGTAGACCTTCGACTTGAAAGTAAACCCTCAATTTGGGAGTAAACCCTCGACTTGGGAGTAATCCTTCGACTTCGAGGTTAACCCTGAATTAAGGGGTACGAGGTTGAGGGTTATTTTGGGGGTAAAATTGGGGGTTTTTTCCGTAAGGGCTGGCATGGAAAATTACGAATTTCTACAAAAAATGATAAAAATTGAAAATTTACTATGAAAAATGATTACGATTTCGAACTCAGACAACATAAATTTTCTTTCTCGTAGTATTATAAGCATTTGATTGAAAACTACAACTTTTTATAAACTCCATAAATTATCGTAAAATTGGACGAATTTTTGCCAAAAATTGTGATTATCGACAATTTTAGAATTCGATTTAGTTTGATAAGATTACGAATATGCATGGGAAAGTATGAAGTAATATTTTCAATCAACCGCTAGATGTCGTATCTCCCTCACAGGCCTGAGTTCTTGATTATCGATTTGTCGGGGCAGGGCATTTCGAAGCTAATGTTCTCGTTGGTTTACAGACCTCCGAAAGTGGGAGGGTTGGTTACTTTTGAACAAAATTGTTGAGATTTAGTTACCTCTACGACAATGTGGTTATCGTGGGCGATTTTAACACAAACCTGTATTCAATCAGCTACGGGATCACCAATTAGTCGGAGCGTAGCTAATTTGGTGACGGAAAAACTAGAACACACAGTCATCAATTCTCTGCCCTCCGAATTAATTTTCTACAAACGATACGTAGATGATATAATAACATGTGTGCACAAGGACAACATCCAACTACTACTAAATGCATTTAATTTGTATCATCCACGTATAAAAATCACTTATGAAATTGAAAAAAACAATAGAATTAGTTTTCTTGATGCGTGGATAATTAATTACGAAGGAATAGTGAAAACTGACTGGTACCACAAAGAAACTTTGTCTGCCAGATACAGAAACTATCAATCTCACCATCCGCTTCAGTATAAAAAAAGAGTAGCAATAGGCCTATTTGATAGAAGTATTATACACTCGCATGCTGAATTTAGAAAGCGAAATTTGAAATTATTACGCGAAACTCTGAAGAAAAATGGTTATCCAGCAAAACTGATCAGGCATTTACAAGAACAACGAATAGATAAACATTATAATAGTTGCATAGAAAACAATGTGGATAACATTGATACTAGCAAACACAAGTGTCTTGGATCAATCCCTTTTATTGAAGGCCTATCACAAAACATCAAAAAGGCACTGTCTAAAGAAAACAGCAATGTCTCGTACAAAATTACTAATACGTTGAATAATATATTTACGTCTTTAAAATCAAAAACAGCCACACTGGAACAATCCAACATTGTCTATAAAATCGATTGTAAAGATTGTGATAAATGCTATATTGGCCAATCATCGCAGCATCTAAAAAAACAGATTGCTAATCATAAGTATGATATAAAAACACGGTGTCCAGTTACATCGGCGTTGGCCCATTACTCATTGGTCGAAGGCCACAGGTTTGATTTTGAAAATGTGAAAATTATGGACAAAGAAACTAATTGGTATAATAGGATCATAAAGGAAATGATACATTGCATATTTCTAAAAACAACACTGTCAACAAAAGAACTGACATTCAGGATTTGAGTCACCTCTATTCTGACATGATATAAATAGTCAAGAGTACATGTATTGACTGTTGTGTAAACAATTTTCCAACATACCAACAAATATGTAAATAGATGTATGACATCAAAGATAGTTGTTATAATTAATATTAAGAGAATAGTCTGTCAGTAGAGGCATATGGATAATCACTTCCTTCTTGAACACCATGTACCAAACATCATAAGTGCTAAGGAATGTCGATACATGTAAGTTTTTTTTAATGATCTAATTTATCAAAGTAGTTCAATATTTGTATATTTATTTGTATACTTAAACCAGCAATTTACATCATATACATACTTGACTTAAGACTAATAGTCCCAAGGACAACAATATCGCGCAGGACTGGCGAAAGTAGATGGAGAAAAAAATAACAAAATAGTTATTTAAGATATAACTAAGAAAGTTTATCAATAATAATATAATAAAATATAATGTGAAATATAAAATAAAATGATCGTTTTTGTTGTAGTTTTTCGGTGCTTGAGTAGTTTCTTTGTGATATTTGGTAGCTCTTTATTTGCCTCTTTATATTTTTTTTACTACATTCTAATATTTTCAGCTCATGCGTGAGTCTGTTATAGCTCTTTATTCCCTGAATCACATGATTTTTAAAGCCTATAGTTTTGGAGGTCTTTGGTATAGCAATGGTTTTGTTTCTAGTATTGCTTCCCGATTGGGTGTATTTGATTTTCAAGTCGTCATAATGATATAGCAGTGACTCCAATGTGTAAGTCTCGCGGATGTTTAGAGGTTCCATCAAATCAGCATTATTTCGTGCAATTATCTTCCATAGTCTGTGCTGGACCCTCTCAAGAGAGTCCATTACATTTCCGTATGCTCCACCCGATGCTATTATACCGTAGTGAGCTATACTTCCAAAAAGTGCATGGTACATCATTACCAGAATTTTTTTATGAGCGAAATGCGATAGTCTCCAGAAAACGTAGAGGAAATGTCTGGTTTTTTTGATAATGTGGTCTATTTGAAAATTCCACCTGAGATGACTATCAAAGATAACCCCTAAGTACTTTGTACTCTGTACTCTCTTTATTTCCATACCGTTAATGGTAGTTGTGAACTCTGTCGGAATGTTGACTTGATAAGCCCCAAAAGGGATGAACACAGTTTTTTCTACATTTAAAGTTAATTTGTTACGTTTGAGCCAGTCTCCAATTTTATCTAAATAATTCACCATTTTGAGTCTTGCTTGCTCCCAAGTTGAGTCGGTGCTAATTATCGAAGTATCATCAGCAAAAGAAACAATACATCCTTGTGGTAATTCATCGAAAATATCATTTATGTATATAACAAAAAGCAGTGGCCCTAAAATTGAACCTTGCGGCACTCCCATTTCAACCTTTGTTTCTTTGCTTTTGGTGCTATTTAAATTTACAACCTGCGTTCTATCTGTCAGATAGCTTTTGATACTGTCTAATGCCTTTCCCCTAATACTGTATCTGTATAATTTCCTGAACAAAATTTCAAAGTTTACGGTGTCGAAAGCCTTTGCCAAATCCAGGAAAGTGACAATGGTGGCATTCGTTTTGTCTATATTTTGATAGAGTGTATTTGTGACGAAAGCCAGCGCATCTTTTGTGCCCTTGCCTTGTCTAAAACCGTATTGCATGCTAGCGATCAATTCATTTTCCTTGATGAAGTTAGAAAGTCTTTTGTGCAACAACTTTTCGAAAACCTTGGCAATATTAGACAGTAGTGAGATTGGTCTATAGTTTTGGCTTCCACTCAGGACCTGCACTGCAGGGATTGGTCAGCTGTTCCCTCATCCAGCTCGGTTGATTGCATGGTGCAGGCACTAACAAGCTTAAAGCCTCGATTGACTCCTGTGTCCCTCTGCGCACGGTTCGCCCCTCAAAGGCCCCTGCACCCTGGTTCAATGATGAAATCAGGCAGCTTATCAGAGAAAGGGACTCTGCGCGTAGGGCTTTCTTTCGCTCGCGTAACCCTTTGGTCAGAGTTAATTTAAAATCCCTTCGGAACCGGGTTCAAACAACGATTCGTGCGGGTCGCAGCAGATATTTTGCGGACAAATTGAAAGGGGTCACAGATTCCAGGTTGCTTTGGAAAAAACTTCGGGAAATGGGCCTCATCAAACGCAAAAGCCATGCTATACCCAACCACCTCTCGACCAATGGTTTTAACGACTTCTTCATTTCTGAATATATGGGAGGAGTGCAGGATTGTGAATCGTCTGTCCTCCTCCCGTTTTTGACTCCGACTTCAACTTTCGGTATGTGACATTAGCCCAGATCAAGAAGTGTCTATCCCTGTAAAGTCAAACGCGAGGGGTTGCGATGGCATCCTTGTCAGCTACCTGAATCTAGCTGCATCAGTTGTGGTGCCCATCCTCCTCGATATTTCAACTTCTCACTAATGCATGATGTCTTTTCGGAAATTTGGAAGCACTCCACACGTGCCCTCTTCCTAAAATCTCTAGTGCCAAAAGTACAATGACTTTCGACCTATATCCATTCTCTGCGCTACCTCTAAGCTGCTCGGAAAACTTGTTTTCAATCAGCTATCTGATTCTTTTCGCGAGAGTGGTTGCTTAGACCCATGGCAGTCCGGTTTCCGAAAGGGTATAAGTACGCAGAGTGCACTTATTTGTGTCACTGTAATAACGAAAGGACTTAGAGAATCAAAGGGTTCTCTGTGCGATTTAAGCGAACGCCGAGCCAAAGAAGTCTCACAAAACAAGGAATATTTTAGAAAGAAAATAGATATATTTCATTACGATGCTGTCTTTTTAAAGTCTAGAGACTAACTCATAGAAGATACTTCTTCCCACTGAGGCCCGACTCCTGTGGATTTCCAATTCCGAACTAGGAGGAGTTCTGAATCTTTCTCCTGGGCGATGATCCAGTCTTATTTATTTTCAACGAGAGAAATTTGACGAACGTTAAGCGAGGGATCTTACTGTTTAATTAAACGAGAGCACTGTTCGCAATCGTCCCCGCACGGACGACGAGAAAGTGCATCAGCATTACCATGCAGAACTCCGGGACGGTGTTTAGTTTCAAAGTCATATTGACCTAACCTCTCCAACCATCGAGCTACTTGGCCTTCAGGTGATTTGAACGAAAGAAGCCAAGTTAAGGAAGCATTGTCTGTCCGAATCAAAAATTTCCTTCCATAAAGATAATGATGGAAATGGCAAATAGATTTTACCATCGCTAATAATTCCCTACGGGTAACACAATAATTGCGTTCCGGTTTAGACAAGACCCGACTAAAATAACTAATAACGTGCTCTTGGTTATCCTGAATTTGAGACAAAACCCCACCTATACCACAGAGAAAAGCGTCAGTATCTACGGTGAATTGAGAATCGGTGATGGGATAAGCTAATATCGGCGATGAAGTTAATAATTTTTTAAGGAGAACAAAGGCTCCTTCGCATTCGGAAGTCCAATCAAAAACAACTTTAATTCCTGTAAGAGCATGGAGGGGTCTCGCTATAGAAGCAAAGCCCTTAACGAAACGTCTGTAATAAGTACAAAGTCCTAAGAAACTTTGAACCTTTTCTTTTGAATCCGGACGAGGCCAATTCGAGACCTTTTCTATTTTAGAAGGATCTGTCTTAACACCTTCCGCTGAAACGACGTGTCCGAGAAAGGTTACTTCTTTTTTGAATAAATGACATTTTTTGGGACTCATTTTTAGACCAGCTTGGAATAAACGACTAAAAACCTGCTCAAGATTTTCCAATTCTTCATCAAAAGTCTTACCGAACACGATAATGTCATCGAGATAAACTAAACAAATCTTGCCAGTGAGACCTTGAAGGGCGAGTTCCGTCGCTCTTTCGAAGGTAGCTGGAGCGTTACAAAGGCCAAAAGGCATAACTTTAAATTGCCAAAGTCCACCTAACCCTGTGACAAAAGCTGTTTTCGCTTTATCTAACGGATTCATTTCGACTTGCCAATAACCGCTCTGTAAATCTATCGTAGAAAACCAACGGGCACCAGATATTAAATCAAGGGTATCTCCTATCTGAGGAAGCGGATATGCATCTTTCTTGATGACCTCGTTCAACTTTCTATGATCTATACAAAACCTGTTGGAATCATCTTTTTATTGACTGAGACAATAGGAGAAGCCCACGGACTAGAAGACGGCTCAATAACATCTGCTGTTCTCATATCTTCTACTAATTTTTCAACTTCCCTGCGACCGTTTAAAGGAAGCCGTCTAGCTGCCTGTTTAATCGGAGCGTTATTCCCTACATCTATCGAATGCTTAGCGATGGTACATCTCCCGATGTCGGCAGAGTCTTTAGCGAAAGTCTCTTTAAAATCGTTAAAAAGGCAAACGAGACTGTTAGTCTGAGCGATATCTAAATCTTTAGAAGACCTAGTAAAGAGTTCCGTGAGATAAGAAGGAACGACTAAAGAGTCCGAAACATGTTCTAAAACGCGCAAAGACGAGAGGGTTTCTTTCTGTTGAGAACAGTTAATATACCTAGACGTTTCGAGGTTGATTTTACGGTAACCAGAACAGAGAGTCGAATCCCCGGTAGAAATGACGCAGTTGTGAGCGGAAATAAAATCTACGCCTAAAATGCCTTCATCTTCTATATCAGCTACTAGAACTTCATGTGGGGATTGAACACAATCCGCTACTGTTACCTGCATGACCATCTACCTACGACAGGGGTAGTTGCTCCGGTAGCGGTGCGAATAGACACAGAATGCAATTGAAGCAAGAGACGAAATCATATCAGGACGAACAACGGAAATTTCGGCTCCGGTATCTATCACCCACAAACAACCTGTTCCGTTAACGGAACCTTTAGCATATAGGCCGGTACGACGCAGGCCTCTTACCACGAACTGTGAAACAATAGGGCTAAGGAACTTGGAATAAACCGACAATTTGTCTATTCGCACCGCTACCGGAGCAACTACCCCTGTCGTAGGTAAGATGGTCGTACAGGTAACAGTAGCGGAGCGGATTGTGTTCAATCCCCACATGAAGTTCTAGTAGCTGATATAGAAGATGAAGGCATTTTAGGCGTAGATTTTATTTCCGCTCACAACTGCGTCATTTCTACCGGGGATTCGACTCTCTGTTCTGGTTACCGTAAAATCAACCTCGAAACGTCTAGGTATATTAACTGTTCTCAACAGAAAGAAACCCTCTCGTCTTTGCGCGTTTTAGAACATGTTTCGGACTCTTTAGTCGTTCCTTCTTATCTCACGGAACTCTTTACTAGGTCTTCTAAAGATTTAGATATCGCTCAGACTAACAGTCTCGTTTGCCTTTTTAACGATTTTAAAGAGACTTTCGCTAAAGACTCTGCCGACATCGGGAGATGTACCATCGCTAAGCATTCGATAGATGTAGGGAATAACGCTCCGATTAAACAGGCAGCTAGACGGCTTCCTTTAAACGGTCGCAGGGAAGTTGAAAAATTAGTAGAAGATATGAGAACAGCAGATGTTATTGAGCCGTCTTCTAGTCCGTGGGCTTCTCCTATTGTCTCAGTCAATAAAAAGATGATTCCAACAGGTTTTGTATAGATCATAGAAAGTTGAACGAGGTCATCAAGAAAGATGCATATCCGCTTCCTCAGATAGGAGATACCCTTGATTTAATATCTGGTGCCCGTTGGTTTTCTACGATAGATTTACAGAGCGGTTATTGGCAAGTCGAAATGAATCCGTTAGATAAAGCGAAAACAGCTTTTGTCACAGGGTTAGGTGGACTTTGGCAATTTAAAGTTATGCCTTTTGGCCTTTGTAACGCTCCAGCTACCTTCGAAAGAGCGACGGAACTCGCCCTTCAAGGTCTCACTGGCAAGATTTGTTTAGTTTATCTCGATGACATTATCGTGTTCGGTAAGACTTTTGATGAAGAATTGGAAAATCTTGAGCAGGTTTTTAGTCGTTTATTCCAAGCTGGTCTAAAAATGAGTCCCAAAAAATGTCATTTATTCAAAAAAGAAGTAACCTTTCTCGGACACGTCGTTTCAGCGGAAGGTGTTAAGACAGATCCTTCTAAAATAGAAAAGGTCTCGAATTGGCCTCGTCCGGATTCAAAAGAAAAGGTTCAAAGTTTCTTAGGACTTTGTACTTATTACAGACGTTTCGTTAAGGGCTTTGCTTCTATAGCGAGACCCCTCCATGCTCTTACAGGAATTAAAGTTGTTTTTGATTGGACTTCCGAATGCGAAGGAGCCTTTGTTCTCCTTAAAAAATTATTAACTTCATCGCCGATATTAGCTTATCCCATCACCGATTCTCAATTCACCGTAGATACTGACGCTTTTCTCTGTGGTATAGGTGGGGTTTTGTCTCAAATTCAGGATAACCAAGAGCACGTTATTAGTTATTTTAGTCGGGTCTTGTCTAAACCGGAACGCAATTATTGTGTTACCCGTAGGGAATTATTAGCGATGGTAAAATCTATTTGCCATTTCCATCATTATCTTTATGGAAGGAAATTTTTGATTCGGACAGACAATGCTTCCTTAACTTGGCTTCTTTCGTTCAAATCACCTGAAGGCCAAGTAGCTCGATGGTTGGAGAGGTTAGGTCAATATGACTTTGAAACTAAACACCGTCCCGGAGTTCTGCATGGTAATGCTGATGCACTTTCTCGTCGTCCGTGCGGGGACGATTGCGAACAGTGCTCTCGTTTAATTAAACAGTAAGATCCCTCGCTTAACGTTCGTCAAATTTCTCTCGTTGAAAATAAATAAGACTGGATCATCGCCCAGGAGAAAGATTCAGAACTCCTCCTAGTTCGGAATTGGAAATCCACAGGAGTCGGGCCTCAGTGGGAAGAAGTATCTTCTATGAGTTAGTCTCTAGACTTTAAAAAGACAGCATCGTAATGAAATATATCTATTTTCTTTCTAAAATATTCCTTGTTTTGTGAGACTTCTTTGGCTCGGCGTTCGCTTAAATTGCACAGAGAACCCTTTGATTCTCTTAGTCCTTTCTTAATTTCCCCCGTTGTTACAATATCAAGCATGGTATCGACTGTCGGAAACTTTCCATTCTGCAATACGCCTCCAACCCTGAGTACCCTATTGCTGAAGTCAAACCGTGGTGGGCTCCACCTATTCTAGTCTCCGTTGTTTATCGGCCACCAAACAGCCAACCTAGCTAACTTCGAGCAGGACTCTGGCTTGCTTTGTAACAACTATAGCCTCTCTCTAGTCTTTGGCGGCTTCAACGCGGACCAGCTCGGTAACTCCTACCATGCTTAAAACGTGCACTCCTGCTTTGCGCATGCTCTTCACCTGTTACCGTCGGAGGCTACTCATCATACGCACACTGCGGATTCACTGTTGGACCTCTGCTTGGTCAGCGATCTGAATGCTGTTCTCGGCCATGGGCAGACGGATGCACCGTTCATCTGATCTTCATCACCATTGCGATTAATTCCCCCCCTCTTGCGGACAAGCTGATAACCGCGCGTTCGTACAGGGCTTTCTCGTCGGAAAGATTTCTTCAACAGCTCGAAAGCGGCAATTGGATCAGTTTCTACCCAGCTGCCTCTGTCGACGAAATGCTCTCGTGCCTGCAGGGTAACATCACTTCGGCCTTAAATGTGCATGCGCCACATCGCACCTTTCATCTCAAGCGTCAGCAGCCTCCGTGTATCTCACCTGAGCTTCTGTCCCTCGCTCGCACCAGGGACGTTTACTATCGAGCCTACAAGCGATCGCGTAACCACACTTCTCTTCTACAGTATCGTGACCCCAGGGACACTTTGCATAAACGCATCACTGCCGCTCGCAACTGCATTTTATACTAGCCGACTTGCTGGAATGAACAACTCTCGATTGCTCTGGAATGAACTTAGGCTCCTTGGCCTTATGCCTTTGCACCATAATGATTTCAGCAGGTTCAGTACTGATGAGTTTAAAATCCACTTCGCCTCTGTGTCTCAGCGTCCTACGGCAAATGAGGAAGTAGCTAGCTTCTTCGCCAGTTTTCCCCCGCGAGTGTACGATGACTCACTTTTCTACTTTGGCGACATCCCTCCCGTTGCTCTTCGCAATGCGATTTCTCATTTCTCGTCACGTTGATGACATCTCTTTGCGTAACATCTGAGATGCGCTGCTGGTAATCTTCCCTTACTTGCTGGCTTTGTTTAATCCGTCCATTAATACCGCTATCTTCCCAGCTGAGTGGAAGCGAGCTCGTATTCATCCGCTAGCCAAAATAAAATCACCATCTTCGCTCCAGCAAGTTTGGCCCATCGCTAACTTGTGCCTCACTTCTAAGTTGCTTGAGCGTATTGTTTTGGTGGAGTTCAAAACATTTTTTGACGATCACATGTTGTTAAACCCACGTCAGTCCGGCTTCCGACCCGACTACAGTACGCAAACCGCATTGCTGAAGCTCACAGAAGATGTTCGTTGCGTTTTGACTGTCGTAAGGTCACTATATTAGTGCTCTTCGATTTTAGTAAAGCGTTCGATACCATCGTACATGCAACCCTTCTGTTCAAGATCCTATCTCTTGGTCTCTCTCAGCACGTGCTGACTTGGGTTTCAAGTTACCTCCAGGGTCGCACCCAAGCCGTTGTAGGTCAATCTAGTACGATGTCTGTCTGGGCACCCTTGGACTAGGGTGTGCCTCAGGGCTTTGTCTTGGGATCTCTTCTCTTTTTAATGAAACCAATGGGAAGTTGAACCGTACGCTCAACTGTTGCGTACGATTTATTTTTGGTGTGCGAAAGGCTGAGCACATATCCCCTTTCTATCACGTGCTGGGATGGCTATCAGTTGAGATTAGGCGGAAATACTTTCTTGGCCTGTTTATTTTTAAACTCCTAGTCACACAGGAACCCCAATATCTCGCCTTGCGTGTATTGCGGAAACAAACTGTACAGCAGAGGGACGTAAGGTCGAAATCTAATGACCTTTATCTTTCGTATGCCAGAACGGCAGCCTTCCAAAAATCTGTCTATCTTGCTTCTAACTTGTTCCCTGTGGAACTCACTTCCCTTGGCTGTACATGAAGCAAGGTCGCTTTCGACTTTCAGGACTAGACTCGTAGAAGCTGTTACCGTCAGGTAAAATTCGAAATTTAAATTTTAAGCCCTATATGTGAACTAGCTGTAGTAGGGTGGTCCTTATTTTGGGTAAGTCGGAATTTCAAACCTCTCACCCCTTGCATATCTCAAGGCCTTCAAGCTCGTTTTTACCATTAGGCTCCAATATTAAACTTTGACCCTCTTGGGCCACGGGTAAACCGTTGTCCGATTGGGCTTAAACTTTGCACACATTTTTTTTTTGGCAAATGGGAGATATGCAAGGGGTGAGAGGTTTGAAATTCCGACTTACCCAAAATAAGGACCACCCTAAGCTGTAGTTATAACTGGATGTTTGAATTTTTGGGGTAGCATCATTTTTGTACTTTGTATTTTCGTGCTTTTTAGTTGTTTATTTTTTGTTTTCTTATTTTTATTTTTTCAATCTTTATTTTCTTAACTACTCTTTATTTTTACTTTTTAATTTTCTTATTTTACTCCTCATTTTATTTATTTTTATTGATGTATCGTAATTTTTGTTTCTTTTTTTTTTATTGGTTTTGTTTATCTTCTTTGTGTGTACTTGGTGCAAAGTCTTTCGGGGATCGTAGTGTCCCAGGACTTATAATAATTCCGTTTCTCTCTGTCTCTCTCACAAGGAAAACTTATTGCAGACAAGTTAATTCTAATTTTCATGATCATGAGTAAGATATAGATGGATTGAAAGAATCTGTTGGATATTCTTAAACTCACCTCATTTCAAAAGGTGAGTGTGGTGTTTTAACTGTCAGCGCTTCGGACATAAAGCCAACTGCAACCACCCCATGAGATACAACAGATGTGGAGTAGGACATAGGCGAAGGGCTGCGATAATCATGTCAAATGTGCCAATTGCTCGGAAACACACTGCGCTTCGGACGATAACTGTATTATATTTAATTATAACGAAGAGGGGATAAAACTTAGAAATTCCTTGGGCACCGACTACAAGGAGACGGAGGCGTGGACCCTGCAGTTTTTCGGCGCAAATCATGGAGTAACGATCACGGAAACAGGAACAGCTAAGTTTTTAACCCAGTGATGACCTTCCGCCAAGTGCTGGAGCCTTCAGTATTAATAATCTCCAAGACAAAGAAAGCAGGCCAGGAGAATTTCGTAAGTAGGAGATTGCGACAAGTCATTCTACCTCAGAACTAAATTCTAAAATCGATAAAGTTAATATCAATCAGGAGGTAGTCGAGGATATTGGAAGAAAATTGGTAAGTCAGCATAGAAAGGATTCGGAATTACTGAGAATATTGAGCCAAGCAGAGGCACTGGCCATTAATGAAGTAATGGAAAAAACAGGACGTAAGTTCATCTCTTCCCCCATTTCTAAGAAATAACCAATCTGGCGATCCCAGGCGATAATGGCCAGGCCAGATGGCTAGGTCATCTTGTATTCACAAGATTGCCTGAGTTGGAACTACGTAGGACAGGTCCTCGACCCCCTCTGGGAAAAGAGAGGGGTAACTGAGGAATCCATCCGAATCAAGATCTCTCAGCTCCAGAGGATAGAAGCCCCGGGCTCAATTTGTATGGCACATAACTTCTGGAAACTTAATTAAAATTCAACTGAGAATAAATAGACTAAAGGATAATGGAGATTATAGGGTGGAACCTAAATGGAATATGTTCCAAATATCACGACGTGATAAATCAGCTTAACAATGTGATATACTATGCTTACCAGAGACCAAACTATCGTTAACTTCCAGGTTCAACCCAGCAGTTAAAAATTTAAACATTATTAGGAAAGATGAAGCAGCAGTAAATGCGGGGGTCTGATAACTTAGATAAACAAAAATCTACTACATAAGAACATAAATGTCCAGAATGCCACAAGGAGCAGAGGTCATAGGAGCAGAAAGAATCTGGGAAAGCACAAAATGTTGAAAAGGTAAACTCATGATTTAAAACCCCTCGCGCTTATTCGACAGTCGAGGCCAGCACTGGCCGTCTTGTTTTGTATCCAATATATCTTTTATTCTATTATCATTTTTCAATCTATTATTATTTTTTTGTCAATCATATTATTTTTGTATCAGTACGTACGGAGCAAAAAAAAATAAATAAAAAATACGAGGCGTGGGTAACCTAACCTCAAAAGAAAAACTTTTCTTGCCGCTCAACGTGAGAGATACGTGTGAAAGCCTTCTGTTATTTCTCAGCAATAATTGGCGATTCGCTGCTAACAAATTTCATTCCCGTAAAGAATATCGAGCTTAAACCGAACACTACTCGTCGAGAAGCTGTATAGAAGAGAAAATTTCCCAACATTGAAATTCGCGATGCAAGCATTACCGGAACACGATGACCTGTGGGCGTACGTAATCGATACGGAAGAGTACGTAGCTGACGAGAAAAAGGCTACAAAGGCTAAGTCGAAACTTATCTTATCAGTAGACCCCATAAATTATGTGCATATTCAGGAGTGCGCCACTGCGAAAGAGGTATGGGAAAAATTTCAAACTACTTTCAAAGACTTGGGATTGACGCACAAGGTCAGCCTCTTAAGGTTCTTAGTAACTCCTCAATTACAAAAATGTAAAGACGTTGAAGACTATGTAGACATTATAATTACAACAGCCCACAAACTCAACGGCGTAGGATTTAAGGTACTGGACGAGTAGGTAGGAACGCTACTTCTGACAGGACTACCAGACGAATATCGCCCCATGATTATGGGTCTGGAAAACTCTGGAACAGCGATAACGGCAGATTCGATAAAGACAAAACTGCTGCAAGACATCAAGAATACGAAGATGGCTAAGGGTGCGAACAGTGATACGGCATTCTACACAAACGGAACAAAACCAAACTCGAAAAGTGTACGGTGTTTTCGGTTTAAGCGCATAGGACACTTTGCTGGCGAATGCAAAGCGAAGCTAATCGAAAAACCGAGTACAGGCGAATAAAGCAAAAGGATGAAAGCGCCAACACAAGGTGAAGCGTATTGGAATTTCCTACCATCGACGGGAATGAATGGTAGAAACTAGTTCGTCGACTCGTGTGCATCGAACCATATTTCGACAAAGGATGAGGGATAAAAAAACCAGACAATATGCTCAGTAAAGAAAGTGACTATGGCGAAAAAACCAAGGTATGTCAGCAAGGTCAATCGGAGATATGAACCTAGAGATTCCCACGAGTACAAGTGTAGAGATACAACTTGCTCTACATGCCGAAAAGCACAATCAACCTGCTCCCAGTAAATCAAATTGTTAAAGAGGGTTTATCTGTAGATTTTTCTGTAAAGATCAGCGAGTTCTGCGATGATGAGGGGAACAACCTAGGCACAATGTCGTTAGAAGGAGGTGTATACAAACTCAAGATGGCAAAGGAGAAGGCTTTCTACGCAATAGAGCGACCAACAGTGGAACTTTGGCATAGGAGACTAGGTCATCTTCATTACCGAGGTATATCACAACTCAGTAACGACTTAGCAACAGGAATAAAGCTGAGTAACATTGAAGAATAACCTTGTATTCCATGCGTCAAGGGTAAGGTTGCAAAAAAAAACCGTTACCAAAGGAAGGAAAATATATTAAGGAAATGCTCGAAGTCATACATACAGATTTATGTGGACCGATGGAGAGTGCATTTATTGGAGAATCGAGATATTTCATAATCTTAATCAATGATTTCAGTCGTAAAGTGTTTATCTATTTCTTGAAAAAAAAGGACCAAGAGAAAGATAGCACCACGGAGATGAAAACGTTTGTGGAAAAACAGACCGGAAGAGAAATACAATACATCCGATCCGACAACGAAGGTGAGTTCGTGATTCGAGATTGAACAGCACTATCGTTGAGAGAGGGAGAAACGGTAGCTACGGCTGTTTACCTGAATAACAGATCTCCAATCAGAGAAATCACTGGGAAGACTCCAGAAGAAATGTGGACCGGTCTAAAACCGGATTTAAGAAATTTCAAAGTATTTGAGTGCAAGGCGATGGCACAGGTCCTAAAGAGACGACGCAAAAAATGGGATTCCAAGGTAGAAGAACTAATGATGAATAGTTTCTTGGAAGTTCTAATAATCAAGGAAAATCATCTCATCAAAACTGATTGGTTCCACAAAGTCACCTGGTCACAAAGGTACCTGAATTTTCACTCTCACCATTCCAGATCATACAAGATCAGAACGATCAATTGTTTGGTTGACAGAGCAATCAGATTATCCAGTAGCGAATTTCGTAATAAGAATTTGTCCTTGATAGACGATGTATTACGTAAGAACGCTTATGCTCCCGTCCTTCTTAAGAAACATATACAAGCGAAATATAAGTCAATTGTGGAGGTTATTGATTCTGACAACATCAACACAATCGTCGCACCTATCATTCAAAAAAACTTTGTTAGCATCCCATATGTGGCTGGTCTATTTGAAACACTTAACAGAATATTTTCTAAATTCAACCTTCAATTTGTCGGAAAAAACACTCACGACTTATCTTCCTTATTCGACTCAGGTAAAGATTTGTTACCTTTGGATAAACGTTCTTGCGTCGTGTATAAAATTCCGTGTAAATAATGCAACAGTCTATACATAGATCAAACTAGCAGACGGTTGCATACCACAATAAAGGAACACAAACGCAATATTTTTGAACATGAGGACAATCACACAGCTCTCACGAGACATTCTATCGGATTTGATCATGCTTTTAATTATGATCAAGCCAGCACCTTAGAAGTTGAGCCGCATTATTATAAACGTATACTGTTAGAAATGTGTAATATTGTTGCACATTCTAATGCTGTTAACTTAAGACAGGACATCGAACATCTTAGCATAATTTAGACTCCACTGATACATAGAGCCTAACCAATACCGACTGAGTTTACCTTTAACCATGCTATAACCTTATCTATTTAACTCTTTGAGTTTGAGCTGCCGCGCTGTCTATTACCTTAATTTTACCTTACCTTTAACCTTTTCCCGCTCACACGTCGGATGATCCACATGTGCTTTTTCAAATTATTTTTCGTCCTTTCGGTCACAATAATTTTTAAACATTAACCTTTCAACATTAGCTTTCACATAAAAACTTTGATTTACGATCTCAGCCGCAATAACCCAAAATCATAAACACCTGCAATAGTTAAGATAATCGAGTAGACTAAACACCGGAAACGTGGGAAGAGAAATCATGGATAGCTCACAGAGAAAGAAACCCTTATTCTCAGAATTCAGGATAGCGCCTTCATTTTAATGACGATAAGATCAATTAGCGCTTCGCCGCTTGCTTCCGTAAACCAACCACCTCGCGCTAATCCACCACCGAGATCTCATGCACTAACCAGAAACCTTACCCCCAATTATTTCATCATCCTTAACCAATCATCCGAGACCTGCGAGAAACCGCGACTCCTTTTGAACTTCTCCTACTTTCCCTCCAATTCAACCCTTCCAGAGAATAGAATAGAAGAGAAGAACTTCAGACATCATAGAGAACACAAGAGAAGATTCAGACATCATAGAGAACAGATCAGAACTTTACTGAAATCCTAGAATTAAATCACATTCAGAACCTCCGAGACTTATTAACAGTTTGTGACTGCGATAGTGATTAACATCAGTTTGTACCACAATTGTAAACCTACCATTGAGATCTAGAAGGAGATTGTTAATAAATGTGTAGTTAACCCAAGTGTTGTTATAAATAATTATTTCAATCACGCGTAGTGATGGTTGGCACGAGCCTTACCTAACAAACTCTTAGAATTGTAGGCGAGTTGAATGAGAAGATCTGAGGAGCTAATCAGCGGATTCCCGAGATTTACATATACCAACTACGAAAGTCAGGAGAATAATTTAAATCACGCAGTGAATCAGAATCGACTCGAAACGTTCCTCTCGGAACGTAATAACATTATCAATTTTTAACATTATCAACTTCAATTTTAATAATTAATTGATTAAGATGTACGTTTGGAAAAAACGCATCGCTCTGTTTTTACACTATACCGTTGGGCTTGTCACCCCTTTGTGTTTTATCCTGTGATGTTCGTCGTGTTTTTGTTCATCATTTATGCAACTGACAACGTTACGATCAGGCATTTACCGCTCGTTTTTCTTGTTTTTTCGTTTGGCACAGATTGCCTCGATACTGATATGTCTTCTTATAAAATAATTTTAAATCTAAGTTTTACTTTCTTAGTGCTACCTTCTGTATTTATCTTTTTTATCTCATTTCCTTCTGTTACCTGTTGTTCTCACTTGTCATAGATGTGGTCAATAAATAAATATTCGTTTTGAGGAAGGCCCCCACTCGAGCCGAAACGTGAACAAATTTTCGGTTGTTCTGTTTAATGACCTCGATAACCAAGATTACCATTTCGATTCAGAAGAACTAATCTTTGTAGGCTGTGCCGATAACACGAAAGGATATTGACTAATCAACCCAAACACGTACGAAGTATACAAACGAAGGAATGTAATATTCCTGGAAAAAAAGCGTGAACCAAAACCAGAGAAACAAAAGGATTTTGGACAATTCAGAGAGTTCATCAAGATACCGATCGTCGAAGAGACAGTTGAAGAGGAAGAAGATGAATTGGAAGAGGAAAAGACGATAACGAGTCAGAGCAAAGACCCTAAAACTAGACTAACAATTTATTATGCGCTATTCCATAACGTGGCTTTGCATGGCATAGTTGCCTGGGTCGGAGCACATGCAAACGTTATAGGGCCTCTCCAAACACTGCAGGATAAGCTCCAAAAAATAGTGCTGAGCAAACATAATGTTAGAAGAGAGACACCCCTGTGTCTCAAAGATTCCTATATTTGAAAATCACTAATACATTACTATCCAAATTTAAAATCTAACCTCGATATCTCTAGCTCCAACATTAGAAACAAAGCGCTATTCCTCCCTACAACAAAAGGGAAGTCTATTATAGAAGCAGTCTCATTACTGCTACGATATACTTCAATAAATTGGATAATAATCTTAAATCCTTGAACCACAAAAAAAAAAAAATACTATAAAAAGGGAGTTGAGAAACTGGCTAGTCGGACTGAAGTAATTATTTTACCACCTAAATCTATTAAACCTTTTATTTCTTCTTTTGTCTTTATTTTCTCTTTTGATTTCATCTATTATATAGTAACCTAATTTTGTTAAAATCTCTTTCCCACGCTGATCCTATGTACAGATGTTTTAGACCTCCGTAGGGTATAAGTACTGAATATCATATTATGTTCAATTTTGTACTGCCTGGCAAATAAATAAGTAAATAAATAAAATAAATAAATGTAATAAGCAATGTTAATCTAGCGAGATATCTCGAAGTAACATGGAATGTGGAACTCAGCTGGACACCATGTGGGTCATTTCGCCAATGATTGGCCAAAGTTGTAGCGAGTGGTCAAAATTTCAAAAAACTAAATTTGCCTTTTGAAAAATAGTACTCAAAAAGATAGCCATGATTTTTTGAAAATTTTTTTGGCCAGTGATTTTTGAGCAATTGCGGCGGCAAATTTTCGAGTTTTCGAAATTACAAAATTTTCAACTCGATATATCTTTTTTCCCTGAATAGATAGAAAAAAACTTCACAGAAATTTTTTTTTCGTAAAACTCTGAAATTTTAAACAAAAAATATATCAATATCCAATGCTATGTTTATAAGACTCTAGACGCCAGGTTCGATTCCTGGCTCCGTCGTTAATTTTTCGAAATCACCAATTTTTCGAATTTACATTCTTTCAGCTATGTTTATAACCTCGATAATCAAAGTTGAAATCTAAAAAACAATTTTTCAGCCATTGCGCAGATCAGTTTTGCTCTTGTTATCTGTAATGCAAACGAAGCTAATTGCTTTTTACTGTAGAAGAAAAACATATTCAAATTACTTATACGAGAAGATTGGTTTCTCAAATGGATTGAAACATGTTTTATTTTTCCGCTTTCTTGGTGTTTTGGGCATAGTGAAAAACCGACACTATAATGTCCAACGTTTAACACAAACGAAAAAAATACGTCAACACTGCAACACTAATGTTAGTATAGTTATTTGAATAATTATATTATCAAACTGCTTGAGGAGATGCTGACTTAAGCGCCTCTAGTGGTCGCGCTTGAATTCATTTGCCACACTACCCGGAGGCCCAGGAAGGAAACTGCCTTACCGGCAGAAGGTATTGTAGCATTTTCAAAAGCATTACAAATGGGCACAAAAAATTAAATGTTAACATCTGTTGCGTCGTACTAAGTGAGCTGATGAATATTTTGATCAAATGAACTTTGCTATGGTATCTAACGATGCGTAAAAATCGAGTGAAGGAGTATCTGAAAGAAAGATATCCAAAAGTAAAACCCTTGAAAGGAACAGAATCAATTTTGCAAATGGTTTTTGTAAATGTTGGTAAATAAGTTTTTAACTTATTTACGTAACAAATCATCGATAAAAAGGAAAAGTAAACAAAATATGGTAAATTTTGCTGTCATTATTTTTAATTTTAATTCTTGTCCTACGTACTTATGGAGATCCCAAGTTCCTTTGAGTTATTTTCGATGTAAAAAACTCTGAATGTTCCGAAAAAAATATTTTCAACGATCTAAAATTGGGGGCAAGGGCTAAAAAATTGTTTTTTAGATTTCAACTTTGATTTTCGAGGTTATAAACATAGCATTGGATATTGATATATTTTTTGTTGGAAATTTCAGAGTTTCACGAAAAAAAAATGTCTGTGAAGTTTTTTTCTATCTATTCAGGGAAGAAAGATATATCGAGTTGAAAATTTTGTAATTTTGAAAACTCGAAAATTTTCCGCCGCTATTGCTCAAAAACCACTGGCCAAAAAAATTTTCAAAAAATCATGGATATCTTTTTGAGTACCATCTTTCGAAAGGCAAATTTAGTTTTTTGAAATTTTGACCACTCGGTACAACATTGGCCAATATTTGGTGAAATGACCCATGTATAGACACAATCAGAACTAAAGCCGGTAAATTGCTAAATATTCTCCAGGCAATCGCAGGCTTCAAATGGGGAGCCTATCGAACGACCCTCATACAGGTTTGCAAGGACCTAGTGAGACCTGCTATGGAACGGGCAGGATTTTTATTGGCTACCGCGAGTTATAACAAATTGCATCGACTTAAGCGACATAGAACTCAGCTATGAGATCGAGCCTTGGCTGCTAAAAAACTATCCCAATTAACATGCTTTTGCACCTAATCAGACTGGTATCACAGAGGGATGCATTCAATGAATTATCCAAACGCTTTATGATTAGGAAAATGGCCTACTTAAACAGCCCCATAGAGAAAATAAAAACTCAAAAAGGTCCAAGTTCTTAAAAACCATAGACATGTAACCAACGCACAGGTGTTAAACTCCAGATTATATCACTTATGGCAAAAGGATAAAGCATTACTGAGAGAGATGGAAAATGAGGAAGGCATAGCAACATATAAAATAAGTGCGATATGCTAGACTGGCGCGTGACTTCAAGCTTAATCCCTGGTTCAGAACCTTGAGTTGGAACAGGGCCCAAATATGTATTACAAATAGATTAAAAAGTGGACATACAAGAACTAAATCCATTTCAAAAGGATGAAGATCGTAAATGGGGATTTCTGCTTTTACGGAGAGGACCAAGAGTCGCTGGATCACCTAAGTTGGAGTTGTTCAAGGTATAACGCAGCCAGTGTTGATCTATTGGGGAATCTCGCAGGAGACAAAATTATTTATTGTCCACTCCTTAATTGAGGATCTGGTCTTGTAAACGGACACAGATAATAACACTAAACATTACTAAACTATAATGGCAAAGGTAAGGACATTGACGCAGTAAACAGTAAGGGATAGTAATCCAGGGTAAACAAACTGCAACCACACGATCAGATGCAACAGATGTGGCGAGAACCACGAGGAGGACTGCTCTAGTGAAATCAAATGTGCAAACTGTGGAGGAAACCACAAGGCGACGGATACCAACTGTGTCATTTTCTCATATAATAAAGAGGTAGTCAAACTCAGAGAAACTATCGGCTCAGATTTCAAAGAAGCAGAAATTTGGATACACGAGCTTTTTGAAAAAGAACATGGAATTATAATAGGTCAGTCATAAAGGACTCGACTCAAAAATTTACTAGCTACGGCAGAATATTAAAAAAATGATTTCCAAATCATTGTTCCAAAATAATCAAGTCGATCTAAATGTCGGAATTAGCCTAAAACCTCCCAAAGAACGCCAGGTAATTTCAACAGCATCATGGACAAAAACTACTCCGATTAGAAACATGTATACATAGCCGATCGGTTCACTGCTCTCCGAAAGGGTGTGGGATAGGCATATTTTTCAAGGATCACCAACACTTATCACGCGGACTATCTGTCGCCGATCGAGCGGAGCTATTTTCTATTACTTCTTATCTTTGGTCGAATAAGGACGTTTTCGGTTGCCTATATGTGCTATAGCAGCTAATATGAACACACTTCCAGCAATCATATGACATGGTGAGCGCGGGAAATCTGTGCGTCATGCATGTGTAGTGGGAGGAAAGTTGGGGGGTAAGCGAGCACCGCGCATGCACAGAGGGAGAATCGAAAAGTGAGCTATTATCGCGCGAGAAAGAGGAAGGCGAGAGTAGTCCGACCATGGACTAGGAGGAAACAAAACTAGGAATAACGTACACCCATCTGACCGTGAGAGTGTCTTTTATTTACGAAATTATTATAATTCCTACTTCTTGTCTACCAACCGCAATATTGCATGAAAACAGTCTCACGACGGCACATTTTAATCTTCATTCTTTCCAGAATTGTGCAAAGTATCTCAATTGTGCACTTTTTGGCCCGTAAAATGGGGGATACATGGGAATAATAACACGATTAAAAAGACTACAAATTTTTTTGACGATTTTCGGGATGTGTGTAACTTCTGTAAATTACGCTACGAAAGAGCGATGCACCGTCGAAATTTGAACCCTCCTCGTTCATTTGTTCATTAATTATAGGAAGACAAAGGGTAAGTCTGCTCGCTCGATACTCCTACGTATACTACGTACTCCTAAGGCACTTACATGCTTAGTACCTGGTCGATATATTACATCAAAATCGTATTCACCTTATTGATCCGACCATCTAGTGACTTGCGGGTTTTTCAGTTTGTAGGCGAGAAGATAGATCAGTGGTTGATAATCGATGGCAACAATAAATGGTATTTCATTAATAACAAATTTCGTAAACGGCCGTTTTGCCTAAACTGTCGCTACTAACTCTAATTTACTCGAGTGGTAATTTTTTTTTTTAGTCTCACCTGTTCGTTCACCTATCACATAAACAAGGTGTAATTTATTATCCTTCCCTTTTTGTAGAAGCATTGCTCCTAAGCCCTTGGAACTAGCTTCGGTGAGTAGTTCCATGAAATTTTTGGTGTTAAATGGCTGAACTCTCGGCTTGTTTATTACCGCGCTTTTTAACTTATGAAATGCTTCGTTTTCTTGCTATCTCTACGTACAGGGTTGATCTTTTCTCAGAAGGGCATGCAAAAGCTCCGCAATTTGAGCAAATTTTGGTACGCAACGTTGGAAGAAACGCGTTAAACCAAAAAAAGCGTCGTACTTCATATAGGTTTGTCAAAGTAAGAATATTCGTTATCGCTCGAACTTTAAAACTACCTGGCTCTATCCCGTTTTTAGAAACTTCAAAACCTAAGTAGTTTACTTTCTCTTGCGAAATTGACATTTTAATCGTTAAACCTATACCTCTCATAGCGCTTCGAGAACGACAGTCAGACGATATTTCAAATTGCTCCAGTCCTTAACAAATATGAAAATGTCGTCCGGGTCAAACAGAGCAGCTTGATCGCATAAGGGTCTTAGTGCAGCCTTGTACATGGCCTTCGAAAAATAGAAAGGACTGTTCATAAAACCGAACGTCATACTATACGTAATTCTCCCATGTCGTCGGGTGTGATAAATGTCTTTGATCGAGCTTCGTTTGACAGGAGTACTTGTAAGTAGCCGTAAGCTAAATCTAATGTAATAACCAACTGCCCATCTCTTATTTGGACCAAATTCTCGTCTAAGTCGGGTAGCGGAACATGAATCCGTTTCGTCTGCTTATTCAAATCACGGTAATTTATAACGATACGCCGGGCTCGCATAACTCGGTATCAGTTACAATTCCGGCCTTCTTCCATTATTCCATAATTTTTTTCATAGCTTCGCGATCGTTATTACTCTGCCGATAGGGTTTATTACTTACAGGTGTAGATCCAAGAATCTCTTGTATATCCATGACTACATCTCGGGCGCACCCTAGCTCATTGAAATTCATGGCTACGCAACACGGAACTTATGTAATACGTTTGGCAAGTCCTCTATTACATCTTCGATTGTTCCGGTCCCACTTTGATATCCACTCGGTCGATGCTCTCGTAGGATACCGGCGGTTCTGTCGACGATATTTTCCGTAATTCATCCAGTAAGCAGACTTTCTTTCCCAGGAATCGTTGCATGGAGGAATTCAAATTAAGCAGAGGTAAAGCATGCCAGTGTTCGTTAGTGGCCATTTCGATAAAGTTTACGGACAGTGGGGGTAGCTCACTCTGGTCCGTTGTTGCTCGAACAATTTCACTGTTTATTCCCACGGTCATCTCATGGGTCCGAGTGTCTTCACTTAACTTGAAGATTAAATCATTGCCCACTTTATGGAATTCTGGGACGGGTGCTTCCGTAAAAGTTCGACAGACTATCACATCGACTGCTTGCGTGTCGTCTGATACGATCTGCAAAACTACGTTCACACTGTCATCTCGTCTACGGTCACGTTTGCGTGCAATATTCCGGAAAATTTTACTTTAAAATAATCTCGTGCGAGGTCATTTAATTGTGAAATTACACAAATCACTTCGAATTGTTCGAGTAAAGCTACCGAAGCTTTCACAGTACACTTGGAACTTCCGGGATCGATTCAACCTTTTAATTCACTATTTTTTACTTTAATTTATTTGAATATTTACTGATCGCCTGTCGGTTGTTACTAACTATCACGTCAACCGTTCTTTCCGCCGTACTCGTTTGCACGGTAGTTACCTCTGCGTATGGCCTTCACCCTTGCATTTCAAACACAACAAATCTCTGCGCGGTTGAGTACAATATTTGGAAATGTTTACGCGCGGCTTCGAGCGCGAAGTTGTTGAGCCAATTATAGAATCGTCTCATACTCTCGATTGTTTCCATCCAATTGCGCATGTGTAAACTGTCGGCATCAGCATTGAAATCACCAATATTGACGCTAAGGTCGATCATTATGTGGTAGTTTGGTACCGGGAAGGTTAGTCTACTACGGGAGAAGGAGGTTCTTCATTGTTGATATTCAGTCGTTCAAAGATTTGATTTAGCCTCACGACTCGCCGTCTTTCTTCTTCGACCACCGCCCAGACCGCTCCTTACAAACGGCTCGCGTGGTCACGTGGTCAATTGGTCGATTGTTTGCAAGAGCTGACCGAATCATTTAGCTCCATCTCACTCACTCCGCGCTCGTTCGCCACTCAACCGGTCGTTGTTGTTTGGGTTCCCGGTGGGCACAGGAGTTGCGCACCCGGTACTTCGCTCATCGAAAAAACTCTTCTGGTTCCTCTGCTTGGACCTGAAGAGAAGTTAAGAGAAAATATTTTTTTGATCATGAATTTATTAGGCTAAAAATCGGTCCATTGTGTCTATGAAAGCTCTCAATCGCCTTCATAACATATTAAATTTTCAAACAAATCAGTCCACTTAAGCCTAAAATATATATTATTTTCCGTATTTTACTTATTTTGATTTTTCTCAAAAACTGATTTAGATTAAAGACTGAAATTTTCAGGTCCTAATATTTTGATAGTACCTACGTATCCATTGAATATCATTAACATATTCACAAAAGGCACTTTTACCGTGCTTATCTCCCTATGGCCTTTCAAAGGTTTTCTAGTTCAACCATTCGCAGAGATCCGAGGGCTTCTCCATATTGTTCGAATTGCCCTTCCGGTACAGTCGGCACGTGATCATTCCTCTCAATATCAATTCGAATTTTCTCGCACGTGCTTACAATTTTGTCTCTTCACTCGGCGTCCACTGGCCATGCACTGATTTCGTTATACCACGTTTTCCTGATTACTCGCGCTTTTCCTTGATTTTGATATGCTTAACCCACTTCTGGTTGTTGAAAACGAAAGAAGTTTATTTAGCAAAACAAAAAGAAAGAAATTATGATAACAATAAACTCAGAAACAATATTAATATTTCAACTATGAAGGAATATTATCGCCCGACTTTATTCGGTTGATACGTACGAAAGAATTCTAACTAAGCAAATAAATTATCATACAAAATCGACAGAAATACAATATGCTCAACATCGATATTATTATGGTAATTATCGGTCGACTTGATCGTTAGACGTTCACGCTCGTACTGCTTGCTAGTCCTTCGTTCGGTCTCTCAGGTCATCCAAATCATACACATAAGGTGACACGCTCATTGTACACAAGAGCAAACATACAAACATACACACTCGACTTCACAATTTCTAAAGTGCCCTTTAACAATTACATGAGAACAGTTTCACAATGGCTCATTTTAATCCTCATTCTTTTTGAAATTGTGTAAAAAATCTCAATTATGCACTTTTTGGCCTCTGAAATGCAGGATATATGGAAATAGTAATACGTGTTAAAAAACCACATATTTTTTTGACGATTTTGCGGATATGAGTATCTTTTCTAAATTCTGCTACGGAAGAGCGATGCACCGTTCAAATTTGAACCATTTCCGTTCATTTGTTCATTTAATATAGGAAAAAAACGGATGAGTTAGCTCGGTCAGTAAGGGTAGAGATTAAAGAAACGAAGATAGCAAAACAGAAAAATTAATTAACAGAGTGTATTTGGGACATGGTCGATGAACTGTATCTGATAGTTTAAAGAAAGTCGTATGAAAAAACTAATATTTGTTATTTGAGTGAACTAGGAGTTCTATGATATTTTACGTCAAATTATATCCATTGCAGCATTTGATATAAGAAAAACTACTGCGCGAATACAACCCACTCTAGACATATCTATTAAAAACGACGAAAAAGTACAATATCGCGGTGCTAATGCCGAAAGAGCGTATAATTTTCATCTTCATTGCTAATCATTCTGTAGGCTTATTTTCAAGCTTAATATTCAGAAAAAAAATTTAAAGCCAAAAGAACGTATATCTAAATGTCAAGTCAAAAGGGCGTCATATATATTTTTTTTCAATATTTAGCAACTACGAAAATGTCCAACTTTTTCTAATTAATCGTAAAATCGAATTCGTAGTTATGCGTAAAAATTATTTCCATCGAAGGGGGATTCCCCGCCGCTCGTGGAGGCAGCGATTCGTTGTTATACCAAATAATGAAGGCCACGATTATATAGTGATCACATTATTCAAGAAAATTGTCGAATTTGATATTGTGTAGATTACTTGATACCTCCATTCAAACAGAAATTCGAAAAATCGCTAGCACAAAAATCGCGTGCCGGGCTGCGTACGGCGAGGTGGTGCGTGAGATTTGTCGCTGGAGAGGAGCAAACGTATTTAAATTTCTTGCAACATCAAAAGTCTACATGCTATAAGAGCTGCGCGGACAAGCTTAAGCTGGAATTATTGGTCATTTAGAAAATCGGAGGATATAAAGATGCTCGACGTTGACTATATATTTTTCAGTCAACAGTACCTTGAAGTTATAGCGCTGTTAAAGCAACGCGTACGCGCCAAAACTAGAACTGGCGCCGAGTTCTCTGTCCAGGTTTTCGGAACTAATTTCCGATGCCGGGAGCATATCGGTAACACGGATTTACGTGGTCGGTAACATATTCGCAAGCATTGTGTCGTGCATCAGTGATATTATCTACTGTCAGTAAGTAGAGTAAATATAGATCGCTTTTCGACACACATTCACCTGACATGTATCGCAAAACTAAACCTATTTTGTGTTAGAGAGTGCTACTTACCGTTAGTCAGGGGCACGATAAACGTGAGCTTGTGCGATCTCAGACTCAGCTCAAGCAATGTTACCGGTAACGTATCTTTTTTCAAGCATAAAGTAGTCATGAAGAATAGAGAAAATGATGCAAAATGGCGGTCACCTATTTCTGGTATAATTATTTCATGACTCGTTTGTGCCTAAGCTAACACGAAGTAGTATGGACTTATAGCACGGTATACTTATAGAGATAGACTGCGCGGCTGTGCACCGAGCTGAATCCGTAATTAGAAAGAGAGAGCAACAGCTGGAGCCGGACCTCTCACTTTAATCGGTGACTTCGTGGGAGAAACACGCTTGCTTTATTGCTTTCCCAGCCTGGCGACCGCTCGCCAACTCCTTCGATGGAACAACAGAGAGGTCCAGTCCAGCTGTTGCTTTCTCTATTCAATTACGGCTTCAGTTTGGTGCACAGAACGCGCAGTGTATCTCCATAAGTCTATGCTTAGTAGTCGCAAAAAAAAAACATGGCGACATGGGGGAGTGAGAAATTTAACTCGAATACAATTGTCGAGAAGAGCGACGGAAATTTTGACAATATATTAGTGACACATGACCTGCAAGATTGTTTGGACGACAGTTTGGATCTGTCAAGTTTTGGCAAAGTGTACGATCAATCACCAGTTTTGAACTATGGAAAATTATCGGACGAAAGCTCGTCCTACATGGAAAAGCTGCGGGATGATAATACTGGGTAAGAATAAGAATCGCTAACATATTTCCCATTTCCTTTTTACATCTAACTCATCAATTTCGTCGATGACTCGTTGCAAATAATTGCCCAAACAATGCAAAAACCCGCTTACAGCTTTTGCGTTACTTGAATTCTCCCGTATTTTTTTTAACACATTACCATATAAGGGCATTACCATTTTTTCAACGAAAAATCAGGTCAGTTTTCAGTACTGTACAAACAAACTCGACCTAAAATTCTCAACTTTATTATTACCCTAAAGTCAAGGCACTGACCTCGCATCAAACCGCTGAACACATATCATATTTAATATTAGACAAAGATTACATGGTATTGTTATTTATCTAGCCTATTCAGAGATCGGTTTACCTAATTTGCAACAGAGTACCTAATCGACCGTTGATTCGGACCCAAAACTATCAGTCAGCTTTGCGCATAGTTTTTGTATAAAAATCCAAATTTTCACACCAATCCCCTGTGGGTAATGATTAGTTTTTGGGATTTGTAAATTACTTCCCCTGCTCCAAACTGCTGTTTTTTCACAGTAACGTTCATTTGATTCAACCATCAGTGCTGTAAAGTAGAGCAGTCTCGTTAAAACGATTGTAATGTAAACATCCTAATGTATATTCAAGCTGACTTAAATATCGACATCATAATTATTCTGTAAACAAATCACTGTTTTAACAACACATGTATTCATTTCATAGCTTAGACATATTTCCACCTTGCATCATCCACCGCCAGCTGGTAGTAACGATTGTCTGTGGTAATAATGGTTAAAATAAGAAAATTGGAAGCCACAAAAAACTTGCCTTTCTTTTACATATTTGTTTTTTAAATTGCCATACTATTAGCAGTAACTGCAAATTGCATATTCATGGTCAGGATCACGGTGAAAAATTCAGTGCCAATTGGATACATTTCCATTGCTGTATAATGATTTTTGCAAAACACAGGTGTTTTATTGAAGTCCTATAAATACAGTCGCTTAGTGTCCTCAAATAATAATATACGTATGAGTCGAAAGCATTACTCATACAGTATTACCTATCTTTGAGAATATATTTTTAGTTATTAGACAGCATTACCCGTGTGGCTTGCCATCAGATTATATCTAACCATGCCAGTTGCCCAAACCTTGCGCAGGGATCAAGTGGCGGAAACGGCATAACTTTTCAATAATAATTCACTCTACCATCTGCCGATGTTTCGCTTGCTGTCCAACAACAATGTTTCATTATTATTATGATTATTTTACTTTTTCTTTATCTCAGGTACATCTACCACACGATCAGGTCCGATGAAATCTACATGCGAATTCATCCTGGGCAAAATAACTCCATGCCTGACGATCCATCGCATGCAACTATCACGATCGAAAGCACAGATCCTGACACTAACCAAAAACACATCAGCCGTTACACATGCGAATACGAAGGCTGTACGAGAACCTACAGCACGGTTGGCAATCTTCGCACGCATATGAAGACTCACAAGGGTATGTTAGCTCTGAAAAGAAGACACAGAGAAAATAATAACTATAATATTGGCGCCATAAATTTGGAATTGTTCAAGTTACGGAGAGCTTCATTTATATGTTTGCTAATACGTTTGGGCTAATTGGCTGTGAAAAAATGCCTGTTCGCATGCTGCTGCAGCATATCGTTACCATGATTTCATAAGCCGCTTTGAAATAAAATAAAAGCTTTCTAAAAAGCCCCTCCCCCCCCCCCCAAACCTTATTTATAGAATATCATTTTTGTAACTCTGATCGAGAGCAACACTCGGTTCTGTTATTAGAATTCATTCAGAGACTTGGTACTTTGCCCATTAGAACTACCTCAAAGCATTTTTTTTACATGCCTCAAGTAATAAATTCAAATACTGGAAGGTTAACGTTGGTATATTATTTTTTTTTTTTGCTGGTGTGTGCACGTGTGTGTACTTATTCAAAAATAAATGGCTTTGACCCTGATTTGTCAATTTCGTGTAAACTTTTCGCTGTGCTATTTCAATGTAAAATAAACTTTCTGCTTTCTATCATTTCATGTAGAAATTGAGTTACCGATCATTGTTTTGCTTTTCAGTGGCGCAATTTTGCAAACTATGGTATTTCTTGCGGGTGCATCCAAGTGCTGTTTTTTAACATTAAAAATGTATCGTGCATTATTCACTAATCCAGAAAATTTGAATAATTACGCTTTCCAAGGATCTTCATTCTCGGTAAGTTTGCACGTCTATAAAATATCCTAACTGCATCTTGTATCAATATGAAGACAAGCTTTTTAATAAAGAATACAATACCACCAGAAGTATGCAGTTTCTAAATTGAATCCATCATTGATTGGGATTGTAAATCTTTCTAGGCGAGTATCAATTCAAATGCACAGATCCAGATTGTGGCAAGGCATTCTTGACTTCGTACAGCCTGAAGATTCACATAAGAGTTCATACGAAGATAAAACCATTCGAGTGCAATCATGACGGCTGCGAAAAAGCTTTCAACACATTATATAGACTAAGAGCTCACCAAAGACTTCATAGCGGGAATACATTTAATTGCGAAGAGACCGGATGTGTTAAATTCTTTACAACATTGAGCGATCTCAAGAAACATATACGAACTCACACTCAAGAAAGGCCCTACAAGTACGTTTCTTTTTCCTCACGTTTTATAACACTATACTTGGGGAATATATTTATTTACTCTTCACGCTTATACTCGTCCGTTAATGTTTTGTTTTTATTCAATTACTATCGAGTATTCAGATGCCAACGCTATTATTCCAGGTGTCGAGAGAGTGGGTGCGGCAAGGCCTTCACTGCTTCGCATCACCTCAAAACTCACAAGAGAACACACACTGGTGAACGGCCTTACACGTGTTCTTACATTTACTGTAAGAGATCTTTCACAACACCACACAGTCTGAAGAGTCACATTAAAACGCACAAGAGAATCGTAAAAAGTCAATCAACGGTGGGTGCATGCAATCGAAGAAATAATTGGTTTTCACATTTAGCGAGCATCAATTGATTCTATCGAATTAAAAATGGTATCGTTAATTGCAGAAGCTGAAGGAAGACTCGCAGACTAGTACAAAAGAAGACAACGGTGGTCTGGAAAATCAACCTAAAGCCAAAATCGAGATCAAGGAAGTCGGTGAAAGCAACAATGTACCTTTTTACACAATTATACCTTTGAATCCAGAAAACAGTCGAGATACCGAAAACGTAGTTTACGTATCGACGCAGAATTCTGTTAATATCGATCAATTGGCAGGAAATTCTTTGAGTCATGTCCTAAACAATAATGAGAAAAACAATTTCGATGGCGAGGTTGAATATGGCACGTCGAATCACAGTGAGGAACGAGTTGAAATATCCGCCGGATCACCGCTGAAGTTCGAATCCAGTGAAACTAATAATAATGAGCTACCAACGCCGAGAAACATCACGATAGATGTTTTGACTCAGAGCACTATCGACACGTTGAACAATGGAGAATACGATAAACTGAAAATCTTCAATCACATATCTACCTCAATCGGCCAAAATGACTCAACACCGAATGCTGTGAGTGATCAGAATGACATTTTACTTTCGATTCCTATCGACGACGAGCGTAACGGAGTAATCCAGAAACAGGAGCACATGGATGCGATAAATTTGCAACAAGAAATTATGCAAAATGGCTTGCAAAACACGATCGCGCAAATATCCCAACCTAAAAACTTTTCAAACAATCCAAAACGCTACAAAAGCGACAGCCACATCATCGTTCAAAATGAATTTTCAAATCAAGGGAACAACAGCTTGTCTATCAATTGCAAAAACACAACATTTTACAGCGGTAATTCTATTGCTGACAGTGCCTTGAACATAATTGATACCCAGGATGAACACAAATTATTTGCCGGTGACACGCCGACTTCTTACTGTGATAACGTAAGTGTGAATAATATTGCCACCAACGACTCTCAAGCATTTGTAAAAGATGTGGTTGTTCCGTATACCGAAAATTGCAGCACTGCTCTGTCTAGTTACAAAAGCGTCGATCCTAATTCCATCGTGAGCATTAAAAATTGCTTGGATTCCGGTGAGGCATACTCGAGTACACAGATCGATAAAAAAATTGTACCAGAAGTTGAAGACATTATGGCGAATGGGTTCATAAATCATTCACTTGCAAAAATATGTTCAGATGCAATATTCCAGTCAGTTGATTGTATTGGTATAGAGAGTAACGATTCTCAAAATGTGTTATCCAGTGACAACAACGTTGTCGGAGAATCAAAGATTCAAAGCAATTCCGAGAGTTTGGAACTTTATTCGAACGCTATGTTCAAGAATGGCAAATCTGGAAATCATGTGGTGGATCGAACGAAGAACAACTGGCATTCGGAAGCTGTCGAACTGGCGATGGCCTCAGAAGAAGAAATGCCGTCGCCTTGGATCGATGTCATGGCTCTAGCATCAGCGCCTTCTTTGAGAGCCGAATCATGGTCTGAGTTCAATGCCTTCCCCATTGCCGTTCATTCGTTAGTGGATCTGGTCGGTCCTGAACCTTATCCTTTAGAGCTAGGCTCCGAACTTCAGCACAATGTTAACCTGGCAGCTGCCGTAAATGCCTCAGGAAATATTGCGGTGGTCAGTGGTGGCGCGCATAATGAAAAGAATTCATCCAAAACGACTAGTCGGAGGAATACAATCAACAGGAATATTCTCCAGGAAATTACGGCCAATGCGGATATTTGTAAATGCATCGATTGCAAGTGCGACTATTTGAAAAATTGCCAAAATTGCTTCCTTGCAGCGCCGCGCAACGTGGAACAGAATACGAAGACAAATAACGGCGCAGTCAAGGAAACGATGCATTTATCGAGCGTAGAATCTCAGTTGGAGACTGAAAGTCTGAACATTTTGTCAGACTTCGAATCTGGGCAGAGTATCGATTATACCAAAGAGTTTGCTCACTCGAGCGACGCGGTGAGCCAAGAGGCTCAAATTCTGACTGATTTTAATAGATACAATAGTACGTTTAGAACAAAAGTTGAGAGTGAGGAAGGTCAAGACTGTACGTGCGGGTGTATTCAACAGAGTATGGAATCTGAATTCATGGACATCACGGGAATGGAGAATTTCATAGACAAGAAATCGTGCGAATGTTTGGTGCTTGAGAACGGGAAAAAATTCTGCGAGGCCATAATTGAAATCGAAAATATAATAACAAACAAAAGTTTCCCCCAAGGCTCTGATAGCATTATACCAAATATAATTAGTAAGAAAAGCGACAATGACAAAGAAGATAATAGTTTGTCAGATTCTGGCGCCAAAGAGAGTAACGAGAAGGCACCTTCTGGCAGCAAATGTCACATCGAATCGCGAAAAAATACCAAAGAAAATCCATGCTGCAGATCTAACGACGATTACAATAATCGCCAATCAATATCCACTGCACTGATAAATGACATGCAAAAGAACATTGGTGATTCAGCTAAGAAATGTGGTTGCAGATGTAACAGTAAGAACAAGAACAGTGGGTGCTGCGTAAAGAATAGTAATGACAATGACAAAAATGAGCTGAAAACTAGCTGCTGTTGTAAGGAGGATAGCAGTAATACGAATAGCATCGTAAATTCAGAATTAAATTCTTCTCCAGCTGCCAAAGTAATTCAACACATTTCAGACAACAGGGAATTGAGTTCTACGATTCCTAATGGTGGCAAAACCGATGTGTTCTTCAATGCAGAGAGTATAAAGAGTAGCAGTTCTTCTGTTGAAGAGTATGAAAAGCAAACGCAACGCCACGATCATTATAAAAGTGGTAAAGACACCGACGATAGTAGTCACATCACAGATAAATTTGAAAATGACGCCAATGATTCTGGTAAAGAAAATCTGAATCGCTGTCATGGAATATCAAAGCCTTATAATAATAGCGAAACCATATTCCCCATATCTATGGAACATCGAAACGAATCTTTAGATAAAACGATGGTCGATGATTTTGGAACTTGTTTAGAAAGCGATTGCTCATGCGACAGCAGAATAGGGGGATGCAGATCTTGCTGTGTCATTGTATGCCTTAAAACGCTACAGCAGTTGCAAAGAGTGTTTACTCAAAATTGTTGCAAGGATAAAATGACGTCTGGCGAACAAGGCATAACACTGCCCGTCTCCATAATTAAAAAATTAACAGGAAATGAGTGACCTGTTAATTACACAACTCTGGGAATGTGCTATTCGTGTTTTTTAAACATGCGTATATGTTGCTTTTTTTTTCCTATAAGTAAATGACTTCATCTGCCATATCAACAAATAGTCAATTGAATTCAGATCCTGAATTCTATGGACAACAATATATGAATTTAAAAGAGAAAAAATCAGTATGTCATATGTATAGTGTATACATAGTACATGTACAATACATATGTATATGTACATAATTTTGCAACGTGTAGAATATCAGTATTTATTTTCATGCACAGAATAATTATTTGTCTCGTAACGAACCTATTATGAAAACAAGATTTTCATCATCTAGCCTGAAATCCATAAATATGTAATCTGGAGATCAGAATTTGTTTTTTACACAGCGCAAGCTAAAGACAATTGATAAAGTGTTTTAGTTTCTTAGTTCGTATTAACAGTAATAGCAATACCAGTTTCTTGGCAGCGTCAGGGATTCATGCAAAGCAGAATTATTCGCACAATTTTATGTTCTTCAACCCATAAATATCCGATTTCAGTTGGCGTTATTAAAAATTTCGCAACAAAATGAGAGTTTCGTTCCGTTGATTTTCATTTTCACAAGGCTTACTATTCATTTCATTGTACTTCTATTCTCATATCAATGGTCACAGGATAGTACGCTGTAAGATTAATGGAAGCAACTGAACATCGACAGTTATGTACATGATGTAAAAAACTAAACTTATTCAAATTCTTTAACTTTGTTTAATTTGAATTTTACGAATAACGTAACATGTATTAAATCATAGACTTATCCTTCTCATGACACCTTGCCTTCAAAGTATTTATATCGTCATTAAACAATTATTACATCAGTAGAAATGGCGATCATCAATTTTCTTAATTATTTATATACGATGCTAATCAGTTTGACTAAATATCGTTATTACTTCTTCTTTCAAAGAGTGGTGAACAATTTTAGCATCCTTAATATAACTTTTTAACACAAAAAATGATTATATTTTGCAAAAGAAAAACATGAAGAAAAAAAAACTTCAACACATTATCTGCCTGTCGCCAGTATCAAACCATTTATTCATTGCACAAAAAATGGTGACCATAAATCTATTCTTTTACCAGACGCATGCAAATATGTGGAAAGGCGTTGAGGATTTATTGACGAGAAGAATGAATATACCTTTGAATTATTTGATAAATGTCAGTGTGGTAACGTTAGGCTTTATTTTAAAACTGTGTATGACTTAGCTGTGCAATGTTTGACGACTGTTTCAAGTACTTTTAAAGTCTGCTTTGTTACAAATTTACTCGACTTTGTGTACCTATTTTAGCGCATAGATTGAATTATTATGTTTTGAAAGTATATATATAATTTGACTAAAACGTAATAAACGGATTTATTTCGAATAATCTTTAATTTTATTTCAATTTTGCATCTCATCTTGTTCTCTAAACGACATTGCCGACTATATTATTATCAACAAATCTACGAAAACAACGCCAGTGATATTTACTCAACATCGTTACATACCAAAATTGTATGTAAATTTAATAAGTTGAAACACCTACTATAACAAATAAGTTATTAACCAGAAATTAAATACCTAGTCATCTTTCAACACCATCGGAAAACAACAGCTGAGTAAGTTTTTTCACGTCGAACGGCTTTTAACGTATTTACATTTACATGCTTTTCTTGTTTCGTCGAGCTGCTAATCACGATTGTAAACTCTAAAAATAAAAGAGAGGGTCTTGCTTTGTACGGTACGTACAAGGACGCGTTTAAAATTAATCACTATATTCGACAGTTGAGTTTTGCTGCATGTAAAAACTAGTATCTAATTTCCCACTATTATCTTTGCTTTTCCCATTGTTCCCAATAATCCCTGGTTTGCATCTCCGAAAGTCGTGATATGGTTCTATCAAAAGCAAACAATTCTTCCTCCCCAGTAAATATGCTCGATTTGTGATCCTCCTGTAAAAAAAAAATGTTTACATCGTATGATACGTGATAATAAACATGTTATTCGCATTGTCAGCACCATGAGAAATACGGTATAAAAAAGAGGTGAACTCTACTATTATTTTTTCAAATAACATACCGAGCCTACACTTATTTTTAGATCATCCATCAGCATTCGCTTTTCATCAGTGTACTCGCTCTCTCCTTCAGGAGTAAATAATTGCATGTGCGGAAGATCAGCAGATATAACTACTCTAATCTGCGAATGATGCCAAAAAGACAGATGATATCATTCCAGTTGTATATATGTGTGTGTGTATAAGGTGTAGGTGAAAATAATATTGAAATTAGCAACCAAGGTTCGTGATTCTCACCTTGTTATCGTAGAGTGTATCAATCAGCGTGATAAATCGTCTAGACTGAGATTTGAGCTTGAAATTCAGTGGTGGTACATCTCGAATAATCACAGTATGAAAGAACTGGCATAATTGGAGATAATCGCTGGCTCCGAGAGGCTTTGTGAAAAAAAAAATGTTACCTTCCAATCTGAATACAGTTATCAGTGAGTTTTGAATGTTACAAGGAAAAGAAGATCATATTCTAATTTAAAACTATTCGAGTTATTACCCGATCACATATCTCGTCAAACGTAGAGTCAAGAACCTGCCCGCATGTTTTAGAAAACGTAACATTACGACCCTTGATGCTGATGGTTCTAGGCCTAACGACGTCATTTTCCATGGAGCACAAATATTTAAACAGCTTGTCAACACCGTCGTCCACGTCTTTCCCCTTGCTGGAAATAAAAAGGAAAAAGAATGAATTTAATACAGAGAATAAGGTGAAGGTTTCATACTAGACTTACATAAAATAGTTCTTGTCTTTGCCAGGGCCAATTTTTTGCCTGTAATCAATGCCTGAATCGAGTGTTTCGATTATACAGTGATCTTTTAGGATTTGGATGAATGGGAAGAAGTTTGCCCTCTGCAAACCGTTTTTATACAAATTATCCGGTGCCCTATTACTCGTCGCAATAACTATCACTCCATTGTCAAAGAGTTCGGTGAACAGTCGTTTCAGGATCATAGCATCGGCGATGTCTGTAACCTGAAAGCAAGATTAAAATTAAATTCATTTATTTATTTCTCAAAATTGGAAGCTATTTCAGGGAAATTCTGATTACCTGAAACTCATCGAAGCACAACAACCAAGTCTTATCGCTAATCGCCTCGGCAACTGGTGGAATCGGGTCGAAAGGCTGAAGCTTGGTGCTACTGTGATCTCTAACGACATTTTTCTTAACATCATGAATCTTGCTATGCACGTCAAGCATGAACGAGTGGAAGTGAACCCGTTTTTTCTTTTCAACCTGTAAGCAAACAATGCATGATGTGTGAATGCAAAAATGATATTGTGATTTGTGAACTCTTGAGACAAGTGAGTTTTCTTATTTTAAATGAAAGACCAAATTGTATACATTTGGTGCGTGTGGACTATAAAATTTATGAAATATCGGAGTCATTTATGATTTTGAATAGTTCTTGACAGCAGCTACATTTCATTAAATACATGAATTCAGTCATTTTCATGTTCCTTCCACTAAATTCTACTGCTGTGTCATTTGGCTAATATTGTTCTTATGTAAAACGAGCCGGTGGGTAATTTAAACTTCACATTTCATTGGATTACAGAGCTTCCTTCTGTAATTAGAAAAATACAGTTTAAAAAGTTGTACAGAATCCTGAGAACGTGGTAAACTCTTGATTCTATTTCGACATTCCGAAGAAGGAAGCAAGACAGGACAGTCAAGGAATTGTGAAACTAAAAGTGAGTGTTTACCTGAATTCTATTATATTCTATTCTCATTGAACAATTGCGCATTATCCGAAGTAAAAATAGAGACAGAATTGGTATAATTTTAATTTTGCAGAAAGTAGAACGAAAAAATTTTAAAAACCTGATTGAACAGCGTGACAATGAAAATGTGGTAAAAAACGTGTGATACCAAACATGAAAAGAATGTATACTATATTTCTGGCTCTTCGCATGTAATCTACTTAAGATGTGAGCAGATACCTGACAGCAGTTATAGAATAGGTCCATCAACATTGTTTTACCTCCACCCACAGCTCCATAGAGGTACAATCCTTTTGGCGTTTTATCATCTTTCTTCCCCCTTGCTTTTCCCCTACCTCTCCCGATCAACCTGTTCCAAAAATTGGGCTTCGGCGGCGGGGTGTAATTTCTCAATTTTTGGTAAACCCTTTCTAGGCTTTCCGCTATTCTTAATTGGTGATCGTCGCGGATTAAATCACCCCGCGCTATCTTGTCGGATAAAAGCTTGACTGGTCCATCAGTGACAGGCATTATCGAGCTTTCAGAATAATTGCAACATTTCAAGCTAAGCAGCAAGGGGTGAGAATTTTTTGACAGTAAATGGTAGAAGTGTTTCAAATTTGACGGTCTTATCATCGTGATACATGCCATGGCTAAGTTGTTATCTGAAAATACCAGAGAATCATTATATCTAAACATTTATAAGTCAATCAATCGTTTCAGTGGTTTTTAATCATCAATCATTCATCATCTAGAACGTTTTCAAGGGTGGCTATTTCGACTCACATATTTAAACTTTATAGACAATAGATCGAAGAAACAGTCTGGAGAGCTTTAATTACGTAAAGTTATTATTGAAGATTTGTCACGAGTGTGTATATAAATAGATACACGCCCTGCGAAAAATTTTCCCGCAGTGTTATACCTACTTGTGTGCATATGTATTACCGCATGTTCTACCGTGTGCTGAAGTACATACATACATACTTACGATATCGAGGGAGGGCGCGCGTCAAAAGGGAAATATTTCAAACTTTTATGTAATCAATGAAATCGCTGTAAGAGCGGAATTATCGCCAATCGTTACCGAATCATGATACGCGTGACTGCACTGAAAACTTGGTGGGACCTATTCTGCGAATTCGCGGTCGTTAGCACAGACATTTAAACGTTCATCCCAAGACCGCGCTGCGACTTGACTCGCTACTGATTTGACACTGAAGTTCCGTGACGAAATCTAGCCACACACACACACACACTCGGAACACTCATATCGCCTTTATCACATGTACCTTCTACAAATTTCCACACACACATACACACACACACACACGTTACATGCGGTCGTGCGGTGTAATAAAATGGATAAAAAAAAAAACGAACTGAGAGGAATGTCGAGCGTTGTCGAGTATCGATTCGTAATGACCAACGATTTTCGAATTCTTCTTTCGTACCACTACCACATGGCGCTACGAAGCTACCGTAAAAACCGCGTAATATGAAATCGTTTGTACGGAATGAAAAGTCTCTCATCAAATACTGCTTCGTCGATATGAAAGGAAAAGAAGAAACAATTTTTCACAGTAACTGCGAAAATCAGTTTCTTTTGCTTCAAGACTAAAACCCCTCAATACGGAATTGATAACGGCCTTCGAGTCTCAAGTGAGCTACTGAATGTATTGATTCTTTATTCAGAAATATATATATATATATTTTTTTTTGTAGTTCTGTAAAATAGGGTACAAGGGAGAGTAAAGTGAAATATATTACAATAGATATGATGTGGAGGGTCTTCGTTCAGTCATTGTGATAAAATTTTGGACTATACTGCGAAGAGTATACTGGTAGTCTTCGCTTGTCTGGGCTGATTCCTTCTCTCGCTGAGTAATACCGTCTTTCGATAACTTTGTCGAAAAATCGGCTCAGCTTCACCGAAGAACTCGAGCCTGCAGCCAAGGATCTGACTTGATGACAATCCTGACAATGATCAAAGAAATCTTTAATTTAAAAAATAAAATCAATTTCAACCCAATGAAACAAACATACACAATATTTGGCATCGACCGTTTGCCTTTTAATTTTATTACCAAGAATATTTCGTCCGCTCCACATTCCTCAGCAATTGTAGATGAACGTCGATGAACACTTGATCTCACTTCTGCGGCCAGATCAAACTTTGTTGCAATTACCAAAATTGGTATCTGGAAATAAAATTTCAGGTTTTGACTCTTGTGAGGTGATTTTAATTTTGATAATTGTCAAAACATTACTAATCTATGAATGAAATTTGTAAAACTATACTTTTTTGTAAGCAATTCTCAAGCCATCATTCAAAGTTGACAGATTCTCATTTCATCGGCTAAGCAGCCAATTAAAAAATAGTTACTTGTGTTGAACCGACGAACTGTTCGGGATCAAAGTCGTCGAAAGATTTAGACTTGGAATGGTTACCGTCCTTGTTTAGAACTTCCTGAAGCCACTTCTGGAGATTCTGCTGCGACTTTCTATTAGTCAGATCGTGAACCAAGATAATACCTGAAAATGAGAAAATTCTATTATAATCAGAACACAAGTTTATCACGTATATTTCTGAGATTCTTACACCGTACTTTGCATACCATTTGTCGGATTGTAAAACACAGATCTAGTATTTTGGTGATTCTGACTACCGCCGATGTCCCACAACTCTATAAAGTATCTTCTTTGATTCGGAGTGCCTTCTTTGTACTCATGCAGCTTTACTTCAACCGAACATCCTACTGTCCACGACGGATTCCCTATCGGTTGTTGATGGCATATTAAATGAGTCAGTGAGGTTTTTCCAACACCTGTAAAAATAAAAGGAAGACTTGCTTACAGACTGTTTATATAATAAGTAACAACAAAAGTGGATCAAAATATGCATGTACAGTGCATAGATGGGTAAATAACCTTAAAAACCTCGTGATTTCCCCATGAATAAATATATTCGTAACCAAATTAAATCTACGATTTATTGCCGGAGGAACGGTAAAGCGGCGATGCAAACGAAGAAAATATTAAATTAAGTGAATTGCGTATACGTGGTGATCGCGATCTGTGAACAGATTCTTTTAGCGAATGATCCGAAGAACGAAGAATGCCGTTAATGGGTAAGTGATAATTTAGCAGAGGATAATTATACCAGAATCTCCGACAACGATTATTTTGACCTTATCGATCGCTGCCATTTGTACAGTTACATTCGAATTCTGACTTGAATTTCCTGACAGCAACCGGCGGAGCGGAATCTAGGTACAGTTTTTGTTTGACAAGCTCCACCTCCCCGCCGAACGCGGCATCATAACCTCAAGTAACGACTCTAGCCATCGATGCACCCTGTGTTAAATTTCCGAAAAACTATGCAATTACGCGTTATTTATCCGTGATCGTACCACCGCTGGAACTGTTAATTAAGAATGCGGCAATATTCGTTAATTGGAGTTACAAATAGGCCGTCGAAATAAGAAGAACCGGGTTTTTCCGATAGTTGAAGGTTATAATATCGTTGTGATGGCGAATAAGTAGATAACGAATTGAATGTTTTTACACCTAAGAAATGCATAAGACCACATCAACGCCCTAAAAAAATCCCTCTCACTAACAGTCCGAGTAAATGGTGGGAATTATTGTATTCGAATTATTAGCAGAGAAATGAGTGGGGAGGAAAGATTTGTCACCGAAGTGCCTAGCAGTTTGAAACAACTAGCACGGCTTGTTGTTCGCGGTTTTTATACCATAGAGGATGCCTTAATCGTTGACATGCTGGTCAGAAATCCCTGTAAGTGTAAATCTATTTAATTTGGCATCGCTCATCCCAGCCAACTAAAAAGTTTCAACTGTAGTTTTGTTTGTATCCTTCTATCAGGTATGAAGGAGGACGACATATGCGAGCTGCTAAAATTCGAGCGAAAAATGTTGAGAGCTAGAATATCTACGCTAAGGAATGACAAATTCATTCAAGTTAGACTTAAGATGGAAACTGGATCTGATGGAAAGGCGCAGAAAGTGAACTACTATTTCATCAATTACAAGGTAAAAATTGTCTCAGATTTTCCCTCCAAAATGCCTGCTAAATTTTGAATTTTAATCTTAATCCTTTAGACTTTTGTCAACGTTGTCAAGTATAAGTTGGATCACATGCGTAAGAAAATGGAAACGGAAGAACGAGACGCGACCAGCAGAGCCAGCTTCAAGTGCACAAATTGTCTTAAGACTTTCACGGACCTTGAGGTGAATCTAGCGATAGACAAACGTCTTGATGGACACAATCACAATTTCAATTTTTTTTATGGCAAACAATATTTATTCACAGGCAGATCAACTCTTTGATATGACAACAGACGAGTTCCGATGTACTTATTGTCGGAACATCGTTGAGGAAGATCAATCTGCTCTTCCGAAAAAAGACTCCAGGCTACTTCTGGCAAAATTTAACGAACAATTAGAGCCACTCTACATTCTGCTGCGAGAAGTCGAGGGTATAAAATTGGCACCTGAAATTCTCGAGCCTGAACCTGTTGACATCAATACCATACGAGGGTTAGCAATAAAAATATAATTTTCACTCTTGTTGGACAGCTGCAAATGACAAGTCAACTTTATATTCGACTGACATTACAGCATCGATACGAGGAAGCAAACTGGGCTTCGTGCTCCGGGTGAACAATGGTCAGGAGAGGCGACGAGGTCGTCTGGATTTGCTGTCGAAGATACGAGAGTGGATGTTACCATCGGCGATGAATCGGCCAATGATAACACTGCCAATCGTAGAAAAGAGAGGCCGATTTGGATGATGGAAAGCACTGTGGTAAACACAGATGGATCGCAGGTGTGTAAATGATGATATTGTAGAGAATGTGAATTTGGCAACGAATTTGAGAAAGCTGAATTTGAGAAAGTTGTTTTTGTTATTTCAGACGGACGTGGTTGGAGGCCAAGACAGTATTCTTGATAAGGCTGCAACGAACGCGACAAATGCAACGAACGCAACGAATAAACAGGGCGAAGACATAATGTCGGTGCTACTGGCGCACGAGAAAAAAGGAGGGACTAATGCTGCCAATGCCATTAAGACTGTAATACCTCAAGAATCTAGCGACAGTAGCGATAATGAGGATGTTACAGAGATACAGGCTATCGATATGGGTAATTGCTGCAAGATGATTGTATTTCTCAGCTTTTTAAGATGCTTATTTGAGACTTATTTCTTTGAACGATTCAGGTGATGTAGAGACGATGGATTCAGAGGACGACGACTTGGTGCCCACGGTTAGTGTGGGAGGAAAAACAGTTTCAATTACAGATATCAATGACACTTTGATTGCCGATATGACGCCGGCAGAGAAAGAAGCTTACATTCAAACGTATCAAGAATATTATTCGCACATGTACGATTAGTCTGAAAACAGCTTGCGAGAGTTATATTTTTAAATTAAATTGTACGATGACTGTGAATTTACACACATATACGTGAAGTATGAGAATATTTTGTATAAGTATGAATATAATAAAAATCCATTGTTCACAGCTCCGTGTTTTGTAATTTGCCTTTAACAGCTGACTCGTGTGATACTGAGCTATAATTGCCATGAAAGACTGGTCAAATTTAAGAATTTATTAACATACTTGAAACCTAATATACAATAATATCAATCCAATAACATGTGGAATTAACGATACATTGATCAAGAAAATATATTGAATACGTGATAATAAATAACACTGAATTATTAACAATAATAGAACTAAAATAATTAATCAATAATAATACATGTCACTTCTGGTAAGAACGGGAAATGTCATTATTTATACTATATTAAATGTTTTTCTTTCCCTACCAACTTCTTATGTTATCACTGGATAATAAGTAAAACTTACTTGGGGATATCTTTTTTTTTGCTCGTCTATTTCAAAATTTTTGCTCGACCACCACAATCGAACCCAAATTTGGGGATGATAGAACAAGGATTTTCTGCATATTTTTCGTTTTTTTTTCTTTTTATCAGTTTTTTCGATAATTCAATAGGTAATAATTTTATCGTAAACAAGTTATTTGAGGTAACTTTATGTACATTATAACTTGACTTACGAGACTTGATATATCACTCTACAATTCGGTTTATAACTACTTACTTTTCATTGCTTGCTTTGAAAAGAACCCAAGCATCGCATAATATCACACAAGCAATGGCATCGCGCATCGTTTTTCCCCCTCAATAATTTTTCTTCACGTCCTATACATTAGATCATACAAAAATGTCATCGGCTTTCAGAATATTCGTGGTAACATCAACAAAATCTGATCAGATTTTCTGATTGTTGATACTTTTGAAAGGATTACATTTTCATACTTGCATTTCAAAATTCTTTCACTGTTACGCCAGGCAATTTGATATTTTGCCCTTACAAGCTGTCAACTCGAAAATGAGAATAGACGCATGATTAAAATAAAGACTTAACGATCTTCTATGACTCACTTGCAAACGTAAAATTGGTGCGACTAATTTCAACAATTGAATATTCATAGTGCGAAGTCGTCTACGATGCATATCCATTGCAAAAGTAGATAAATTTACATTCTTTTCATAGCATGTGCAGCGTATACTCCTCGGTGTTTTATTCTGGCTCGTTAAGACGCAAGCGAGCAAAGTCCTCAAAGACAATGTTGTCGTCGTCGTCATTGGCGTAGCAAGAGTTTTCATAGCGTGCACGATCGATGCTCTTGCTCTTCTTCAAAACTGCTTTCTCCTTCTCTAGGGCACCTGTCGCAGAAGAAATGACGATTAAGATATGAAGCGTACTCAGGTAAAAAAATGTTCAGCCACTCAACTAACCAGGAGCAGGGTGCATCAGCTTGAGCGGAACATCTGTGACAAGTTCACCTCCCAAAGTGCCGCAGTTCAGCTTTACGCGAACGGAGTACGAAATGACTATACCCATTGCCTCTGCAGGGCATTTTCCCTCAGCAACCAATGTGGAGGAGGCCAAATTCACGTCATCGTCCTAAAAAAAATGAAAGCTTAGATATGCCGATACAGGAAACATCATGAATTCCCTCACTTTCAGATGTCCGTCAAGAGCAATACCGCGACGATCCTTGTTGCTACTGGCCAATGGAACGAGATAAAACTGCTTGGTGAACGAAGCACCAGGTGTGATGGGGCAGCCTTCGCGGGTCTCCAAGCTTGCAACATGCCGTGAAAACTGAGCGTTCACCATTGTCACCTCGCAATGTTGGACAACATAGAGCTGTCGGAGAGTAAAAGACACATCGTGAGGATGATATTCTCTCTGCCAAATAGAGGCTGAGGGTTGTCACCATGTACCTTGATGTTCTTGACTGCCTTTCGAGAGTTGTTGGTGACAATGACATTGGCAGAGACTTTCTCCCCGTGGTAATAGATCTCCTTGTCCAACGTTACCTCGAGGTTCAATTTTCCCTGGGAGAAGGTGAAGCCCTTAGAGACGAGGGAGCTCGGCAGGCGGCGTCCTCGCATTGCCGGGGCAAATTGGAGCTTCTTGATAGCCAGAGCGACCGACGACCTCTTGTGTCCCTATTGCAGAGTGTAATGTGCATGAAAACGACACTAATCTTAATAACGTAACGTAAGTATAAAAACCGCTGTACCTTGTCTTCCTCGTTTTCCCCGACATAGATCTTGACAGTGTACTCGACTCCAAGAGGCTTTCCGCTGTCGTCATCACCGGGCTGAAGTGTTACGGAGCTCGGAGCGTTCTGCGGGAACTGGAAGATGAAGGGATAGGCGTTTGGTCCAAGCCGCTTGAGCAGGCGATCTTGGATGGGAGTCGTCTCCTGCTTCTCTTTCTTGATGGGGATGATCTGGTCACGAGCGATGATCAACTCCTTGCTGAACTTCACTCCCATTACCTCATCCTCCTCGCGACCATAGCGGTAAGTCGTGATTACCTTGGATTCAAGGAGGATTGAAGAGTCTCGGTTTCGGGGTGGAATTGTGGTTTAGAAAAAATTCATCACGTACCTGGCCATACACTTTTCTTCCTTGTAGATAATCATTTTCAACCACGACGATGCCGTCGATTGGATCCACTGACTCTAGGTGATCGACGAAGTCCCTCTTACCGAGGTATACGGTGACTTTGCCTGTTGGTCAGAAGATAGGAGCGTGTCACTACGGAGTGCTGGAAGTATTTTGGATGGTACTTGAAACTCACCATTTGGAGTAGTCTTCTTGAAAACCTTGATGGCCACGACATAGGCCAAGAACAAGAGAGGAAACATTTGACCGATAGTGTCGGACTGTAAAGAATCTGTGTAACCGAGCGTTGTTTCCCGCCCAGAAGTGACGGAGGCCTTCTGACGTACATCTACTCTTATAGATCTAATGGGGCTTCTTACTACGAAGCCATATCCAGACTAATGCGATTATACTATTGAATAAGTCTCTTAACAGGATCGGAATATAGGAATTTCAAGAAATTGGCTCGCTTTGTGACGTCTTCCATCCCATTCTATGACAATTTCTTTCTCCATTCTTCAGAGTCTGCGACAACAGTATCTTAGAATAGTTAAAGTACTCTTCAGTGAACTAAGAACTAGAGCTACTTTCATTAAGATCATACTTCAGTATTTCAAGCCGTGTTTAGAGGGGTGAAACGATTCGAAATCGAATTTCTATTGATAATTAGATCTACATTGATTATTTGCGTTGGAACGTTTTACAAGAGCGGGCTAAAATTTTTATACAAATAGAAGCATAGCAAAAGTGGATGTGGAATTATTTATAGATAGTCAGATAAAGATCAGTCTTAAGGTTTATATTTATTTCATTAATAAGTGTTTACATAATATTAATATGGAGGTATTTTTAATCATTGAAATCAAATCTTCCCTGATTTCTCCCAAGGAATTTACCTTAGCTGTTTTCTTCATCGTTGCTTCTTAATATAATCATTATTAATCATTAGTATTAGGTATTATTCATTATTCAATATACTAACTAAATTTATTTGTATTTCTTTTTGTTTTTTTTTTTCGTTTTGTTTTTCCCTTCCATATTTATACATCATTCATAATTTTTTTTCTCTTCACAATATTGTAACTTATTCTTCCTTGTCATCAGGATACATTTATGCTGCTTGACGAAATACTACGTACAATTTCCATTTTTTTATTTATTTACGTTTCTTAATATTAAAATTATTATAACGTACAGTTCGCGCAATAACTTTTGTTGATTTCAAGACTTACACAATCATTAATTTACATTTATTACCTAAGGTTTTACAATAGCTATGACAGTTTATCTGGTTTTCAGCATAGTCTTGCAGGAGTAATAAGATAATTGTACAAGTATTTAATCCCTTGTTGTACTACGATAAATACGAGTCGTTTTTCAAAGGATCGCAGTGTTTCTCGTTCCACAAGTTTTTCTTAGCTCAACAAAAGTTACTATGCTATCACTTGAACTAAATACAGTAATAAGATCAGAAGATGTGGCATTCTTGCCTGGTATTGAATAACAAGGTCGTCACTACGCCCCAAAATTCAAATATTATTGGCGAATTGTATTTAACTACTTTTTGTTCTCCAGTCAACTAGTTTCAAGTATCTGTTGATCGAACGAATAAAACTTAACGAATTTCAATTTGGCAAATAACGAAGCACGGCTCCTTAAATTTTCATTCAACAAAAAAAAAATAACTGTTTTCATAAACTCCTCATACTCTTTTGCTAAGTCTCTTCCTTGATACTTAGAATTCATCTTTCGTTCAATTGTTGAACGGCGTGAATAGCAGAGAAATATATATGGTAACCAAGACGAACTATCATTATCGGATTCATCTTGAGACAATTATGCGCCTAATTTATACCTATATATATGAATAGTATGTATACGTAAAAAAGAAAAAAAACGAACATCGCATATGTAGAATCATTATCAACTAAAAATAATTTTTTTTTCCAATATTATTTTTCTTTTTTTTTTAATTACGATGAATAGTAATAAGTAATAATTATAGCAGTGTTGGGTAATTGTAATAAATATGTCTAATAATAGGCACAGTAAATGTATGGGTAATAGTATGTATATTCATTATTCTGCATTTAATTTCATTATGCTATGGCAAGTTGCTGTTGTCAGGGAAAAAATTATAACAACAACAATAATAGTAGTAATAATAATAATAATAATAATAATGACAATAATGTGAAAACAGTATCAGTTCTTTTTGAATTTTCGCCCTAGCATGGTGCACAGTTCTTTTTATAAATTTTCTACTTCTTCAAACGCGTATAATTTAAGAATACACTTATAAATGCTACATTTCAATAAGAAGGAAAAATCAAAGAGAAAAAATAAAGCAAGGATGAAAAATTTATCTACCAGCAGAAAACTTTTGTTTAAAGAGGGAAAGGTCAAGATGACAAATTAAAAGCTCTAATAAAAGTATGAATGCAATACCCCGAAATAAGGGAATATATTCGTTAAAAAATACATTCTTTATAATTTTGAGATTGACCTAATAACATAGCATTACAAAAACGTATATACCTATATATCACCATCCAAATATGCAGATTTTACTTGTTATTATAATTGCGAGAGTAGAGAAATAAAAATATTAGAAAATGATTATAACATAATCAATTGTTGCAAGAGAAATTTCATCGGGACTGACGAAATCAATAAATCACGTTACACCTTAGATTTCACATCATTGATCGATATTCAAAGTAACTCTGACCACCACCAATCTTATTCCGTACGTTACTAATTGTTGTGGATCAGTTGGGAGAAATTGATGTTACAATCGATCGTATGTAATCAGATCCTTATCGAGAGGCTTTACAGTTGATTTGCAAAAATTGGTTTCAGGAAATTCGAAGAGTAGGAAATTCACACCACCACGGTGTATGTAGTATCAATACCAGATCACATGTATGCAATTTATTTACAAATACTTTTATACTTGTGCTACTTTAGCTTTGTAAATTTTCTATTTGATTCCCTGATAACAGCGTACTTTGAAAACCGGATGGTACAAATATGGTTAATTTAGTAGTATACGTTGTCGATTTTTTTTAGTCTGGTCGCTCTCCGCAAGTGAGCCTACTTCTATAACTTACTTTCCTATATACGCATATATATACATATATGTCAGGGTACACACACACATATATATATATATACGCACACCTCATTACCTTTTTTGAAATGTTTTTATTTATTGATATTTTTGTTAAATTATTTAATTATGTTTTTTGTTGCATCTGTTTATTTTATACTTCGAATGAAATTACTTTTCAAATTTAATCAACCCATGTCTCCACAGCGAGGTAACATCACCGCGCATTTCTTCCCTCATAACTCCAAGCAAAATTATTTTCTCACTTATATCATAGAAATCTGTAATGAGAAAACCACTAGAGTATCTTTTGACAATAACAATTGAATCATTCGCCGCATTACCTAGACGATTATCATGTAAAGTCACGATTCAACTTTACAGAATATACATGCTAGGATACTTACCTAACGTTCTTTGAAGAAACACATCCGTGGAAGTGGCAAATCTCCTTTAGGACAAATCTACAAATTTATCAAACATTAGAAAAAACACAATGCATGTGAGTCACCAGTCTTGAAATCAGGAGTTTACAAGTTTACAAGTTTCCAAGTATTCAATAACTCACAACTCGGTGCAGCCGCAGATTCAAATCTCTTCTGAATCTGATCATAGGTGAACTTAACGAATGCGTCATACTGCTCGGAGAGCTTCATGTTGAGAATCTGGTCATATTCTTCTCGGATCTGCGTCTCCTGTTCCTTCAGCATCCGCTCGCAGATCAATCCCACCTAAACACAAGTTGGTTAACCATTATTTGTAGCAAATAAACGATCTCACAATTATGTCGATATCCATTCATTCTTTATTTTGAAAATACACCCACCTGTCTAAATGTGAACAGTGGTTTTTCTTTGCCGCTTGGGCTATGACTGTAAGCACTAGGCCCACTAGTCGATGGACTGGCTGGACCTTCAGTATCTGAAGAATCTCCACCATTGTTGTTTTGCGGGTTGAAATGCAGCTGCTTGCGCCGGTGAAGCCTGCGGATCTCTTCTCTAATATTGGCAGCCATTTTTTCTATGAAAACATTTTACGGCATTGGTGTAAACAATTCAGATACCTGACCTCAGTTTCTTAGACTGAATAACCAAGCCTGACGGATCGCAATCACAATTGCAACCAGGCATTGTTTTGATTGATGATGTTCAAATAACGGATTGTGAAATTACTTGAAAATAATAAATAAGAAAACCGAAACAATATTAGGTCTTTGCAACATCATTTCCAAGTTATTGGTAATGGCTGAAAGAGGTTAGTAAGAAGGCTTAGTTCTCATGTAAATGTACAAGTTGAGTAACAAACTCCATGCATTCATTCAAAATTTTCACAGTTATGCAAATAGTAAAGTTGCAATAGTCTGCCTTTACGGTGGTCGAATTTTGATGGGTATTTTCAATAGATTCGTGGTAACGCATCAGACTGAGCATGGAAATGCTAATATTATGTCTGATGAATACGTAAATGAAGATTACAAACATACGATTCGGCTTGGTCCTTTTTCTCCCGTTTCGAACTTCGACATTATTGAATGAAATAATGCCTGGGTACGCAAAACTCACACAATGGGGAATTTTTTTTTAGTGACATAGAAGCGCGTTTGAACACCGAGGTGATGAGGGGAATTGTCGAATGAGAAAAAACTTTGTGAAGAAAAACGGTCATTCTAACGTATATTTCAAATTGCGCGATGAGTGGAGGAAAACCAGTTTGAAAGCTGTTTGTAAAAATAGTGAAAATCAGCAGCGACCGTTACGTCGGTATCTCCATATGATTTGCGCTCCCCTCACCCCACTTCACGCCTCCGGCCATAGTATATACGGGTTTTAAATCGCTATACATCTACGTTTGCAGCTAGCTTCCCCCTTTAACACCCCGTGATAAAAAAAAAAATGGCCGAATATAATTACCAGGCGTCAATTTTTGTGTAACTTCGCCGAAAGCTGATGGGTTCTGATTCCTCGCCGGCGGTGTGTTTGGCGACATGCACATCGGTACGCATCTTCGCCTCTTCGAAGGCCTTACGTGGCTGTGAACGGGGTCGAACTCGAGTGATCGCTTCAGGGTGGCGCAGGCCATTTTTACTCTTCACAGTCTCGTACGCGACTGACACCAAAAAATCGCCGAGGAACCGCAAAAGGCGTTTTATTTCCCGAAAATATATCGGTACTACAAATTGCACAGTATTCCCTTTTCGTTTAGCGGTCTCGTCGAAGACTTTCGACAAGTTTCCAGGCTGATTCAACTGGATTTTAAGACTGGCCACCGCAGCACCAAAACAAACACTGCAGTAAAACAATATGGCCTCCTCCGTCGTCACTTCGTCAGCCGCAGCGACTTGAACATTTTCCATAACGTTTACCTAGCCTAGTCTGCCATTGGTCATCTCTCCGCGTTTTCTCATTGGTCGAGCCGTTGCATCGTGCGTCACGACGCAGCTGCATCGATAAGGAAGGGCAGGGGTGGCCGATCGAAACGGTTCATTCGATATTCAGCCTACGGCAGCGCCGGCAATAGTCACGTGGTATGCAGATGCAGCTGTCAGCTGTCGCACGTGACTGACGCAAATTGCACGCACGCGTTAAAGATGCACGGAATGGCAAAAAATCATATCTCGACCAACTGACTGCAGAGAATGATGCTTGCAAATGCAAAGAATAGATTTCGAAACTGGGCAGAGTTAAAAATGAAAATAGAACGCTGAAAAAATGCGCGATAAATTGACATCCGCTCAAGGATAATTTGAATTTTCATCGATTTGCAAAACAAACTTCTTCGAATCTTTTAGGATTTGCAGGATCGATTTTGAAACGATAATCTGAATTTTTCGAATGTGCTGCACAATTTACTTGTGTGAAAACACTGTTTGAAGAACTAAAAAACTTGCCTCGACCGTAACAGGACTCGAACCTGCAATCTTCGGATCCGAAGTCCGACGCCTTATCCATTAGGCCATACGGTCTGTTGATAGTCTAGGCCGTAGAATTGTACGTATCTTCATGATAAAAATTTCTTTAACAACCTTGTGCAAATTCAGCCCTACAGGAACAAAATCAATATAAGTTTCCGTACGACATATTTAAAATATAAAATGATTTGCATGTGATAAATTTGAAGATCATTTATTGTTTTACAAAGGCCTGTGAGGAACTGTATTGTTACAAAAAATCATTTCAATCTTTAATTTAAGGTCCTGTGACAGCCTACCCTTACCGACCAAGCAAACTCATCCCTTTTTTTCCAATATTAAATCAACAAATGAACGGAAAGGCTTGAAGTTTCGACGATGCATCGCTCTTTCATGGCGGAATTCAAAAATGTTACTCATATCTTGAAAAGCATTAAATAGATGAGTGGTTTTTTGAAACACGTTACTATTTAAACAGTTCCCGCATTTCAAGGGCCAATAAGTGCACAGTTGAGATACCTTCCGCAATTCTAGAAAGGATGAGGACTAAAATAAGCCATCGTGAGACTGTTTTCATGTAATATTGAAGTCGCTATACGAAAACTAGGGATACAAATAATTTCGTAAATAAAAAATGCTCTAGCGATCAGCTGGGCGCGAAGTTCCTTGGTTGGTATGGTCGCCCCAGCACAGCATGAGAGCGTCTTTTATCTACAAAATTACCGTAAATCCTAGTTTTCGTTGAGCGGCCTTAATATTGCATGAAAGCAGTCTTGCGATGTCTCATTTTATTTCTCATTCTTGCCGGAATTGCGGAAAGTATCTCAACCATGCACTTTTTGGCCCCTGAGATGCGAGAAATGTTGAAATAGTAAAATGTTTAAAAAAATCACGTTTTTGATGATTTTTGGAATACGAGTAACATTCCTGAATTCCGCTACGAAAGAATGATGCACCGTCGAGACTTGAACCCCTTCTGTTTATTTAATATACGAAGAAAAGGTATGAGTTTGCTCGGACGGTAAAAGCAGGACTACTACAGGGTCTTAACATGAAAAATCGGGATAACAGCTTTTCCTCTTGCTGTATTTTAATAATAGATAACAATAGTAAACACGTAACTGACAACTCATTATTCAGTCATACTGCTTCAATGAGGTATTCCATACCAGGATATCTCAGAAAAGGTTCAATGATTATTTAAACGGCTGCTTAAACCATTTCGGTACATTAGCTTTGGTTGCAGGTGCAAGGTTTCTATGACTCGGTCCAGGTGTGGGTTCTGATTGCTTTGGTGTTTCTACTACCCTTTCCAGTCTCTTTTCTTGTGCCATACTGATGTCAGGCATATCCTCATTCTCAAAACTGTCCACACCTCTCCGCGCCATTGCCATTCTAACGATTAAATTATCATCATTATTATTTATTCAAGTATTTGTGGCGAAACAACTAGCCATTCTTTCTGCTCACCTAGATTTTACTGCTTGAATACCAGCAGCTCTGGGATCGGTAAGTTTGTTGTTTAGTTCAGATTTCAAACTAGACTGGCCAGAGTAGTGAAGTATAGCTGAGGGCACTAGATTGGCGTCGACCAACCGTGCACCGGGATCCAGTACAGTGCGTGGAGGTGTTGTATCTGTTTCGTTAAAACTATGTAATACGATTTGCAGTTGCATAAGAAGTGCATCAAAAAGAGAAATATAGGTATGCAGAAATACTTACAAAGCATGAACTCGGCGTCAGGATTGGCCAGGTAAATTTTTACAAATTCTTTAACTGCCTGAACTGTTTCAAGCGGGCCGAACAAGCCCTGAAGTACCAATTGATCTGGGAACTGAATTCTAATCACGGTTTTACGATATTTATGTAAATGATGCAAAATCCTTTTGTCCTCATCCAATTGTCTCTGAGCTGAAGTTAGAAGTGGAGCCTCATCCAGCTCTGCTCTAAGGCGGATAGCATCTTTCAGTAAGTGCCGAGCATCCTCGACAGTAAGGTCAAAAAAGTTGTCGGGTAATTCATTACGTGGCAAGGCTTCTGCTCCAGCCTGATTAAACACTAGGGCATTTCTCTCTCCCAGCTAAAAATTATCAATAATTAATTTCTTGCGCTGCGAATATAATGAAATGAAAAATAAGCGGAGAGAAAAGAAAAATTAGAATCTTACGAATTCAACTTTTGTGTCTTCTATACTACTCTCAGATGTATCCATCGGTATTCCTGTGTTTTCAGTTTCAGTTACATCCGTTTTTTCTTCAACCTTCAGATCGCAATCAAGTTTTGGGATCTTTTCTGAAACTGAAGCTTGTGTATGATGCTGTGCAGTCTTTCCTGTTTTCAGGGCTGATATGGGATCTATATTTTTCTGTGCGCCTCTCCGCAATGCCGCTGTCTGTCGATTAGTTTCAGCCATACGAAGTGCCAAGTCAATGCTTTCTTGAGATGGCCTTGCAGCCAAAGGAGCCGACACATGAGCCTGAGTTCTGGGTTGCTCAGGATCGCGATGAATTAATCTAAGCATAGCTCTGCCGCAGTTCAGTCCCAGCGATCTGAGCGTCGTTTGTTCCAGTAGGTCCAACCCGCAGACCTGAGATTTTTAATTATTAATCGAGCGTTGATCAATGACAGGCTACACAGGCTTGAAAAACTAGCGTAACAATGTAACCTCGCGATGCATGTAGATAAGAGCTGCAGTTGGTAGCATTTGCTCCGGACACAGCTGATTCAGAACTTGAGCCAAGGAATTACTGGGCTGAAATTCACCTGTCACTCGCTCTCCGCTTTCAGTTTGAATGCCGACCGTCACATTTGAGTCAAGTCTCTTTTTGGTGCAAGGTACCATCTCCAGTTGAGCGTTGTTCGGTAAACCGGTAAATCGGAAGATGGCATTGGCGTCGAGAACGCGATTGTAATGCCTGAGGGTTGACGAAGACTGAGATATAATTTGGCGGCAAAATATTCAGGGATCGGCGCATAAGCAGGCATGGAAAGGAGCATAGTTATCCTGGTGAGACTCACTTGATGTCATATTCCTCGGTCTCGTAGCCATGTTTTTGACACACTTGTTCCAGTATCTACAGAATAATTGATCGGATCAGTTGTATATCAGTGATCACGTTGATTTAACAAATTTTAAGAAATGAATCATACCTGCAATATTGTCGTGTTTGGCGTTACTTTCACGGTTTGTCGGCGACCATTCGGCGCGAGCACAATGACACTTTTGCTTGCCGCCATTCTTGTTTTTCTTCGAAAACAGCTGACGGTCTTGCTTAATCATTCCTCAGCATTTGCGCGCGGTCTTGCATGACGTCATAACGCTCGCTAGTTTTCTTTACATAGCGCCACTATCGGTAACGACGAAGCCGATTTGGGTTATTTGAACGGTGAAACTTGCGCCGTACAAACGTTTAGAAACATAATAGGGATGACAACGTGAAAATTGGCTAATTAACCGAAGCTAGTTCTCATTGGAGATTTGATTGAGTTTTCACTTTTTACGATTTCCCATCTCTTGAGACTGAATAATCTATGGACGAAGATGTGAGTTGCGCCAGCGGATTGAGGATAATCCCGCTAGGTGTATCTGTATGACGGGTATTTAATCAAATGTGCGGCGCCGTAGGTGCATGGTCTGAAGTTAGAAGTTCAGTTGAACTGATATCGCCATGAGAGTGCATTGAATAATAGGTCGGGCCTATGTACTCGACGATAAATGATTGAAAAAATGTGGTGAATAAACGTTGAATTTTTAATGAAATTGAAAAAGCGAAAGAGCTGGTGCGTGCAGTGCGTTAGTATGCCCGCTAAGGTGTCGAAGAAGGTCGTCGGGATGATAATCAGGAGTCGAAAATCCATCATGAAGGATGGTGTGATCACGGTACGTATTTCAATTGGTTTTTTCCTTTAATGTTGAGAGGTATCGGCAAGCTGGGTGACAGACGGAAAGAAAAAACCAAGAGATTCATCATCCTCGGAAAATCATTCGTCACAGCGACGTCTCGACGCTGAAGCATCGTTCTCGTACTTGCTCGTCAAGTTGCGACGCGCGTCCAACGATAGATCCGTGTACAAATATTCCCTTATCTTGTACGGCGACAAGCTTTTCCAAGTCTAATTAGTCCCAGTCTTTATCTCGCGTCCCTATTTTCCTGCCAACCAACAACCAGCAACCTGTCCGCATTACTCACCTCAACTCGCTGTTTTACCTGTTGCAATGCGGTTATTCGCGTCAAGGATAGCGACGATATTACATACGTGTTATCATCATAACCTTGCCGATGACTTGTGGCCGAGGGGTTTTAATTCTCATCCAACACCCAGCCGCGGTTTCCCCACTCTTTCTGGAATCACCATCGCGTTGACGTCCTGCACACACGGGCGACCCTGGAATCGTCCCGAGGCATTGGTCGATCAGCCGAGATGATCTTCGTATTTACATTACCGCAAACAGGCTATGCCCATAACCCGTTTGCGGTATCTGTATGAGGATGAAGTTGGTATTGTTACTGTAACTATACATGCTTGTGAAAATCGCTACTTCGCCTCTTCAGAAATGTCCGAAATGTAATAAACCATTATAAACATAATATTTTTATTTTGTAGTCATCTCCTTGAAAGTCATTCTTGAATTACCCAATAACGATGACATTTTAGCCTGAGGTTTCCTTAGGTTAACGTTACTAACTTCAGCCTGATATATCTGTGCCCCCAAGTAGCGGCTGAGGAGAAGAAATCATGCGCGTACGAAAAATCCCGATGATGGGGCCGCAGCAGGGTAGTTGGGCACCAGCTTCGCGGCGGGAGGGGGGTTGGGAATGCTACCGCAGTAGTGGTGCTCTTGCGTAAAAAAATTCTTCGATACTTCGCCCTCTTCTCGAACGAAGGAAGGAAAGAAGGAAAATCGCCGTTATTAAGACGCAATGTCCAACTCACGCGGCGAATGTTTACCGGGCGAGATTTATTGACAACTCGTTGACTGACGTTGGCCCACAGCTGACAGACGTCAGTTTAAAATGCGCTCGTCAGAATTTGTTCCGTTCGCCGAAAAAGTTACGCCACGGCCTCATGATTCGAGGATTCCGTAACCCCGTGTATTCGCGTTTCACCGCATATCATCGGCATTGTCGTCGCATTTTCGAGCGTGTTTCTCACGGTCCTCGACAAAAATTTACCGAGTTTTACCGCGACATCGCGCCTCCCCAGTTGACGCTCACCAATTTTCGGAGACACAGTCGATGGACCAGCGCGTTTCAATCAAACGAAAATTTACAGGCCTTCAGCCGATGCTGCGTGTGTATTTTTAGCAATATCTGACTCTCACCAACTGTGTGCTGAAACGTGTGTGATGACTTACGTTGATTGATAGATTCCCTCCTCGTTACGTTGGTATAAAAATATTTTTCCCCTTATATATTTACTCGGTGCATCGCTTTTCCACATCCACAAGTAATTTTGCATAGGAATAGAAAAAACGCGACTTTATTTTCCAGCCAAGGAAGAAGTACATCTGTCGTAATACAATTATTCTAACTTTTGGAAAGAATTTTATTTGCGTCACTGATGTAATGTAGAATATAATACCCAGCGGCCAAACAAACCTCAATAGACTACTTTCAACAGTCTTTGACATTCGATTAGTTTTTGCACGCAATTCTTACAGTGAAAAAGAAAAAGTTTACAACTCGTAACTCTAATAAATCTATCAAGTTGTTTGAATTTAATTTTCAATAGATCCTAAGAGGAACACTGGTGCGAATAAGTTTAGTTAGCTTAGTAAATACAGGGCACACTTATAAATCCGTCCGTCAAATACGGTGATATATATAATCAAATATCTTTCAACAAAACGAACATTATGATCAAGTTTATATATCAATGAAAATGCGAATAAAATTAATTCAGAGCATACAGAAAAACTGGATACCTCCAACAGTAACGTCTTTCCTGGCCAATAAACGGCACGCAACGAGGTATTTACTGCTCTGAAAAACTTGCACGGTTTAGGTGTCTTTTTTGAGACATTATAGAACACTGGTTCGATTTAAAAAAAAATCACGTCGATGAGCAGATGCGTCTATTGAGAACTTAGGGGCGAGCAGGGGCGATGCCCCCTGGTGCAGACGGGGGCTCGGAGGGCCCTTCGTGCTCCGAAGCTCACGATGGCCAGGAGCCAGCGCTGACTAAGCCTCCACCCTTATTATCGCCCGTTCAGCGTTGCTACAGACATCTCAAGGTCAGCTGGTAGTATAAATTTGTATAGCTTAACGAGCAGCGCCGCCCACTGAGAAGGCAGTTGTGCAAATATTTGATTCGACTGTTCAGTTTTTCGTCACAGCTGTGTAAGAATTTGACATCGCTAGCATCCTGCCGATAAATATCTTCTAATTTTCTAACTTTTCTTTACATTTCCATTGTTTCAGAGTTCGGGAATCGGCGAAGCCAGCGTTTATCATGCCCTTGTCGTCATATTCCTGGAGTTCTTTGCCTGGGGACTGCTGACAATGCCCATTATTGCCGTTCTCAACAAGACATTTCCCGATCATACCTTTCTGATGAACGGTCTGATAATGGGCATCAAAGGGATTCTCTCGTTCCTCTCAGCTCCACTGATTGGCGCGCTCTCCGACGTTTGGGGAAGGAAATTCTTCCTGCTTATCACTGTAGCTTTTACCTGTGCGCCTATACCACTCATGAGCATAAATACATGGTGGTTTTTCGCCATGATTTCAATCAGCGGAGTATTTGCCTGCACATTCTCGGTTGTCTTTGCTTACGTCGCTGACGTCACCGAGGAGAGCGAACGTTCTCTGGCTTACGGTTTGGTAAGTATTTTCGCGCATATCTGCACATCGAAAATTAACAAATCTGGCGATAAAATTCCACGTGTAACTTGCTGAGTCTTTTTTCCAACAGTCATTATTGGCTAATCTTAGATTGGAATTTGCTTAGTCAGCAGCATTAATATCCCTATAAGTCCACTTGTGTCTCAACACGTTTTCTGTATTCTAGGCTGGTGACACATTGGCCATATAAGGATTAGATTGCGTTCATTTTGATTAGATAAAGAAAGGCATGAATGTCCAATATCTAACACTGATCAAAATATAGCTTGAACCATATGTTTTTCTGTAATCTACTGCAACTTCAGACAACATCACTCGTCATGTTACTTCCAATCTTCTCGTAATCTGATCCATGTCGTGTGCTGTTGGCACAAATAAAAAAGTTTGATGCTTAAAACCAAAAAGGGGCAGAATATTTTGATTTTGTTTGATTCACGTATACTGCTCAGCATTCAATATTTCGTACTGATTAATTTTTCTGTTTTTCAGGTGTCTGCCACGTTCGCAGCTAGTATGGTAATTAGTCCTGCGCTCGGTTCGTACCTGATGGAAGTTTACGAACAAAATTTCCCCGTTGCTTTGGCAACAGCCATTGCTATCCTAGATGTTTTCTTTATATTGGTTGCTGTGCCGGAAAGCTTGCCTGAAAAAGCTCGTCCTCCAGCCCCTATTTCTTGGGAACAAGCAGATCCCTTCGCAGCCTTGGGAAAGGTTGGCAAATTCAATATTTTTATTCGCATTTAGCCGCACTCTGCCTTCAGAATTATCAGATTGATGACCGGTGCATTTTTTTTCTAGGTGGGCAAGGATCATACAATTTTGATGCTATGTGTCACCGTATTCCTGAGTTATTTGCCTGAAGCAGGCCAGTATAGCTGTATATTTGTCTACCTTAAATTAGTAATGGGTTTTTCTGCCACAATGGTGGCAGTATTTATAGCGGTAGTTGGAATATTAAGTGTCTGTGCACAAATAATACTTGGGCCTCTGATGAAGACCCTCGGAAGCAAGCACACAATTATGCTCGGTCTTCTCTTTGAGATGCTACAGCTGATGTGGTACGGATTTGGCTCGCAGACCTGGTAATATATCCCTTTCCATGCTTTTACCACTTCCATTATCATCTCTGAGATATTATTGCGAGTTGGCTCTCACAGATAAAACACTTGTTTCTAAAAACAATTGTTTCAGTTTTACTACATTACTGTTAATTATTGAAAATGATCATTAATTTCAGGATGATGTGGGCCGCCGGAGGTCTCGCTTCAGTTTCGAGCATCACGTATCCCGCAATATCAGCCTTTGTTTCGATGCACTCAGATGCTGATAAGCAAGGTCTCGTCCAGGGAATGGTTACCGGTATGCGAGGTCTCTGTAACGGCCTCGGACCCGCAATGTTCGGTGTAATATTCTACCTCTTTCACGTTGACCTCAACGACGACTCCTCGAGTTCACCCAGAAACACCCCGAAACCGCCGTCACCGGGTGATGCAAATGGAACATCGTCAAATACGCATTTCGAGGTAATTCCACAGGCGAGTGCAAGTTTAACGAAAATTTATCTTGGTTCCAGACTTCCATGTGCTTCGTGCGCATCTTCAATCAATCTCTAATGTGCTTATTCATCGTTCGTTTTTCAGTTCATACCAGGACCGCCTTTTGTCTTTGGAGCCTTCTTGGTAATCTGCGCGCTCCTCGTCGCCGCGTTTATACCTGATTCAGGATCGACTATGCTCGGATCGGCGCATCCTTCTGGATCCCGGAGGCCCTCCGGTAAATACGCATATCAAAAATGTACGTTATAAGTTTGAGGATTACAAAAAACAAAACCAAAAAGAAAAATACAACGACCGATGGATGCTTTCGGTCTAAATTGGATTTGCACGGCATGTGTGTGTGTGTGTGTGCGTGCGGGTGTATGCGCGTCTCTATTTTTGTCACTGATCTTGTGGTGTTGTGACTATGGTTACGGTTATTCCACCCAGTCTTGAAGCACTCGATTGTAGTTCTATGCACATTATGGTAACTGTTTCATTTGAGAATTACCTATTCATTACTTCGCGTTTTGATCGATTGTGACGTTTTCGCACTCCCAACCTCCTTAGATTACAGCAAAGTTAACATACCGCTTTACCCGACAAGCATTTATCGTGATGATGAATCGCTAAAAATGCTCCTGAATTCCTCTCAATCCCTGCGATGTCCAACGCAGTTATGCTCGAAACGGAACGTTTCATCCAGGTGTTCAGTGTCTTACTAAACTCTGACGTACGTTTTCATTTGCATACAATATTACAAAAGACCGCTTCTTTTATTTATTGATTTACTTATTTTAACTCACAATATTCTATTTTTATTCTAAAAATACATGTACGTATATTTCAGGCCTTTCATTGGATGTTCATTACGAGACAGAGAGAGTGGCTGGCTCAAGGGGAAAAGTTGGACCATTGTCACCACTGGTTGACAGTTCAAACTCAGCCGCTCTATAACCAATCTCATATCTTGGGAGTGATGTGCTGCAAATGACGAAGATGAAAGAATATACGGGGTGTGTTTATAACACATCATAATATCGATATGTACCATTGTTGATTCGTGGTGATACCCCCCCACCGGACCACTGCGGTGGGAAAAAATAGATTTAATTACTTTTTTTTACATCTAGAATACATTTGGTTGTGAGATTGGCTATAAATCGAGAGAGCGCGGTGAGACGTCGAATGCTGGAAGCCAATTAAAACGTATTATTATAGGATACGTTCTATTTTTTTTTTCACTTTTTTTTTAATCGCTATTTTGCCAACATCTACGAGATAATAACACGCTAAATAAGTGTAAAGGTATAATTTCTATCCTACAAAGGGCCGATTTAAATATTTCAGTTTTCTTATATGTAAGTAGAATTCTTATCGATTATTTTTACTGATGCGATACGTTTGAAGAAGCCTGTTTATTGTTGCATGAATAAGCTATACAAGCTTGTGAACAGAGACGGATACACAGTCTGTTATTGATTGTCGTGAAATTGTACAAAATCATAATACCCTACTACTTATTTGGCAGGAATACTAGCTGACGTCCATTGCTTTTCCTGTTGTTGCTATACGCTTAGCCATAGAGATAAAGATGAAAAGATGACGATGAGAATTCGGCATAACGTTGATGAAAATATTAATAAAAATTGCGATCAGTATTTCCGTTAAGATAAATACTAACTTACTTATTTATTTTTACTACTTAAATTCTACTCTCACTTTTGGTATTATTCTTTCTTCCGCCAAGTTTTTCTTTTTTTGTTTTCATGATATATACACACCAGCCTACCGGTAAGTGTCTGTGGCATAACTTTTTATTCCAACGCGTTCCCCCATTCACATGTACTTCATTGTCTCATACTTTATTTCTATACGATTAGCAGAGCGTATGTAATGCGCGTGTTATTGGTTGAGGAACTAGTTCTGGGCTATTGGCCAGTAATGAGTGGGAACTTTGTTTAACAGCCTATTTTCAAGAATTTTTCTCGTACATAAATTGGCGTTGGACATTATGCAGAGGTTGATGTGTATATATATATATACACATTTATTTTAATTTTTTTTCTCCTTTTCTTTCATCGAAACAAGCATGTAAACCATAAGTTCAAATTGAACAAGCCAGAAACAGAGTTTTCACGATACTTTTCACCACCATGAATAGAAAAGAATATGCCGCTCTGTCCGACAAACTTCCGTGATGATCTCGAAAACGACAAAATGAAAAATCTGAAACTGACAGGACTTGGCAGCTAAATGAAAAAGTATTGACAGACAAGTTAGAAAAAAAAAATTATTGAAAAACAAAAAATTTATAACATTTAAAAAAATAAATATACAACTCGGAAAAACATAATCGTTCATTCAGAAAAAGTAATAGAGAGGAAAAAGTATATGTTTAACAGGAGAACATTGAAAATCGATTCATTTTCCATAGAACCGGGAGTTCAAATCAAACGGGATATGGCAATTTTTCTTATTCATTGTTTGGTTGTAAAGTCCTGTTAATTTCAAATTTTTTCGTCGAACAGTTTCAGAGATCATTGTGGGAACTTGTTGGAGAGACCGACATTTTTCTAAAAATCTGTTTTTCGGATTCTACAGGTTCGAAGATGTAAAGATTCGTTGAAATTAGAAAAAGCGATTGCTAACCGATATCTATACTTTTCTTATATCACCGAAAAATAAATCCTTAATGCGATAAGGTCGTTGAATCCTTTCTTGCTCCAAGTAAGAAAAACATCATCATCCAAATTAAAATATCACTTGAAGCGGTTTTTGTAGTAAGAAAAAGGTTTTTTTCTTCGAGTGCATGTATTATTTGATCAGAGTGATTATTCGAATATTGCGGCGAAAAATTTTCAAACATTCATTGGAACCATGCATGCCTAGATTTTTTAAAACGGCATTAACAAATTTTGTGTTTTTACTTAAGCTCCTTGTTTCTTCGTTGTGAAGATAAAATACAGTGATAATGCACCAGGTATTTTTTAATGCAGTGTTTCACCCTGTCAGAATCTGCTTTCAAAGTATAAACGAATCTTTCAATTGATTACTGTGACACTATACTCGTGCCAATCATACTGGATGCTACGTTTCCTACTTTTCTCTTTCAATATCTTGATCTACAAATTATGATTACAGATTACGTGACTAATATTTGATGTAAGAAATGATTTTAGAAAGCTATACTTTTATCGTTCTGTTGAAATACAAAAATGCTTTACTGCCTGATGCAAAAGCCTCCTACTTTTACGTGTGTATGTTTTGCACTTGCAGACTTGCATTTGCGTTTCAATATTCGTAAATAAAATGCAATTGTAATCTGTGATTATATTAGTACTGTGCAGGTTCAAGAATTCTTAGAGGTTAGAGAGAGAGAGATATTCGTTCCCTTCAATTTTTCCTCTGCTGCCTTGTATTTAATTGGCTTCGAGCTGCTTCTTCATTTTCATTTAAAGCATAGTGTCATACTTGCATTATGTTGGTATTAGTAATTGTTTTGCTGTGTATTGTCTCATGCCTGTAGTATCAAGTTTTACCAGAAATAATAGACTTGAATTTGGATTAGTGAACCAACGGATACAAATAATATTTGTAAGATTACTAACGTCATGCTAAAGTATGCAAGGTTGTAATTAGGAAATGCAGAGTTTTAAGTTTTGAAGACACACTCCATAAAATCTTTGGCCTTTGACGGAGAGCTCCCTGTACCCGTTGGGGATTCACTAGAATTCCGAGAACCTTCGCACTGCTAGATTTTCCGTTATTCTTGCCATAAGTTGCAGCTTGTGCGAACGCATAACTATTAGTATACAATAACTAACTAAAGAAGAGAGAAAATATGCTGAAAAATAAACTTATGAATGAAAATAATGGAGGCGCTTTAGAAGCAGCCTCCCAGGAAGCCAAAGATTGAGTAATTAATGAATATTCTGCTTTTTTAAAAAATTTTTTTTTTATAATGCATAGCCAGGCACCCCGGCGGTTTATTATATAATTGTCGTGCAGTGGAATTTAAAATCAGGCATAACTAGCTAATGCATGTTTGGAAGAATACTGTTAACAATAATCGAAGTGGAAAACAAAAATTTTGAAAAAAGAATCAAATTCCATATCCGTATATAAGTAAACGAGCATTGCCATTAGTTAGATAAATCTAACGTTGTATGAAAAAGAGGTAATTTTAAATGATAATACTGATGCATAATCTGATACTACGATTACGTTGATACAACAATATCATCCCGTGTTCCAAACTGTTTAATTTATGTTACATTTCCCTTGTGTCCTTACCATAACGATTGTGTAACTGCGAGTTGACGATTGATCTATTTTCGTAATATAATTGTAGGGCAAGAGATGATTAAATCATAATTTTGGTCCAAACTACAACGATTTTTTGCATCGACCAATGCTCTCATCGTATGCACGCATGTTCCTCGGTAACTGATACGTGGTTAAACATTTTCACGCTGAAATCAAGTAACAATACGTGGACATTTACGTCAGTTGGTTTTTTAATGAAATTGTGGACTGGCAAAGGTTTCCTTCGATAAAGTTTTGGCGAGTGCGTCTTTGTTGCACAAACGTACTGTTTAAATTTGTATCGGCAGTATTCTTGACAAATTTGCAAGATGTACAGACTCGTATTGTATAGTTTCAGGTTTTTGTTTTACGTACTCGGGATCCTATTAATTTATGTCTCTAAGCAGCTCAGGACACGAACACCCGCTGCACCATAGATTTAAAACTATTATTAAATAAAAAGACATTCAAGAGCGGTATAAATTATAAATATAGATTATTATATAGTTCTAGCTTCTAACGTAGTTGATTATACACTGTATGTAATTGTACGATAATGGATGCGTCAATAAAAACCAATTATTTTTAAGATAAAGAAAAAACGATTGATGTTCATTTTTTCCATCTTTGTTATCTGCAAGATCCATTTTCTTTTTTCCAAACTCTATGGCTCTTAGATGTTTGTGGAGATATTATTGCTAGAAAAAAAGCATTGTGATGGAACCTTTACCTGTTTCTCAAATTTTAAAAACCATTGTTGAGTGAAATTAGTATATTAGTGTATGAACAGAAGTAGTCATGAGATTAAGATTGATAAATACATGAGCCACTTATTAGATACACCGGATATTGACAAAATTTTGATATGCGCAAGACTTTCATGTATACAAGACGATTTTCGTCACATCAGAGATTCCAAAAAATGATACAATCAAAGTTGAAACCGTCATTGCCTTCGGGGTATTACGAGCAACTCCTCTAATCGTTATTGCAGAAACTCCGCAAATAATGAAAGGATCTTTTCAGGTATTCTGTACAGAGTTCACTGTAATTTGAGACATGGATGCCAGCGCGGAACCGCTTTGCTGCCACAGTTCAATCGCCTTGTTTACTATCATCTCAGCAGTCTCTTCGGATATCTGTTGTCAAAAATGAACGTTTGATTAGTTGCAAAAAAGTTAACATCGTACGCACGTGCACTTTGAGTCTCATAATTGTTATTCTGAATTAAGTAACTCTCACATTATTAATGCAGTCAAGTACATAATCTATTCCTTCGCAGCGAAGCAAGAGCCGCCTCAAACTGGTCAAAGTCACAAGGGTGACAAAGACCAGAATCTTATAGGATCCGGCAACTATCTTGTCCCAGATTCTGGATTCAGGTAAAAGAATGTATAATCTCATAATTTAACGATGGTGGAAAGAACATGATAGAACAGCAGATGCTCATCCAGCTTTAATTCTCCGTTTTCACAGCACTTACTTTGGTATGGAGCTATCGCTAATCGTCCCTGCGAAACAGGAGCAAAACCATGTCTCATACGGCAGAAACTGTAGCGTGCTGATCTTCACCAAGTGTCTGTGAAGCTCGGAGTCTTCTCTTTCCAACAATGTGCAGGTGCACTCCTGGAGCCTCCCGACGTCGCCATGAATCTTTTGCACGATGTCCAGGAGCCCACCAAGCACCCAGAAAGTGTCAACCGGTTCGTGAGTGGCGTCTATGATCTGTGTGACACTTTCAGCCAGCTGACTCATAGCCCTGAGGCAAAAACGAACCAGAACAATGTGAGTACATGAAAATGCTGTAGTCACACACCAGTTGGAATACTCCGATCGTATGTGTAATCAGTTTACTTTAGTAGCGGAGTTTCTAGTACGGCGTTCATGTCTAAGCTGACACGTCTTGATCGCAAAATCCACATCGTTAAAAAAAGATGGTGTGGTTTACTGTTTTCTTCGACTGTTTTGATCGTACAAAGCGCACGTTTCAGGTCATCGAACTCTATTTTTCTCTGCGCTGTAACAAATGCATGACTTTCGGTGTAGACTGGCACGACACCCAGGATTATTTTCCATAGTAAATTTCTGTATATTGCCGGTACTGCGAACCTCAGGCAAAACTGCTTAAGCTTCGCCTTGTCAAGCGGACGCTCCTTCAGCAATATTTCCAGGGATTTCTTCTCTTCGACACTGCGAAATCCCACCTGTCGATTTTCAGGTGTTGAATTCAGTTTAGTTTCAATTTAATCACCCATAAGAGTCTGAGAAAATATTACTTTTCATGCATTGTTAACCTTTTCGTAATAGGATGACCGGAAATTACGCTCGTCTGTCATGTTTCGATTTCAGTTGAAATCAGCTCGTCGCTGTCATTCGTAAAGGATCTGGCATTCAGCTTCGGTAGGCTTGCACAAATCACTTGGAATGACTTGGTCCGAATTCTTCGAATTCTCGCACTCCGGTACCTCCTGTGTCTGTCAAATTTTCCATGTTTTCATTTCTCTCGATAGATTGTAGCAGCGCCCTCAGTTGTCGTTATTCTCAACCACGACTATTTTAAGCTCTGCCATTCCGATCAGATAGATTTTCGAATAAATACACACCTGCATTGGCATTTAGGCTCGGCGGTGAGGGGATTGAATTTTCGGAAACAAAAACTATTCTCGTGGTATTAGCAATCGTATTTATTACTATCATTATAGGCAAGTCTTTGAACATTATCTACAAACGAGGAATAAAACTCTGAAACAAAACTCTTATTATTTATGGTGTTTGTAATTATGGCCGTTATCTTACGACGAGAAAACAATAATTAAATTGCATAAAATGCGCGTTCGTAGGCAAATCTAATTGGTCGGATTCAATATCAGATTAGAATCCTGATCACATGTATGTAACATATCATAATACAAAGATATTGTTAAGAAATTTTCTCTGCTTTTTGAATAGCAAATCCGACATGACGTAAATACTTATAAAATATATCCCAATATCCAAATTTACGTGAAATATTATGCGACTTATTAGAATATATCATGAGGAGTGAAGTTGACCTGGTATACTATATGTATAATCAAGTACATACAACAGCTTAATCTTGGAATGAGCACTGGAATGTTAGAATATTCGTCATACGATTCCCTGGCAATACCCACAATTATAATATGAATGGCAAGAATTTTTCGATGATTACCTATTTTCAATTATTTATTTCTCTAGTATTATGTTCCGCAAAATAGTATTTCACTCTTATCTATTCACGATCGTACTCCAATATTAAAACTAATGTATCACATTATAAATACACCTACAGTGCAAATAATGTATACATTCATACATACACTGCCGGCCACAAGTTTGGATATACCAGTCGAAATTTCTTCTCGCACTAAAAGTCAGATAGCAGACTCAAGCATAAAGATAATCAAACGTTCCAAGTAGCGTTTCAAAGAGGAAAAATTAATCTTTTCCATAACTTTTTTTTAACCTTGGGACGTATTTTTGAACATGGCCGGTATTCGGCTATTTTTTAGCCACAGCAAATTAACCCCACAGGTCAGGGAAAATTTTTTCACCAGTTTTTTCTATGCTGAACTTATAAAGGATATCAAAACCTACATTTTTATTTTTTAGAAAGTTCCGTAGAATTTTTTTTCGTCCCAGTATTCCATTTTTAGCTAAAAGACATGGTTAAAAAAAAAGCCGTAATTCAATAACTAGGGAGTTTCAGAGGAAATGTCAAGAGAGTAAAAAGTTGCATAGGTTCACACTGGAGTAGCTTGAATTTTTTCAGAATTTTTTTTCAAATTTTTGACTGAGTCTCTAATGAGTAAAGGGTTTTTTCGGTTGGAACTCGAAGAATCATCGTCAGTTGAGTTATGTCGCGAGAACTATCAGACTTAAGACAACATAAAGAAAAAGCTTTAAGCTCTTGAAATTGTTTTTTAACGCAAAAAAAAATAGTCAATCACGTCTCTTATCTCATCTGTAAGAGTTTTGTGCTGAAAAATAGAAAAAATCACCTTTGCCATGCCATGATTACGTTAAGTAATAATCACGCCTCGTTTTTTAGTACCAAGTTTTTTATATTCAGTCAATTTTCCACGTTAAAAATTTGAAAAATGTGTTAGAATAATTTTTATTTAGATTATGGAGAAATTATTAGAATTTAAAAGAAACAATCTGAAAAAATTATTGTTAATTAAAAATAAAAAAACAAAAAAAATTTCTCTCATGATATATTGTCCTAGACCACATAATTCCCAAATAGAGTCTCTCCACTCATCAGAGTCGCGACCAAACATTTTGAAAAAATTCAAGCTACTTCAGTGTGAACCTATACAACTTTTTACCCTCTTGACATTTCCTCTGAAACCCCCTAGTTATTGAATTACAGCTTTTTTATTAAACATGTCTTTCAGCTAAAAATGCAATACTGGGACGAAAAAAAATTCTACGGAACCTTCTAAAAAATAAAAATATAGGTTTTGATATTTTTTTGAGGTTTACCATAGAAGAAACCGAGGAAAAATTATTCTTTAAGCTGTCCGGTTAACTTTCGGCGGCTAAAAAATAACCGACAAATCGCCACGTCAAAAATACGTACCAGAGTAAAAAAAAAATGTGAGGAATTTTCCAAAAAGGCAAAATGAAGATACATTTTTCCTCTTTAAAACGCCGCTTGAAACGTTTGATTATCTTTATCCTTGAATCTCCTATCTAATTTTTAGTGCGGCACCAAATTTCGAGTGGTATACCCAAACTTTTGGCTAGCAGTGTATAAATGAAGTAAAAGTCAAACTTTGTGGAATGTAAAATATCACATATCGTCGATAAATCTATGGAAGAACTTATCTTCAGACAGAATTTGACGAGTTACTAATGACGGACGTTTCATATGCGTCACACTTTGACTTCCAAACAACAAACGCTGTTTCATATTTCCTGTTTGTCCCATAAGTTCGCATTGTTGCAACTAATGTTGGTAGTTATCGCTCTCAACATCCGGGTTTCATTGTCACTGACATTACGCTGTTAATCATTTCTCGAAGCTCGTCCATTTCTTGTTTACTTTTAGCTACCATATCTTTCACTTTCTGTTTCTTCTTCATTATTTCCGACATTTTTCGCCAGCAATTTGTACTGTTAGCGTGACAACAGCATTTTATTGACGTTTCCTCGTGTTCACAGATCTGATCCAGTTCATCGTTTTTACAACATAGATCAGCCTTCTCAGAGCAGCAAACTTTCCACTTTTCCGCATCTTTACTCGTACCTGATTCATGTTCTGCATCGCAGTTCCCTTCGCCAGAATTAGAATCCCAGGTATTTACAGATTTTAAACCATATTTATCCAGCGTGCTGGATTCTTCACTGTGCATTTCATATTCCATAATACGATCTCCTAAGTTTTCACATACTATTGGATCAACATCGGTCACGTTAGCTTGTCGCTTTAGGCTTGGTTTTTTATCAACCGGTCTTCTTTTTTCTGATTTACTGTGTATTGTACTGTCGCTTAGCCTTCTCTCCTCACCTGGTGGTACAAGATATCTCTTTTGCATTTCACATAGGCTATCGCTTGCTCGCCGTGATATCGGATTTGCCTTCTGGTCACCGTGGTGATCCTGATTAATCGATTCGTTTCCGTCGGTGGTGGTCTCATTACTGTCAGACCACTTCGAGACGACCGTCGCTAACGAATCGCTCTGATCTTTGCTCAGTCTCTCACAATGTAACGCAAACTCTCCTTCCGTATCCATTATGTGTTGCCCATACTTCAAGTTGTCCTCGTCGAATGATAATTGTTTTGCCAGTTTTCTCGCAGACATTTTTCTAGATTTTTCAATGTCAATCACTGCATCAACAGTTTGTGCGATATGTTCAAGACTTTGACCTAATTCATGTATATCTTCGTCAAAATTGTCAACAGGATCTGTCGACTTGCTTTGAAAGTCATTGGTGTCTCCATCGAAATTGGTTTCTTCAGTGATGTCCAATGACTTCATTTCTATTAAGTCTCCATGTTTTCCAAATGCGAATGATTTTTCACCTAGAATTAAAGAAGTGTTACTTGCCAAAACTCCTTCGCTATTATATTCAATCTTTACAAGAACAAACTTTACCTATGATCATCCGTTTGTTACGCATATCAGGACTCTTCGATCTTGGTCGCTCAAGGTATTGCCTATTATCTGGTGAAAGAACAGATAATCGGCCCTCCTGTTGCATGGAACCAAAGAGCTCGCTGCTGCTGCTGTTTGTATTGGTGTAAGAATCATTTTCGTGACTCTCGTGTTCTCGTAGGCGTTCCATAATCTTTTGTACAATCTCCGATGGAGCTACGTACGGGGAGCCTGTTAAAAGGCACAGGAAGAATTAGAGTTTTCCACCAAGAGATAGAATTCAATTGAATTGCGTATTTATATTTTCGATAAAACATACGGTGAAACGATTTGTGCAATTGATTTAATCCTGGAAATTTTTAATATGGATGTATTTGTCGGTACGCAAATTTGAGATAATTTGTGTATCATATAAATTATAGATAAACACCTTCCCTCCTCTGGTTTAGAGTTCTTTTGTACAGTGGGAAGTATTTGTACTGGATATGTGATCACAACAAAAAATAGATCAATCCTTGCAGAGACAATTTGTAATACTGTAGAGAGGTGAAAAATAATTTGCATAAAGAATAATTTACTTAACCTAATGAATTACATGAAACAAAAATAATTGCCCAACTAGATGTTTCTATGTTCGTTATGCATGCAACGTGATTTTGAAAGTCCTCAGATAGGACAACTATCCAATAAAAAAGATTATATGGAAGGAATTTGCAATTATTACCAGAGAATAGAAACAGAAATTAAATTGTGTCTTCCATTAACCATATAATTAAAATTTGAGTTCATTTTGTTACGTACATTATGAAACACGGCCCGACGTGAAGATGCTGTTTGTACGATGATTGAGCTCGATAAACTACAAAATTTAGCCAATCAGAGAATATGAATCTTCACACTCTTCAATAATAATATCAAAGATAAAACGCAAGTCATAGTGAAGACAATAAACATGCTTTACCATTAAAAAATAATCCAGAAACACAGATACAAGTACTGAGTATCTGATGTAGGAGAGAAAAAGAAAAGAAAAATTAATGAAGCAAACAGTGGACTGCAAATCAAATAACGAAAAAACGAAATCACACATAGAATTTGTTAGCGACGTCGTGATGGGAACACTTACTAAATCGCTTGGCCCGGAATGTCTACGCCTCGGAAAACACGGAGGCACACATAGAGTGCTATCGTTTCCTATAACCATTATAAAAACGAAATTGATGAAATTGATTATGCGATGTTGTTAGTGACAAAGGCAGTTCTATTCTCTAGCCAAATCTCGAAATATTTGACAGCTGTCAATATTAGCAAATATATATGAAGCTTCCGTTCGCGTTGAGATGCTAGATTTCTTTATGTCAACTTGTGTAGCATGTTAGCTGCATGATTGAATGAAAGCGAATGATTTTGCTTCTGCTTATCCTCGTTCCTGTTATTTTTCTGCTTCTTTAAAAAAAGAAGGAGAAAACGGATGGAAACAATCGTTACCAGTGAGTCCTCTATATCCCAGAGACGCGGTGTCGAGTGATTCGCTGTCCTCTTGCTGCTGTTTGAGGAAATCATTTATAACAATTCCCTTCAACTTAGAAGGCTGCAAAAATCTCTTTGGTATTCTAGGCATTGACCCGCTCTCCTGAGGACTGTTATTGTACCCAAAGCCAAGACTCAGCAGAATCGCTTCTGGATCAGCCTTTCGCCATTCCAAAAGACTCTCAACGCTGCTGCAATGGCTGCTGTCAGATTGAAGACTGAGATCCCTGACGAGTCTGTTGTGTGGAACAGAGCTTCGAACAACAACAGAAACAACAAACAGGAAATTAAGCAACACCAGACGTAATGAGCGATAAGTTGAATTAATCATTCTGCGTGCCCTACCTGAGTGGGCCAGTCATTGTGATGGCCGGAGAGTTAGGAATAGTGATAGGCGCCGAGGCGGTCATATCTGATTTTCGTTGATGTTTTTTCTTAAGGAACGAATGTGCCTCTGCAGTATTTTCTGGTTGTAAATTGCCTGGTGTTTGCTTACTGCCAGTTCCCTGGTCAAATGGAGGTTTTGCTTTCTCGTAGGACGGAATAGAGTCAACCCATTGTTGAACCGGACTGGCCCGCCGTTTCATTTCCCAAATACCACGCAGCCAATGTGTCACTCGAACTATGGCCTCAGTTCCGATGTTTTCTGCACATAAGGTCAAGCATCAGTATTTAAACAGAACAGAATTTATACAGAGCCCTTCTTTTCTTTTTTTTTTTTTTTTTGGAAAAATTGATGTCAATCATTGACCAAATATAACACGATTTGACACTCTCGATTGTTGAAAAAATAGAGTAAAGCAATGTGAGAAATAACAAAGTGCTTGGTGTCGAATAAAGAATAACAAGAACAGAAATAAAATTATGATAAAAACGAAAACAGGCGATAAGCTGGATCAGCGGTTGTCAAATTATGTAACAAACCCAACTGAACATACAGTTCAGAAAACAGTGTAGGCGTAACTTTGTTATTGAATATACGATATCGTACCTGGATCCATTTCCTGCCCGATTTCAAGGTGGCGGTAGCGCAAAAAAGAAGGAATAAAAATCAAGTTTCGCAGATATAAATTAAGCTAAGCGATAAGACAATTGGACATTGAATATAAGGTTATGCGTATAAGGATCGATGGTTGTATTGGGATAAACACAGACGTATCGTCACGCATTTGCCGAACTAGCGCTTCAATATTTTCCTCGTTAATTGTGCACAATAAAGAATACGGCGATAGTTTACTTACCGCGTCTTCACCCCGCGCGCTTTGTAACAGCCCAAACACACTGCCCAACAAACTTACAATCAACTAGCACACTCGGCACACCGCACAAAGTTGGACAGTGGGAACGTATGGCAGAGCATCAATCGAGCGAACAACCGATTCGAGATCCGCACTACAATCTTGACTCATTAGTAATAACGACGTCGCCGTTTCAACGTTTCATTTGACTCTCGCTCGCCTTTCACAATCGCTCGAGTTCCCAGTGACGGATCATAAACGGGCGCGCGATTATTGTTGACCACGACCATCAATAAAATTTCCGTACATCACGCGTGATAATTATATTTATGGCCATTACATCTAAAAATAGAATTCACCTATCATGCAATTCCTTTCACGGTAACTCACCACTTATAAATGTGATCAAACACTTAGAGACAATGTCTATAGAATCACTCAATTTAATTCAAGGCAACATCTGAACCAAACCGCGATAGAGATTAGGTGAAAAGAGGGAGACGAAGTGATGATTCGACAACGAATTTTTCGATGGGATCACATGACCGGAAGTATGTGTGTTTACATGCATATAACGGAGCGACAGGTGTTGCGCGGCGGAAGGGGGGGGGGGGGGGGCTGCAAAAATCTGCGCCATAGATCTGCGCTATCAGTTCAGTGCGAATTGCGTGACGAGCACGGGTTGAGGTAAGCACAACAATAACAAGGTCGAGCCTAGGAGATTTGTTGATCAGGAAGTGTTCCTCGGTTTTAATTAATTGAGCCTTTTTGTTTATTGATTAGTGTAGAAAAAAGAGGCCAGATATATTACGCGTCGTTATGTGTTTGTGGGTTAAAAAATTGCAGGTGTATAGTGCAGATAATTGTCAATGCTTTACGGTGAATGCGGTGTTGGATGTCCCGCCTAGTGAACAGCAGCCGGGGTTACCTGAGTGACACTTGTTGCACCATAAATGTTATCGATCCAACGGAAGATGAAGGAATTAGCATTTATAACACGCATGTTTTTAGCAAACAGCTGTTCTTATTATGATTATTTTTGTGTGTTTTTTCAAGTTTATTTTAATCATAACAACTACAGCGTACATTCATGTTATTTTATCGGATCCATCGCGATAAATATATTTACTACTATATAACATAAGATATTCTCATTCAATCTTTTGCTTGTTTACACTTGTTGTAAGTAATAAATTAATTTATAGTTAATATTGGCAGTATATAATGTGTATTCTGGAGTTTACATCTACAGTCAATACCTGAGTATACTGTTTATAATCTTGATTTCGCAGCTTCTTTCAAGGTTTTTTTTTGTCCGTTTCTTTTGCTTTAAATTTCAAATCGGCGTATAAACACATCTTCATAAAATATCAGCGACTATAACAAATTATACAAGTCTATCATTATACTACTATATTATACGTACCTATGGAAGGAATTTGAAATGTGTATAATGTTGCACGTAAATTGATTAGAAAATCTGGAATCTTAATTATCCTTTGAATACAGGTATACGTACCCTGCATTTGAATTATACATATTCACTACACTTTATTGGTATATATATTATATAAAACAACGATTACTTTATCATGTGTAAATTTGCTTCTAAAATCTCTAATACAAGCGCGTTGTCGTTGTTCTCTCTCTTATATTTATTTTACCTCGACTTTCTCCCCGTCTTTCAGAGAGCAAAAATACGGATCCGCCTTAGCCTCGTATGAATATACCTATTTTCTACGGATATCGGTGATAGAAATCTGGCCTGAAAACGCAGTTCATTAAATTATCTTGTCTTGGAACTTCTCAGTTGCCAGCGTTGTCGTACCAGGGGCGCATCCAGCTTTTAGGCGTCCTACTGCTGCCTCCGATTAATTCCCTGCCCAATACATTTCCAGGAATTTCATCAATGTTCGGTTTCCAAGTGGCGCGACTTCGCCCGCGAGAAGTAACCGGGTCGCGGTTCGCCTGTGCCGAATCGTTGTCCTGCAGGACAACGAAAGACTTGGGATCCTCCCTCCCAAAGCTCGGCGAGTAAGGCCTCTGACTCTTAGGGTTGTAGATTATACTTTCATTCTCTGACGGTAAAACCTTCGCTGGAACTACTCCAGGACCTGGATGTCTGTTACGGCCAAAACCACGCGGCTCGTCGTCCACGTTACAGACGTGCAGCCGGTACGTAGGACTTGGCGAGCGTCGTCGCAGGACCGACGGATCCGTCGCTTCAACGTGCGTCGTCGGACGCTGCAGGCCCAACGATCCTCTGAAAAAAGGTATATATATATTAGACCTGTCCTTAAGAAGGGCAAAATCGAATTTTAATAGTCTTACCCACCAGATTGGTTCGTAATAATTAAAAAAAAATGTCAGAATTTTTAAACATTTTTCCCTCCATATTTACCCACCGCTAGGAAGCCTTACTTTGTCCCATAGGAAAAGCATGGATTTTTCGTGATTTTCAATCTTTTTTTTACCGCTGCCCTAATTATCAGCTGAAAAATCGTAAATTTTCAGAAAACGTTGACAGTTATGTTACCTTTTTGACGAATTTTTTGGAATTCGATAAAAGCATTTTTAGGCTAGATCAATCACATCTTTATTCTCTGTATGTTGCGAAAAAGGCGGAAAAAAGCAAAAAAAGTCGAAGAACGTCGTTTTGAGAGCTAAAAATAGGAGGAATAAAATGGCAGAGGTTACAAAAAATAGGAAACTTTTCGCTGAAGATGGTAAATTCTCAGAAATAGCTAAAAATAGAACAAAAGTCGAAAAGTATTGTTACAAAGCGGAAAATTAAGAGAGGAAAAGGATTTATTTTGTGACGAAGCTCTCCTTTTAAAGTCTCGAGATAGACTGTTTTTACAATAATGTTGGTTGACGCAGCAACCTTATTCTTTTGAAAGATATAAGAGGTTTATAAACGTCTTTTATCTATGATGACTACTAGATCATTAAAAAGGGGACAAAACGGGTGATTTCACCCTTTGTAACAGTATCTTTCAGAGGTGTAAATATAGAAGTTCTGTTCTATTATTCTATAATAATAAAAAAATGTGTGAAGACTCAACCGATTTTAACTTCTATATTTATACCTCTCAAAGATACTTTTCGACTTTTGTTCTATTTTTAGCAATTTCTGAGAATTTACCATCTTCAGCGAAAAGTTTCCTATTTTTTGTAACCTCTGCCATTTTATCCCTCCTATTTTTAGCTCTCAAAACGACGTTCTTCGACTTTTTTTGCTTTTTTCCGCCTTTTTCGCAACATACAGAGAATAAAGATGTGATTGATCTAGCCCAATAATGCTTGTATCGAATTCCAAAAAATTCGTCAAAAAGGTAACATAACTGTCAACGTTTTCTGAGAATTTACGATTTTTTAGCTGATAATTAGGGCAGCGGTAAAAAGAAGATTAAAAATCACGAAAAATCCATGCTTTTCCTATGGGAAAAAGTAAGGCTTCCTAGCGGTGGGAAAATATGGACGGAAAATTTTTTAAAAATTCTGACATTTTTTTTGAATTATTACGAACCAATTTGAGGGGTAAGACCATTAAAATTCGATTTTGCCCTTCTTAAGGACAGGTCTAATATAAATATATATATATATATATGTATACATATAGGAAGAGCTACGGAGTTGCGATAGTGGGAAATTGGTAGAGAAATGACTTTTTCGCGCATTTTAGTATAATTATTGACGAATCGGCCGGACCATCTGATGATGAATAAAAAATTCGGAAGAGAGAAAAGAACGTTTAGAAAATTTCGAGCAAATATGTTATTTGTGCCAATAATAGAGAACACGAATGAAACTAACATTGAATCAGTTCGAAAATAGCAGAGTTTAATCGTTCCAAACGTTCTCACTAGGGTGCTTTTTTTTGGACTATTTTTTTTTTTTTTCGGTCCCATCGTGAAATTTTGTTGGAAATACAACAAAAAAAATTCCCTGAAAGATTGAGCCCTTAATATTAATATTAAGTGCTCGCCCAAGGCATGTAAAGATTTCCCGTTTAAAATACACGTAAACTTTATTTTTTTTCTTTGAAACATCTACAGTTCAGGGGCATTTTATGGTATAGTCTATGGCGTCAGTAGGTTTTCTTCGGAATGAAATGCTCTACAAAAGTGCTCATTGCGGTGAAGTCGTAACTCACACCGGCGAAGTCGTACGGGCCACCCAAACCCAATTTTTTCATGAAATTCTTGTTTTTTTGCCCCTATCTCGTAAATGACAAGAGCTACAAAAAAAAAATATTCGACAATCAATAATTCGACAATTTAACTCAATAATTCATGAAAATTCCATACTTCCTCACCTTAAAAGCCCAATGTCTCAATAAATATCGATGTTAGCAATTTGGTTTTCTGGAACTTTTTTGTAGGAAATTAAATTTCCTACAAATTTGTTGAATATTTTTTTTTTTTGTAGCTCTTGTTATTTACGAGATACGGGCAAAAAGACAAGAATTTCATGAAAAAATTGGGTTTGGGTGGCCCGTACGACTTCGTCGGTGTGAGTTACGACTTCACCGCAATGAGCACTTTTGTAGAGCATTTCATTCCGAAGAAAACCTACCGACGTCCTAGACTATACCGTAAAATGCCTCTGAACTGTAGATGTTTTAAAGAAAAAAATTAAAGTTTACGTGTATTTTAAGCGGGAAATCTTTACATGCCTTGGGCGAGCACTTAATATTAATATTAAGGGCTCAATCTTTCAGGGAATTTTTTTTGTTGTATTTCCAACAAAATTTCACGATGGGACCGAAAAAAAAAATAGTCCAAAAAAAAGCACCCTAGTTCTCACTGTAAAATATTACATAATATGGTTGGTGTATATGGTTATCTTGTAGTTATTCGAATTTCCTTTGTCAGACTAATCTAATTCTATCATATATAATACATGAGATTTTTTTAAAAGATTTGTCCTCCTTTGCTAACTTTTGATTCAGACGTTCTGGCCGATTCATACTACGAAATCGTTGAAAATATTTCAGGTGAACAATATTAGTAACATCATAGACTGCGAATTTTTACCTCCGACTGCCAGACGGTGGTTTTCCAACGAGGCTGTCCTCATGGACCCTCGTCTGCAATATCTGGAAGGCGTCTTGGTCGTCTCCGGGATTCGGACGGCCGAAATTCTCGGTGTTGTTATTGTTGGTCCAATAATTGTCCCTACGCCTCGACTCGCTGGAGCTTCTTTCGCGTCTGCGATGCATCCTGGGCTCTCCCATCGGCAAGTGGTGATTCCTTTGGGTGCAGTAGGCGTTCCGATACTCGGGCTGCAAGTCGATGCTACCCTCGAGCTGCAAGTGGGCCGGCATTTTGACCGACTCGACCCGCGGAATATTTCCGTACGGAACGTACTGCGACCGCACTTCGGTCGTAGCCTCGAACAACTTTTGGCGGAAATTCTCATCTCTACGGATTAACAAAAAAAAAAAACTCTGTAGCTTCTCTTACTGCATTATACAAATATTCAATATTACACCAGTTGATCCGGTTATATGCGGCAATTTCTAACGAGCGCCGATTGGGAGAATCGTTTTGTAATTGTCAGTGCAGATGTTCTACCGGTAATAATGGTTTTTCATCAATTTTACTAGACAAGCTCGAACCTTGCGTCGTTCCGCGGTCTCGACGATCGGTTTCCGCTACCCGAATTCCGCGCTGTTCTCTCAACGCTGTCGATCAGACCGCTGTTTCTACCCGAGGGCCGCAACGCTAACGGCGGTTTCCGGTAAACCGGCGAGTCCTTGGAGAAGTCTAAATACTTGGACTTGTACTCGGGGTCCATGTCGATTTTCGTGCTGAATTTCGCACGCGTCGGTGACGACGACGATATCTTAGAACCGTCCGATCTACCGATCTCGTCGTCAGGCTTCATCAGCCTCGGACGCTCTCTTGGGAAATCCTGATATGTAGGACAATGGGTGAGTAGAAGAATCGAGAGGGTTTTATCGAGGACCGAATTTTTCCAATCTTACCTTGAAGGCATCCCTGTACTCCGGAATCTCGAGAGGCGGTCCTTTCGATTCGTTCATATCCGCGGCAAAGCGTTCAATCTTGTCCGTATTGGTCAAATCCTCCACGTCATCTTCGTCATCCGTGTCTAGCTTTCGGTTTTCTTCGCCGTTCAAATTCGCCTCGCCGACTGATCGCGGGTTGACGAATTGTTCCGACGTCTCGGTCGTATTGTAAAAATTACCCTCGGTCGTCAGATGCGTTTCCGGTTTCTTCAAAGAACGTTTCCCTGCGAAAATTTCAACACATTAACAATATACGTAACCGAAAATATTAATTATTTCGAAAATAATCCATATGTACGAATGATAATTTTTTTCTCATTCACCGCTCAGATTGTGATTCCTGAATACGTCCTTGTATTCCGGAATGTGGCGAGACTCTCCCTCCATTTTCAAGTTTGCGCTCTGCCTGAGTATTTCTGGTCTTCTCGCACCGACGAACGGCACGTATTTCTCGTGGTTTTCGGTCGAAGTTTCGAAGTCACCCTCCAGCCTGAGATGAGTCGGAAGTCTGGCCAGTTCCGGGCGACTCACGTTGAGCCATTCGATGAATTTCTCGCAATTCTCCGACATCATACTCATGTCACCTTCCATCTTCAGGGACGTCGGTCGCCGCGCCAATTCCGCGCGGTGAACACCCTCGTGGGCAACGTAGCACGACTGTTCCGTGTCGGCGATGAATTTTCCCTCGTGTTTCAGACTAGTGCCCCTGGATTAAGATAAGAGTAGTAATTTATCTGTCTCTATTTGTTTCGCAAAAATGAGAAAATACTACAACGATAACAACGCCAAGAACGCGACCTTTGAGTCACCCTGAAGAATAAATTCCTTTTTTGGATTTTCCCGCGACGAGCTATGATTTATGGGGCAAAAATTCATAATTCGTATGGCCCCAGAGTGCAGAGGTATTTCGTGCAAGGCACCGCGCTTTCCGAGTATAATTCCGAGAGAAGCGTCTGATCGATTTATTTCTACGACGTTGCGTACTCCGGAATTTAAGATTACACGATTATATATTTCGAAGGGATCAATTGCGGCTCTGAACAGCAGAAACGCGTAATTCTAATCGTCTCGCAACGGTCGAGTCGCTTCTTTATTTGTGCCATTCGGTCAGGGTAAAAAATTTTTCGGTTTATTTCATTGCAGGATTTTAACTGTGACTCATTATTTACGGCGTATTCTTTTTCCACCCAAGAAATCTATACATTCACTCAAATTTTCATCCTTTTGTTACAGAGATTTCATTAATTGGAGTTCACAGACTTCTTTTTCTTCTTCGCTAAAGAATACGTCTTTTGGATAATACGCTGCAGAACTGATTTTTCATCCTTTGACCTAGAATTAAAATGATGAACATGATCGCACCTCCGTAAAAGCGGTGGCCGACCTGGAGCGTTCAAATGAGGTACAAATCGCGAACTTTCAGTTTTCATTTCCATAACTTCTTGAGCGTCAGCAACCTCCGGATTGCACGCCGGTTCCTTGCTCCTTTCTTCCGCCTTGATTATCGCTCGTTCCGTCAGGAGACTCGGATCATCGTGATGATTGAGTGAATCAGGAACAAATCCCGCGGCGGCACGCTCCTGCAATCCATGAAACTTTGGATTATAAATGTTGCACGATTTCAAAGAAGTCTGCGGAGCTTGGGATTATCTATAATTGGTTTAGGAATGCGTGCTGAAATGTGGAATAGAGCAGAATATAGAATTCGGGCTAAGCGATCGGTCGATTTTCGATTTCAGTTCGTTTATAATTCAGAGCGATGAATATTGGAAGGTGGAAATTGATCAATATTTTTCTTTCTCGCAGCTGTACAGCCTTTATTTTGAACATCCGTTTTGTTATTTTTACGTTCTTTATTCGCCTTCATTGTATAAGCTCGGATTTAAGGAATCAATATTCTTCAAAAGACGCACGAGATACTAAGCGTACTTTTCCACACCGCCAGAGCCACGCAATGTAGAATGGATAAGAACCCTGTAGACGAGGCTTCACAAAGCGTGATTGATTGCAAAATTTATTCGTACCAAGAACTACGAAATTGCGCAAAAGGCAAAATGAAAATGAAAAATCATTAATTCATTACCGACGGTGATTGTACCAGTTACCTTCCAGATGTCCTCGCTACTAGCACGGAACGCCCTGCGATACTCGGTGATGAGATTCCCGAGGGAGCCTTCCGCCCTGCAGAGGCTGTCTTTGGGCCGACCCTGGACCCGTCTTCGGCGATAACGAGCGAGCTCGTCCACCGTCAGACTCTGTGGGAATGGCCATCGCTCTTTGCCTTTGCCTCGCGCTATCTCAGAGTCGGAGGAAGACTTGCCCAACCCGCAGAGCTGCCGTCGTCTAGAATTATTGCACAAGAAGGTAAACAGGCGGGACGGTGTTGAAATTCCGAATTTTAAAAGTTCGAAAATTGAAGTAAAGAAATCAGATTTTGACGAAACATCAAAATTTCGAATGGTCCAACACTCGGCGCTCAAAGTTCCGAAAGTGCAGAGTTCTGAAATGACAAAATGCTGAAGGACGTAACTCCGACAAGTCAAAGTTCGAAAAGTGCGAAAATTAGAAAATTTAAAAATCTAAATCATAGAAATTCCGAATGATCGAAAATCTTCAGTTCTGTGAATTTCTGGTTTGGTCAAATTTCATTGCTTTGAACTTTCTTTGTTTTGGATTTTCAATATTTTTTTAGATTTTTTACACCTGGTCGTTGAGTAAACTACGCTGTATAAGTATATTTTCATGTCCCGAACTTTACTCTATCGAAACTTTATTTTTTAGAACCTTGGTCTATCGTAACTTGAGTTTTCGGAACTTTGAGCCGTCGAGTTTCCAACCATTCGAAACTTTGTTGTTTCGTAAAAGTTTGATTTCTTTACTTCACGTTTAGCCACCAAATTATTCGGAACTAGGAGCTTTCGGAAATTTTTAAATTCAGAATTTCATACCCCGCCCCAAACAGGCAGCTAAATGTATAAGATTAGGAGAAAGTTTTGTTGCAGAGTTTCGTTGGGGAAGATTGAAAATAATTGAGTTGGATGAAGGAGTTGCTTAGAGAAGCTGTTTTTTCAATTGTTTTTCGCAAAATCCAATGTAATCTGTATACCTTGACGCACTCTTAGGCTTTATCTTTAATTTCCTCTAAATATACTCATATATACTCACATTCAAAAACAATATTGAAACGTTTTCACCATTCATCGCTAGCTTGCAGTGAGTCTAAATTTAATTTTGCGAATAAAAATGATAAAAATAACTTACGAAAAGGGAGAGAAATATATGGAAATAGATTCCAAAGAAGCGAAGTCTCGCGACCGCGTTACCAAAGCTGCAGGATGCCGACGGCAGAAATCGCGTGTTAAAAACTCGCAAAAGGCATGCTGCGGGCCGGGCCGAGAGTTCGAAACAAACTGAGCACGACTGCAGGGAGGATAATGGGCGTCGGGAGGAAGGTACATGCCGTCACAGGCATCTCCGCATACGGGGAACATCGATTTAGAACACGAGGAGAAATAAAATCCGGTTTATGCGGTATAATGGATTCCCGACACGGAAGCAATCGAATTAAGAGGCAATCCAGAAAGTGGACCAAAAATACACCGGTGCCAATCACGTTTCGGGCAATTAATTATTCGACGAGCCGCCATCCTGCCTTTTATCTTCGTCCGTATGTAAAGCGCTTTTCGCTTTACTCCTAATCCGTGGATAATCGCTCATCTTTACCGGATCACGCGATGATCGGCTCAGCTCTAATATACCCACTTAGCGGTATTAAACGCATAATTTAACTGCCTCGTTGATGTAATCTGCCAAGTTTTATCATCAATACAGATAGAATGATACAAACCTCAGAGATTTTTTCTTCTCGATACCCGAAACATCGCAGAAGGCTTACATTTTCCTTTTAATCTTCATTTCTGATGGACAGCTTGTAGGTATAAATTGAGTATTCCAGATAATACAGTGATTTTGTATCGTAGATGTTTTTGAGCAGTTCTATACTAATAATAAATTTGATCGACGTAAGACCGGCAGTTAATGCAATTACAGTACGTAAAAATTATTTCCTGGTTCGAATTTCAAATGGTTTGAATATCAGGCGCCGTAGCGCAGCGGTCAGTGCTGCCAGTCGTTTAAACTAATACGACATAAACTATGCATGATGTAGATGGGCTTTGGTAAACGCTCGCGCAGGACCAGTATTAAACAATGCCTACCGCTCTGTTGCACTGCGGTTCATCGATAATCTTCGTGTAAAAAAATAGCGGGAAATATATGAATATATAGATTGTCGCATGCGAAGGTAACTCAACGGCGCGTGAGCCAACCTGAGTAAACAGCATGTGACGAGTGGGTAATAACAGTTTCTTTTTTTAAGTTTGATTATCACTGTAGATACGTGGTGAATATGGCATTAACTCTCTAGTACGATGAACGTGTATTTTTACAATACTTTCGATGCTCTAGAATGGTTTTTTTCATCAAAACTATGTTCACGCGGTGAATTCTATAACGAATCACGAGCGTTAACGGCATCTGGAATACTTAGTGTCTCTTACATATCGGGGATGTAGCTCAGTGGTAGAGCGTTCGCTTTGCATGTGAAAGGCCCCGGGTTCGATCCCCGGCATCTCCAGTTTTTTGCGGCTCCATATAGTTCAACTGTAACGTGATTGAAGATCGAGGATGTTTTTTTTTTCGTTACCTTTTGGTGGGCTGATCCTTTTTCTTGGTCTCGCCCATCGCATTGTTGCCCCTGATGCAGTTTTACTCGACTGCACCTTGTAGGATAAACCTTTTACAGGAATCAACGAATTGCGTACCGCACGAATCTAAGACACGGAACGCGTCTGGTATCGGCCGACCTCATAGCGTGACTGGGGCACCAGGAGCCATTAGAACCTGCAGAATACATGTATAAGTTGCGCAGTGGCGAAGGTGGAGGAGCGTGCGTTATGTATATCCCCGAGTCTTTCGAGGAATGGCAAAATACTCCTGCCTCTTGACATGCACCCTGTGTATTTACGGCGGCGGAAACACAGGCGGGGGACTTCGCGATCGTCCTTGACCCACAATTTATACTTTCGCCGACACACTTATGAAAAATTTATCTTGATTTCGCGAAGAATCACACCTATTAGAAGAGGCTTTAAATCAAGTCACGACGTTTCATGTAAATATTTTAAATTTACATGGATGCCATTTTTACGAATGAATTATCAAACGTATTCCAAAGTTCGACTATCCGATTGTCAATTGCACCATCGGTTTTCCAGCAGCAAATTTTCATCCGTCAAGAACTAATTAGCTTCCAAAAAAAAAATTTTTATCAATACAGTCATAATTAATGGCATTACAGCTCATTTGTAATGTAACGCCGCATATTGTTGACCGCGATACCGGACGAGTCCTCGTTTGCTATATCAAGTTTGGCCTATAAATCATCGCCTTAAGCGGACTAATTGTAAGTAGGTTACACACTAAATTTAAACGGGGCTATCTCCTTCATCAACTAATCCTAGACGCAATTCTGTAACTGTGGTCAAGGCGTTTTTTACGTTGCGTATTGATGCACGCAACTCGAGCGTTCTTTGAATGAAGGCGCGTCTCTCGACATGCCGCTCTTCTCGCCAAACTACAATTATTATCTAAGAAGATCTCTACTAAGTTTTGTGGCGAAAATATTGTGCAGTACTCATTTTCGGTACGATGATTCAATAGAGCATCGTTTACTCTAAATTTTGAGAGATATTGAATTATCCATATTGCCAAAAAAATGAATATCGAGTTACCAACAGATACAAGAATAGCCGGCCAGTATCAATTCTGCATTGCCGACGTACGTGACTGATTTATCGACCATATTTTCTGTCAATCTACCGACCAGATTTAAATTACCGACTATTTGATAGCTAACAGCTGTGCGTCGCGATATTTTTAATCTGTCTGCTTTGTAAATATTTCCTCGATGTGAACTTGAAAAGCTCAGAAGCGAATCAATTCCAGTACAATTAACTAATTTTAGTTTATGCTGGGCTGAGCAATGACTGTGAATCACATTGTGATAGGTACGTATCACCGGCTAGAATTTATTTTCTACAAAATTATGTAATATAACCTAAATGGAACTTCGAAATCAAGTATCATTTCAAAAGTATGTACGATACATCTTTTTATTGTATACGAAATTTTCGTAGTAGCTGTAAAATTATATCGATTTTCAAGAATTAGTCTCATATGTTTACTTATGAATTAAAATTTAAAGGTTATTCATTTCTTCTCATATACATTTAATTTGCGAACTTGAAATTTCGTTAATATGAAATTGGAATTTAATGAAAGAACGACGTTCGCTGCAACGAACAACGAGATCAATCTTACGCCTTTTCTACGAATTATTCTAGGTGGTGGAACGGGGTTCATAGGAACCGCATTGGTCAATGCTTTTAAACAGCGAGGCTTCTGTCCAATTATAATATCTCGTATGCCAGGACCGTTTCGCATGTCTTGGGTAAGACTTGTTCAATTTTTATCCCTACTGAACTCCAAGTTTCCCTGGTAAAACGGTCCAATTCGAAAAACAGATTGTACCATATTTGCAATATTTGTTTTTCAGCATGATCTTGAGCGTGATGGTCTACCAAAGAATACGACTGCAGTGGTGAATGTTGCAGGACAGAATATACTTGATCCAACCCAAAGGTGGACTCCTGGATTCAAGCAAAATATATGGAACAGCAGAGTTGAAACTACGAAGTTACTGGCTCGGGCCGTCACTGCCTGTCCTCCCAAAGTCTTTGTCACAATATCTGGCGTCGCTTATTATCCACCCGACGAAAAGGAATACAACGAAGAAAGCATCTGCAACAAGTACGATTTTTTATCAGGTCAGGACAATAGGATCTTCAAACTAGTTGGCTTCTTAACATTTGACAATTGAATGTTTGCCCTGAATTAGATAATTTGTTCGACTCATTGTCTGTTAGTTGGTCAGAAATCATTTCATATATTATCCAATTTTCACGAACATTAGTTTTAAGAATTCTTTCAAGTTTAAGGTTAAAAAGAAATAAAATGCAAATCCAGTATTTAGACTACAAATACGGATGATTTTAATTTCACAGTTAAAGTCCCTTGTTCGTTCATCTTCGCCTCATGCGCAATGCGCACCTCATTTTGTACACTCCTTGTCATCATTAATGAAATTTCTGGATTACTGGCTGCAGCCATCACTCTTCCCACTCATTAAACCTCAGACTGAGGATATTGATGGACTTATGGATACAGATTTGGCTGCATTTTAGCTGAATTCTTCAACAGGTGACTAAAATTATACGTCATTGGAAGTAGCTACCAAGTAGTTACTTTGTTGCGAAATCAGCACACAACTATTTTAGATGCAACGTATCCTTATTTCTCTGACTTTATTCGCAGTCAAATCGGTGTCCGTGCTTCTATAGGTATTCCCTCCAGATCTGATGACTAGATTATCAATCCTGTTATTAAAATTATAACGACTATTTGTTTGTTGCCAGAACTCTGTCACGAGTGGGAAGACGCGGCTAAACTGCCAAAGGACCTAAACGTGCGACAGGCCATAATTCGATCAGGTGTCGTGCTCGGTAGAACGGGAGGAATGATCAAACAGATATTTATCCCGTTTTATGTAGGACTAGGTGGTCCCATTGGCAGTGGAAAGCAGCCCATGCCTTGGATACACATCGATGATATTGCTAACATTTTCGTAAATGTTGTGGAAAACGATAATGTATCCGGTATATTCAATGGAGTTGCGCCTCAGGTATATTTCATCTAATAGTCCCATATTGTGCGTCTCCGGAAATGCGATTGCTTCTTCGAAGGTAGCTAGAATTAATCTGTATGTATTTCTTGCTTAGGTTGTGACCAACAAAGAATTCACAGACGCTTTCGCTTCTGCACTTTGGAGGCCGGCTAAAATCCCAGTTCCTGAATTTGCTCTAGCGCTTGCATTTAACAGAGAAAGGGCGAAGGTACGACATTTGATATTTTTTCGATATTCTTTACTAAAATAAATTATGGAATAAAACAATATTATTACCATGAATTTTTAACAGATCATGACGGAAGGACAAAAAGTTATCCCAAAACGGGTCTTGGAGTCGGGATTCAAATACAAGTATCCAACGATCGATTTGGCCTGCAATGATATTGCAAAATGGTGATGAAGCACTCGGCAGTTCTGACCGTTCTGACCGAAGGAATATCGAATCGAATTATCAGTCATAAAGTGCTAGCGTAGTCTGTGGAAGAATTTCGATGTTCCAGTCATCTTTGTACTTATAGAAGCATTCTTTGTTTTGATAGAAATGCAAAATATACGCATATATAATCACCTGTTACGAAGATCTTATGTCGGTTGTGAAAATTTGAAACAGGTTTGCTTACGGAACACATTATAACACAGTCAGTTACTTATCTTTACAATTAAAATTCTGGCAGAGAACTCGCTGTTATTATCATGTTTGGCTTTTTCCGCGAATAACCAATCCAGCTCTTACTCATACAGTGTTTAGAGAGATGGCAAAAAGATATGGATCATCAACGTGGGATCCGCGAATTAGTGATGAGAACGAGCGTGAATGAAACGAAAGTGATGTTGAGATGGAGAGAGATAATGAATACCGATAATTGAGATTGTTGTTGGTTTCGATGAGGCGATACAAACCGTATCGTAAGAGAACGTTACAGAGAGAGAGAACACATAGATTATACACATACATGATTTCGAGACAGTAGACAATACATGAGATACACCTGATAGGTTTTGAGTCGCGACACGGGCAAGCGGCGAGATTTGACGCAGAGACGGCAAGTAAACATTGCACGCGAGTGTGCGTACATGTGCGAGGACGATTTTGAGTGTCGCGAGACACACATTTAACTATTCGATACTTTGCCGAAACATACCGCCCGCTTCGTTTTAAGACAGCGGATTTCGTTTTAACGGTCACAACGCGAACGAGACCGTCGGTTCCCGGATGCACTTCGATCACTCTCGCGAGGGGCCACACAGATGGAGGTAGATTTTCGTTTTTTACTAGAAGGATGGATCCGATTTTGATATTCCCGTGATAAGTCTGCCATTTCGAGAGGTTTTGGAAGGACTGAAGATACTCCGTACTCCACCGTTTCCAAAAATGCTCCAGCATTTGACGCGAGTGTTGCCAGTGCGATAGCCGTTGATCTGGCACCTCGATGAGTGACGGCTCAGGAATTGTGTTTAATGCTGAGCCGACGAGAAAGTATCCTGGAGTCAAGGCACTTGGATCCCGTGGATCGTCCGAGATAGCGCAAAGAGGTCGAGAGTTGAGCGTGGCTTCTACTTGCGTGAGGAGCGTCGCGAATTGCTCGAACGTTTGAGTAGCTTCTCCGATGACTCGTTTGAGGTGAAATTTGACCGATTTCACTCCGGCTTCCCATTTTCCACCGAAATGAGGCGCGGAGGGAGGATTGAACCGCCACTGGGTTCCGTGTGATGCGAGGATGTTTGCGATTTCTGAGAACTCCTTTGACGATGCAGCGAGAAGACGGCGAAGTTCTGAGTCTGCGCCGACCAGATTCGTTCCACAATCGCTTGCGATTGAGGCACAAATTCCTCGTCGAGATGTGAAGTGTTTGTACGCCGCGATGAATGCCTCCGTCGTGTAGTCCGAAACTAGCTCGAGATGCACAGCCGAGGTCGTGAAGCAGATGAAGATAACGATATATCCCTTGCATGATTTCGCTCCTCTTCCGCGGGAGGCTCGAATCGAGAATGGACCAGCGTAGTCAACACCAGAGGGAAGAAACGGCCTTGATTGCGTGACTCGAGACTGAGGGAGTTGGCCCATCTGTTGGCTGCTGAGAGTGGCGCGATGACGCGCACAAGGAACGCAACGATGTATGAACATGCGGATCGGTACTCTTCCTCCCAGGATCCAGTACCGCTGTCGGATTGTGGCGAGAGTGAGTTGCGGACCTCCGTGGAGCGTCAACCGATGATGATGATCGATGATTAGTGTGGAGAACGATGATTCGCGAGGCAAGATGAACGGGTGCTTTTCGTCATACGAAAGCAATGAGTGATTCAGTCGACCACCGACTCTGAGGAATCCGTTCGAATCGATAAACGGCGTGAGTCGCGATAGTGGATGACTTCGAGTGAGACTTGAGCTTGTCTCGATTTGGCGAATTTCTTCTGCGAAGTACGCCTGCTGGGTCACCTTGGTCCAAAACAGTTGGGCGTCGCTCAATTCGAGAGTAGAGATCGGTCCGACAGTGATAGACGTGTTTACGTGATTCGATGTCGTCTTCGCGAGGAACCGATTTGCTGCGCGTTTACACAATGATGTGACTTTGAGGAGAGTCGATAGTTTTGAGTAGCGATCGACGAGATCCCAGATTTGTAGCGGCTTAGCTGTTGCGATGTGCGTCGACAGCCCTTTTCTTTCCTCGAGATGAATGTTTTCTTCCGGTCGCGGAGATAAGGATGGCCAATTGACAGAAGGCTTCGAGAGCCAGGATGGTCCGAAGGTCCAAAGTTCTGATTTTTGGAGTTGCTCCGGAGATGCACCACGAGACGCAAGATCAGCGGGGTTTTCAGAACCCGAGATGTGATACCAACGAGCGCGCGCGAACTCTTGGATTTCCGTTACGCGATTACGAACGAATTCCTTCCACCGCGATGGGTGGCTTTTGATCCACGCGAGCGCGACTGTGGAATCCGTCCACAGATAAACCGGGGTGTTTTCGAAATTAAGAGTCTTTTCCACATGACACATCAACCGGACGAGAAGATTCGCAGCACAGAGTTCGAGACGAGGAATTGTCACCTTCTTTAGCGGCGCTACTTTAGTTTTCGCGCACACTAGTGAAACGCGCACTTCGTGAGTGTTGATATACGTTCGCGCGTGGATCACTGCGCCTAATGCACTTTGAGAGGCGTCCGCGAAACCGTGGATCTCTATCCCGAGAGATGCTGAACTTAACCCGATCCATCGTGGGATGGTGACAGCTGAGATGCCTTGAAGATCTTGTAGAAACTCGATCCATCGCGAGGACAATGAAGCTGAGAGCGGCTCGTCCCAGTCAAAACCGAGTGCCCACAATTCCTGCATAAAGATTTTGGCTCTGATCGTGATCGGCGAGAGCCATCCGAGAGGATCAAAGAGCTGCGCGGTTTGTGAGAGAACTTTTCGTTTCGTGAAATTGTCCCGAGTTTGATGAATTTGCGGAGAGAACGCGAACGCGTCGATGTCTGGTCTCCACGCAAGACCGAGAGCCCGAAAGAATGGACTTTGATCGAGATTCAGATGCATCGCGATCTCTTGATGGTTTCGAGAAATGTCAACGAGAGTTTCTGAGTGGCTTGAAGTCCACTTTTGAAGTTCAAAGCCGCCCGCCTTGAGCAATTGATTGAGTTCGTTGATTTTCTCGCGACCTTGATCAACGTCCTCTGCTCCTAAGAGGATGTCGTCGACGTACATGTTCTCGAGAATGACGTGGCTCGCAAAGGGATACTGCTTACCTTCGTCGTGAACGAGTTGATGAAGAACACGGATCGCGAGATACGGAGCGCTTGCAAGACCATACGTTACCGTAGTCAGTTGATATTCTTCAATCGGTAGCTCTGGTTCTTCCCTCCAGAGGATTCGCTGAAAATCTTGGTCATCATTGTGGACCAAAATTTGTCGGTACATCTTGACGATGTCTGATGAGAACGCGACTGGATATTGTCGCCAGCGTAAGAGAACGTCCGCGAGGTCGCTTTGCACTTTTGGACCGACGAGAAGATTGTCATTGAGAGAGAGTCCGAGGTTGGTTCTTCGAGACCCGTTGAACACGACACGCAACTTTGTTGTTGAACTGCCTTCGCGAACTACACCGTGATGGGGAAGATAAAACACGCGGGAATTGTCTTCAGGTATATTGATAGCGCGACGCATGTGCCCGAGTTGACGATATTCACGAAGGAAGCTCGAGTAAGCCTCCTTGAGTTTCGCGTCGCTACCGAACCGTTTTTCCAAACGAAGGAGCATTTGATGCGCGGGATTCCGCGAGTTGCCGAGCTCTACCGAATTGTCCTTGAACGGCAGCCGAACTACGTAACGACCGGACGCAGTTCGAGAAACCGTTTCGCGAAAGTGTTGCTCACAACGCTCTTCTTCGGAAGTTAGTGCCAAACGTTTCGACACTTCTTCCTGCTTCCAAAACTGCTGCACGAGATCGAGCAGTTCGTGATCGAGGGAGCATTGGAAGCCTTGGACTGCGCCATACGAGGGGCTTGCTGCTTCCGCTGAAACGCAGCCGGAGAGGACCTAACCGAACTGAGTTTCTTGCGCGATTGGTGTTCCTGGTGATCCTCTTCGAACTCCTTGACTAATGATGTTGCTGTAGATGTCAGCTCCGAGAATTACGTCGATTTGACTGGGATGTGCAAAGCTTGGATCCGCGAGGTTGAGTCCTCGTAGATGAGGCCAGTCTTCGACGAGAAGTCGAAATGAGGGTAGATACGATGTGAGTCGTGGAAGCACGAGTGCCTCCACCTGACACGAGAACGAGGTGTGAGTACGAGATTTGAGTTGCAATGTCGCGATGCCGCGAGTCACTGCCGATTGATGAGCTCCGACGCCAATGATCGGTATCGTTGCTTGATGCCTACGTAATCGCAATTGTTGCGCTAGCGACTCCGTGACGAATGAACTTTCGGATCCTTGACCGAGTAGAGCGCGAGCGATGATTCTTTCTCCAGTCTCCGGATTTGAAGCGATCAATTGCACTGTGGCGAGAAGAACTGGAGAGCGCTTGATCATTGTAGGCTGAGCTGAGTGGTTGCTCACCTGAGAGGCGCTGTTCGAGATCGGTGCGTTCTGCACTGCAGGTTGCGCTACTGCGGCCTGTCCTTGAGATGTGCCGCGGTTGGCAGCTGTCGAGATTGAGGAAGAGTTTCGATGCAGCAAGGAATGATGTCGACCGTTGCACACGCGACACGTTTTGTTGGATCGACAGTCCTTCTGCTGAGGTGTACCGAGACAATTGAAGCAAAGCTTTTTCGCAGAAACCACTTCCCTTCTTTGATCCAGAGATTTGTCGCGAAAGGTCGAACAGAACGCGATGTAGTGGTTGCCTTTGCAACAAGCACACGACTGTTCCTTTGATTGCGCCGTATGTGACCTTGTCGTCTGAAGATTTGACCTTCCTTGCGATGAGTGCGGTTTCGACGTCGCGATTTGATTATGAGCATGAGCTTGCTCTACGGCTTCGAGGGTGTGGATGCGACCGATGAGAAACGCCTTGAGCTCCGCAAACGAGGGGGGCTCGAGTTTCTCGCTAACACTTTTCTCCCACTGTTCGAGAGATGCTGGGTCGAGCTTGCGAATCGTCATGTGCACGATGATGTGATCCCCTAATTTCTCGGGACCATCGAGAAGTTCGAGCGCGCCAAGAGCTTCGCAAGTGTTGCTGTGCAAGCTCTTTAGTTCCGATGATGATTTTTTAGTGACACGAGGAATCGCGAAAAGTGTCGCGAGATGAGAATCAGTCAGAAGCCGCTTGTTTTCGTATCGTGAGACGAGAGTTTCCCAAGCTCGAGGGAAGTTTTCTGCGGTGAGGGAAATGTTTTTGATAAGTTGTAACGGTTCATCGGTCACACTGGTTTTGAGGTAGTGCAGCTTTTCCACTTCCGAAAGTTGCGAATTTTCGCGAACCATCGACGAAAAGAGGTCGTGAAACGGCTTCCATTCTGAGTAGCTGCCCGCGAAAGTGGGCAGTTCGATACGCGGTAACCGTTTTGATGATCCTCCTGCTGGTGCGTCTTGAGGAGCTGCTGCGGCTTGCGCGGTTGCTGCAGGCGCAGGCTTTAGCGATTCGAGAAGATCAAGCATCACTCCTTCGCTACTCAAGAAGTGCTCTTCACACAGTCCGTAATAATCTTTCGCGAAGTACGAAAGCTTTTTGATCGCGTCGAGTTGATCACCTTTTGCTGCGAACTTGATCTCGCTGATCTTTTCGTGATTATCTTGGAACTTATTCCAACTTGAATTTAAAGCATTAAGCCGCGACTTCACCTGCCCGTAAGTGATTTTTGCCTCGCCGAGCTTGCGCAGGTTGTCGACGGCACGAGAGATGCGCCAAATGTAGTCGTTTTGACGTTCGATATGTTCTTCGATCGACATGTTGATGTACGAGAGGATTTAAACTCACGCGACGAACTGAGTTTTCACGAACGAGATACGCACACAGTGATAACAGGGCGTCGCGATACACACTTCGAGAGATCGGTGTTGTTGACGCTCAGATCTTAGTCACGGTCACTACAGAGGACACCGCACGTTTGAATTTAACGGACGCGACTGATTTTGGTGATGTTTTTCACCGATAACGATATTGTTCACTTTGATTACGTGAACTTTCGCAACTTGATGCACACGCGATAGTTCCGTTTCACTCACTGGCTAATTCGTTTTCCTGCAAGTCGCAACGATTCGAAAGATTCGACTCGATTTGCGAATGATCCGATTCGATTCGCGACTGATCCGGCTCGAAGGACCAAAAAATGTTTAGAGAGATGGCAAAAAGATATGGATCATCGACGTGGGATCCGCGAATTAGTGATGAGAACGAGCGTGAATGAAACGAAAGTGATGTTGAGATGGAGAGAGATAATGAATACCGATAATTGAGATTTTTGTTGGTTTCGATGAGGCGATACAAACCGTATCGTAAGAGAACGTTACAGAGAGAGAGAACACATAGATTATACACATACATGATTTCGAGACAGTAGACAATACATGAGATACACCTGATAGGTTTTGAGTCGCGACACGGGCAAGCGGCGAGATTTGACGCAGAGACGGCAAGTAAACATTGCACGCGAGTGTGCGTACATGTGCGAGGACGATTTTGAGTGTCGCGAGACACACATTTAACTATTCGATACTTTGCCGAAACATACAGTATCATCAGTATTTCGTTCACGGCTGCAGGCGCGACTTTCTTCTTTTTTTGTCATCTGTCAAAATCAATCTTGAGCATTTGCATATAATTCGGGGTTAATAAATTTTTGTAAATTATAAGACAAGGGTCCCCAAAATGTTTTTGACCACGAAGGCAAGGCTTAAAATTGACGATAATGAGAAACTACACATTTCTCGTCGGCCTGGTACAGCCGCCTGGCTGTTTCTCGGACGTAAGAAATGACAAAAACCTTGATAAAAGTTACATTTATTGATGTCAAAATTGTTTCCGAATTATCTCGAGTATTGAAATTTCTGTTTTAGTGTCTGTTCTTGTCTTTGTCGAACTTTGTCGTCGTCTCTCCGAAAATGTCTTTGTATCAACAGTGTTGATTTTTGGAGACATAATGTTTGTATTGGACACATTGGGAGATTGGGAGGATTTCGTCTTGGATAAAGTCGCAAATAAAGCGACATTCAGGCGGTCTAGTTGGAGCGATAAATTGTGCTTGGGTTCCGCTGGTGAAAAATCAGTAGTTACAATGGAATTGAGCAAAATTCGACACGTTGGTGTTTCCATGACTTTGGGGCTGTTCGTTCTTTTAAAGAACGGTAAAACCACTTCTTTGTCAACGCGCGGGCTGCACCGGGAGGAAATTCAAACAATGCGTCGCGAAGTTCACAATTTTTTGAATCTAACCAGAATTGAATGTCTCGATAAACTGCCGCCGGATCATCACAATCGCTTGCTCATACCGTCAGACTCGGACGATGAAATCTTCGATACTGCTGGAAAAACGAAAAATTAACAGAATGTATAAAGATATGTTGGAGTGACTACAGTTGTGTGCATTTTAAAAAGATATTCAATCAAGTGCAAACCGATTTTTAACATTAATGTTTAGTGCATATGTAACGACCGAAATTTTCAAGTCGATTTGCCGCTCCGTATGCTGTTCATAAAAAATTCTTATAAAATGTAGGTAGATATGAATCGGCAAGTAGATACTAGCGGAAAATTAGTAAGATACATCTTCATGGAGTAGTCGATTTTTAACCTGACGGCACATATCTTTCGATTCGATTCTCCGGTGTATGCAGGATGAACTTTTGATTCCGTACTGTAAAATGTCAGAGTAAAATTTTTTAATTGGTGATAAAGGAGGTATTCCGAAATGTGTACCAGTACGTGCAAAATTTCGGGACGGTCGTTTCGTAACTAGAATGAATATGCATGATTTGTCATTTTAGAACAGACGTACCGAAAATGATATCTTTATAGTGCGTTCGGTATTTATATCTGATTCCTCGATTACCTCGAAATGCGACGCTTCTTCTCTCTGCTCGTCACGCGTTTCGAGGTAGTCGAGGAATCAGATGTAAATATCGAACGCAGCTACGACAGTTCAGTGAGTCCAATCCATTTCGGAACGTTTCGAAATGTCGCATGTGCTAGCATACATTTCAGAATACGTCCATAGTCGCACCCTGTGTCACATAAAGTGAAGTCAAATCGAAAGTAAATTCGCGTTTAAAACCGTTCGATTCGGTACCAAATTATTCGAGTGTATCAATGGTCGAACCCAATGTTTTCAGCTCGTAAATTGAGAGTTTCAATTATCCAAGAATCCCGCAGCGAAGGGTGCAATTAAACCAAATTATTACAGGCATTTTTAGAAAGCCGCTGGTGTAGGTACCAAAATGAACCAAAGTATAGTTTACATCACACCCAATATTCTACTGGTACACTTAGGGTTGCTATACCAGTGGCTCGCCAAAAAATGCCTTATACTAGATAGAAGAGACCTAATCTTTTGTTTTTATTGTTCCTGTTTGTCAAATTTATGCTTGTTATACGTTTCATAATACGCCCGTTAAACGTTTAACGGACGTTCGTGAATTCGGGAATCGCTTTCAAGACGAATTTAAACAAGGCGGCGTCGATCGGCAGCAACGGAGCAACGCTTCCGGCAGCCGCGTCGGGTGTGACGTATAGCGGCATGAATGCGCAGCCGGTGTGCGTCAAGAGCGTACCATTTCACTCGAGTCGCGCCGCTGTAGTCGCCATATTGTTTGCGGTCTTCGCGTTCGTCGGTCCTATTGTACCAATCGGTAGTTTTCGTTTTCGGTATTGTGTTAGTGAGGAATAGTTAACAAAATTTCGCGAAAAGGCGGCATGAAGAAGACGAAGGACATGTCGGACGAAGACGAATATTCAGCAGACGATCCTGAGGAAGTCGAAGGTGTATCCGAAGACGAATGGACGCCCGAACCGGGAGCCGAGGTGAGGGAGGCCCACGCCACCGATCATATTCCATGATCGTTCTACGATCTGTTACTGCCTCTATATCGCGACGCCCGCGAGCAATTTACGGCAATATTCGACCTCCAGATCACCGAAGATCTTGCAGTCTTAGACCGTATTCGAAATCGTCTCGCGTTCCGCTCGCCGGTGATCTTCGCCGACTCTTCTATCCGTTTATAAAGTTTTTATTTTGCTCAACACCATATCAACTCTTCTCCGCTAATACACTTACACCATTTTTCGCAACTCGTATACCCGGCTTTTCTCTCTGATATTTCATTCATTTTCTATGTCGTTAATTCTTTTGCACGCATTTTTTCACTTATAAATTTTCACTGAGCGTTATCGCGAATGCCGGCTCACGTTTCTCGAACTCGCGTCATGATTTAAATCCAGTTACATACTGGTTTTCTTCATTCCCAATTTGATTTGCTTTGTGTTAGCAGCTAAAATAATAGAAACATTAGCACTTTTCTTTGAGTTTGTCATAAGAATTCTATAGGCATTGTGCTTCGTAGATCATACTTATACACCAATAGTGTAGAATTTCAGATAAGCCAGAGCTTGGTTTTTTCAGGGTGGCACCAAAAAGAGGCCGCAAAGAGCTGCCAAGAAAAGACAGCACTCCGAGGAAGAGGAAGACGAGGAAGAGGAAGAAGAGGAAGAAGAAGAAGAAGATGAAGAGGAGGATGAGGAGTCGGATTCCGATTCGGGCAAGAAACCAAAAAAGAAGAGACGTTCAAAGAAGGAGGAAGAAGACGAAGATGACTCCGATGACAACAGTTTTAATGAACCTTCTGGCGTACCACCAAAGGATTATACCGTGAGCATAGTTGCCTTAGTTTTACCTTCGCAGTGACTGATCCATCACGTCGTATTCAGATGTTGAAAATTAGTTTCTTGAATTTCTTTCAGTCTGGCGCCTTTGTTGTCGCTAAAGCAGATATTAACGGAGATACAGACCCTACCTTGTGGAGGATAGATGGCAAAGCACTTCTCCAAAAATATTTGCCTTGCAAAGAGGACGACAAAACTGTTTACAAAAGCACATCCACGGTGAGTTTTGGTATTTGGTTTGTGTAGCAATGAGAACTCTAAATTTTAATTTGCTCTTGAGAAGCTATCATAACTTTTTACTTATTCAACTATAAAGTTTTGTTCAAACCTTTAGATTTAATTAAGAAATATTTGCCATATAAAAATTTTCTGCTCAGAAACCTTGCAAAATTGCAGTTTAATCATTAATTACGTAGGGCAGACTGAAGTTTGATAGGTTATTAATTTGAAGAAATGTATTTAATTTTATTTTGCATGTAGTGGAAGTTTATCCATATCAACACTATCAGTATTAAAATACTGAATATATCGCAAAATTTCTTTGTGTGCGAATTTTATGTGATTTTAACAATCACAGTTTTTTTCTTTCAGTATTCTGGCTGGTCAGTAAACAACAAAGATAAGTACTTGGCAGCACAGGTCACATTCAAGGTCCAAAATCGTCATGAGACTATCGTTGAGTTACACCTGGATCGGCAACAACAGCAAGAAATTGTCAAGTGAGTATTCACGCTGTTGTTTAACATGAGGCATGCACCTTTAGCATTTGGATTGACGTCGAGGGATGACAGAAATCATTTTTCGTATTGATTCAAGTCGAGTACTAAGTATTCTATTTGCTCAAACTTTGATGTTAAATAATATAACAGCATCACCGATTATTCAATTTTATGTTATCTTTGATGCTGAGACCAGACTGCTTTTATAAGGCGATCATCATTGCTATCATTGAACGAATTTTATGTGTTATTTTCAGAGAAGAAAAAGAGGATTAAGTGCAACACTACAAACATCCTCGTATTTGTTTATATATGTTTTAAGATAAAGTAAGGTAAACACAGATTGCAGTTAGTAGAAAAGTGGTCTAACGTGTTTTAATTAATACCAAAATGGAAAGAAAAACATACTAGACTCCCAGAAAATTTGTGCCGACTTTTCTATAATTACCGTATTGTACTTCCATATGAGTTTGGTAATGCTGAGATCTCGAAATTCGAACACAATCGAATACTCGAAAACTGGGATAGGCGAGTAAGTTTACTTTCTCCTGTGTTTTAATCTAATCATGATCATATTCCAGTATAACAATAGAACAATTATTTACGTTCTTTGGCATTTTCTTTCATCCTTGTTACTTGAACTTTTATTGGTATTTCAACACCTCGAGTCTTAGCTGTTTGACAGTCTTTAGAGCTCAGTGCTAGTGTTAGGCCATGCTACGCAACTGCAGCTAGTTGTAAGAATATCGAAAATAACAAAACACAACATCAAATTAAAAAACATAAAAAATAATGATTAATCTAAAAAACTAGTAAATAACAAATCAATTCTAACTGCAAGCATCTTATGTTTTGATTTTATAACACAGACGAAAGGGACCTGTTAATTAGTCTTTCTAAATAAAATCTTAACAAGCATTCAAAATAACGCCGTCTTTGGCTGGGAATTCATTTAGAGGACAGCATATTATTGATATTGATAACGCTGCGTTGGGTTCATCTAAATTGGAATTAATCAATTTCTTTTCAGTATGGTTTTTTACTCTTGTGACCCCAACTGCGAATAGGGTAATCAAATCCAAGAACCGTAAAATTACGTACATACATATATCATCAGCGCTACTAATGATGATTGAATCATGGGCGATTATTGAAAATAAAAACTATTTATTACTCTTTCACAAATTTGAACGTTCAGTCTCTTATATCGATTCTTCATATAAATGTGAACATTTCCTGATTACATACTACTATTGGATATGAATTTGCAAATGATCAGTCATTAAAAGATGTCGATCATATACTTTTACCAAGAGACAAGTCTTCAAGCAAGAATGAAATTCATTTTAGAACATTTACTGTCTGGTTGGACAAAAATATCTATACAAGTAATGTAGTAACTTATTTCAAACAAATATGAAACTTGTACTGAAACTGATCCAAGCAAGTTCATTAAACCATATCCTTTGTCAAGACATATAAATTAAAGAAATTTTCAAGACGAAACAAATTAAAAGGGAAAAAGATTTATTGATTATAAATGCGAAGTTAATGTATCGCGTATATATCATACTAAATTGTGAAACAGGTTTCTATATGCATTAAAAAGAATGAAGCCACAAAGTTTTTCTGTATTCAGTATCCTGATTAATAAATAGTCTGTTCTTACCAGGTTTAAAACGGTAATCTTTCTTGCCTGTCTAAATAAGCGACATGTTTACTTAACTCGGAACCTTTTCCACCTCTTCCTCAAAGAATAGCTTATTTCAAAGTTAACGTTGTACCGTACAAAGTAAAGATTATACATTTCAAATGCTGGCCCACAAGCATGAGAAAACAATAAAACGTATCAATTAGATAATTTGAGAGACATATTTCGACTATGAACAAACGGACTGTCGGTGAAGTACATTTCCGTTTGAAGACAAATCATTGATTGCCACTTGGTAAGAAGGAAAATTCAATATTTTCAAAATGTGGTTACCGTTCATACGAAATTATTTTATAATATATGTATCAGGGTGGGCCAAAAAAATCGACTATTTTTTTTTCACTTTCTACTCTGAAAACTTGGTTGGTAGAGACCTCAAAAACATTCTCTCCAAGTATGAGCTCTTAATTTTAAGAGGAAGGTCCTCCGCCTCACAGTTTTCTATTTTTTTCTTATGGTGAGGAAGAAAAATACATATCTCGGTATCTACTATTTATAAAAAAAAAAGGTGTATCATATTTTCGTAGGAAATTGACTTCTCTACAAAAAAGGTCTCTTACAATTTTTTTGTATACCTCACTGTTCAGAAGATATTCACCGTCAAACTTCAATGCACACTATTTTTAACAGTTTTTTTGTTAATAATTCAAACAATTTCAATTTATTTCATGAGTTTCGGGAAAATCTGTACAAATTTCAGGTTCTGTCGTCGAAGTAACTACAACAGAAGTTCTCTGTTTCAAAAACTTTTTGTAATTTATCATTTTTTTAGTATTTTTACAATTTTTTTTTTTAATATTTTGAAATCCCAATCATGCTCTTAATTAATTTTATGGCGTTTGTTCAGAGAACATTTTATAACTTTTTTTTCACAAATTATACGTAAAATGTTTTGCTCGAGAGGATTTTTGTTTTAAATCCTATCGCTTCGTCTGTTTGTCTTGTGCAACTAACGCCACTGTTAGAAATAGTGTGCATTGAAGTTTGACGGTGAATATCTTCTGAGCAGTGAGGTATACAAAAAAATTGTAAGAGACCTTTTTTTGTACAGAATTCAATTTCCTACGAAAATATGATACATATTTTTTTTTATAAATAGTAGATACCGAGATATGTATTTTTCTTCCTCACCATAAGAAAAAAAAATAGAAAACTGCGAGACGGAGGACCTTCCTATTAAAATTAGGAGCTCATACTTGGAGAGAATGTTTTTGAGGTCTCTACCAACCAAGTTTTGGGAGTACAAAGTGAAAAAAAAATAGTCGATTTTTTTGGCTCATCCTAATATGGATATTGTATATCAATCTCTTATATTCTACATACTTATAGTTAAATTGTACATGGATTTCATGTACGTAATGATCAGGTAGTATTGGCGGCATTATTCACAGGACTGGCTGGTCTCTCTGCGCCTCTTATTTCCCTCACAATGGGCTCTTCTGCCCTTCCATTGAGTCTCAATCCAGCCACTCCCTTCTTAGGTATAGTACATAGATCGCGTTTAATTTTTCTCCTTCTAGAAGGATCATTACGACGCAATTGAAGCATGCATCCAAAATCTGCGATGTATAGGAAACCAGCTATGAGCAGCTCACAGGATCTTAGTCCCTGCTTGTATGCTGTTTCAAGTTCTGAACTTGTTCGCTGATCATATTGCCACCAGCCTGAAACAAATCAGTGAAATTTACTGGTAGAAAATGGCAGGAGAGACAACTAAGTTAACAAGTCTAGTTTTGAGGTAATCACGAGAAATATGGCATAGGAAATTAGAACATGCAGGTTTCTCCTAAATGTGATAGTAAAGTTAAACAGTGCTACAATGTTGGTAGTGAACTCACAAAGAAGATATATAGCAAAATTTGATCCCTACCATTGCGTCCTTCGTAGAACCAGCGATACTGTTCCTCCTCTGTAACCTGAATAGTTTTGACCAATTCTTCAAGTTCCACAAGCCGAGGTTTTTCAAGAAAGTCAGGTGGGATCTCGTGCCGACACATCGGGCACCGTTTACTCTGGTTTGCGACCCCTTTCACACAGAGGAAGCAAAATACATGACTGCAAGGAAGCTGAGCTGGGTGAACGCAGGGCTGTAGACAAACTGCGCATTCCGGACCTGCGAATAATTGTCAACCTTAGGAGAAAATTTAATGGAATCGGTTCTCAACCAGGCGGATAAACGGAGATGGGTTTCTTCAGAATAATTAATTGTTGAAGGATGTAAACAATGTCCAGTGACACAGAGTGTTTTCACTCATATCTTTTGAGACACTTTGGTAATGATCTGTAACTCAAATCCTTAAAGATAGAAGGTGGAGTTTACCGTCGCTGTCTTCTGTTTCAGCACCGAAGTCTTTTTCGCTTGACTCGTTGACGGGTGGATCCTCTGTTAAATCGATCACCGCATCGGCCATTGCGTGAATTTTTTGTATTTTCGAGTATCTGACGGGTTTACATAGCCTTGTACGTTTCATGTATTAAGCAATCAGTTCGACTGCCGAAGTATTATTTAGCGCTTGTAATTCTCCTTCGTGGGAAGAACCTCCGAGAAGGAAGGGATAATTGAGTCTTGTAAATCTCAGTGTTGTTCTTCCGTCGGTGGTTGCAAATGCGACCGAATTTGCCAACGCATATTGCCTTCTTTTCTTTTACGTGTGAAAACTACGTGAAAAATCAATCGCTTGACGTTATACTACGAATTATAATCACACTGATTTAACCAAATTTTGTTCGAAATAATTATCAGTTAAAAAATACCAAACCGCGGAAGAAGCTGCACAGATGGCTTCACTTGCTTCTGCGCACCTTATGGTCGAAATTCGAAATTACATTTGTCTAATCGTCGGTATATACGTTAACATTTGATTCTACTTTACCGATATGCGATCGGCTTCGAAAGCGAAACAACAATTAGAACGCAATTAGTAAATATAAAACACGTATTTTTGTGTATTATTTATCAATACTCCTAAAAAGTGGTCTCGATTGATGTAAATTTAAATACCGATTATTGCTACAAGGAGACTGAACTCGAATGGGAGAATTGACAGAACTTGTACAGCAATTGAGGTTCATTTTTTTTACCACTAGCGTCGCTAGTTTTCTTTTTGCACCAGTGTCATTGGTTGTAGGGGTTGCAGGGATGCTCCAGATCGACCAATCGATGGTCTTGCAATGAGATTGGTAGAAAGTTTTCAATTCAAACTGGCGCCTCATACTTCCTCCTTTAGGCAGTTATTTGTTTACGTCGTTGACTGAATCCTCAGTCAACGCATTCGGTAAGAAAGAAGTGCCGCGGATATTTTCAGTTGATAAAACAGGAGAACATCGTCTGCAGGGTCTGCAGTAACAGCTGGGCTGAAATAAAAACGTAATTTTGTTAAGGTAACCTCCCAAGTCCCAATAGTGCCCAATGTACGCTTGTGGCTCAGTTGTGATAGGTCTCGTTCTCTCAGATTTTGAAGGATAAACTTGAATATGTTTAGTCACGAAGATGTTACCAAGACCGGATCACGCTGGCTTATTTTCGGGAAATACGGTCGATACGATTTGACCGGTTCACGCAGCCGCGTCCTGACAGCCAGCGGCTGAATCGCCACACAACACACCTTCCCTCGACTGTAAATAAAACATTTAAATAATGTTTCAACTTTACGAAGATTCGCGTGCTGACGGATTGGGATATCACCCGTCGCATCGCAGAGAAAAAGAGGTTGACATTCTTGAGGTATATCTATAATAAATCTGAATTTTACTCGTCCATTCTGATTTGGTTTGTTGTTCTTTATTTGACGACATAAACAAAGCTTACCACTCCTCTCCCTAGGACGATAATCCCCTATCAAAATCTCCAACTATGTCTGATCAAATTTTATTAAAGAACTTTCTCTCAGGTATTGATTTGAATCAGTACTCATTTATGTGTTGTAACTTTTATAAATCCATGAATAATATGTGACTAAGCCAATGCCAACAATGAAACTACAGTACATACTCGTTTTTTCAGACATGCCTGCAACTCTCGTCACCAGAGCTCATTTGCAAAATGCCTAACGGAGATGTCAGCCGGCGCATTAAAGAGGGTCTGGCTTCTTCCTCGAGAAAGGAAAACCAAAGCTCTCGTGAAGATGGTAAGCTGAATCTCGTTCAAATTTGTCTGTATTTTGGATAAGATCTTGGCTAGCTGTTTATGTAGGTATAACGGCTAGTCATATCCTCATTTTATTCTCAATCTATTAATACTCCCCAACTTTTTATTCTAATTCTAATCCTTAATATTTTGCAGGAACTAAATTGGGCAAGCGATGGTTCGTCATTCTTGGACTGCTCTTTCTGGGCTGCGCCCTAGTTGCCGGTGTAGGCTTACCATTGGCGCTCGAACTTCGCAGCTCACACCTACTGGAAGCCAGACTACTCGTTGTTAAACGAATACTATCAGAAATGCCACTCATTGACGGGTCAGTATTCATTTTTGATATCCCATGGTTAATAGTCACTTTAGAAATAATTTCTTATATAATACGAAATTCTTGAATTTCATCAACAAAATATATTAATCTGTTTTATTACATGCATGTCCCTAGAAAATGTTTCTGCACTTGAATTTTTTATCCCTAGACGGGAGAATACACCAAGATAATAAATGTAACCAATACTCCCTCAGTAGCCTTTTCAAATTTAATTTATTGCTCCAGGCATAACGATTTTGCTTGGAACTTGCGCCAGCGGGGAGGAACAGCGAGAAACTTTCCCTTCGAGGATGATCTTTCTAAGAACTTGACGTGGGGTCCAGAGTGGCAAACAGATTTAGTGCGTCTAAGACGGGGTAATGTTGGGGCTCAATTTTGGTCGGCTTACGTTCCTTGCGAGGCTCAGTTTCTGGATGCCGTTCAACTGACGTTAGAACAGATCGATCTTGTCAGAAGATTAACATCAAAACACCCAACGGGTATGCGTCTGGTAACTTCGAGTGCAGAGCTTGAGGGAGCTCACAGAGATGGCATGATTGCCAGTCTCGTTGGTCTGGAAGGCGGCCACAGCATTGGCTCCTCACTGGCAGTTTTACGCAGTTTTCATCTCTTGGGTGCTCGATACATGACTTTAACGCATCGCTGCAACACACCGTGGTAAGAAATCATGTAAAAATTGTTGCGATTTTACGAGCTATAATTTATCTGAAATTCTAGCTGAAATTGTTTTTGCAATTTGTTGTTTAACTTTTCAGGGCGGATTCTAGTCTAGTAGAGGACCCGAACGAAGATGTGCCTCTGGATTATCACAGTAGTGGTCTGTCCACGTTCGGGCGAGCTATTGTCAAGGAGCTAAACAGACTGGGGATGCTGGTAGATCTTTCTCACGTTTCTACTCAGACGATGAGAGCAGCTTTGGCTGTGACTAAAGCACCTGTTATTTTTTCACACAGTGCAGCTAGAGCCTTGTGCAACTCGTCAAGAAATGTCCCGGACGACATTCTTCGCTATCTCGTGAGCATTGATCGGTTTTTCCAAACTATTACCAACCCTTGGCGATTCGCTCCAATTGCAAAGCATGGCAACGCAAATACAGATTATGCTTCAATTTTTATTTTTAGCCCATTAACGGTGGATTAGTGATGGTGAGCTTCGACAGTGCCCATCTAAGTTGCAGCAGCTCCGCTTCAATGCACGACGTAATCGGTGAGCTTCAAGTTTTTCACTTGTTGCAGGATTGGCGAGTTTGCAACAGATGACAAGTAGACTTTTGTCTAATTTGCGATTAATCGATATTGTGCAGATGGAGTAATCTGACGATTTACTTCCATTTCAGCACATATCACTCACATCAGAAAAACCGCGGGAGTTAATCACGTTGGACTCGGAGCTGGATACGATGGAATTATTAGGTACACTTCATGATGAATTCAAAGTTATGACAACGATGCAAGATTAGTCTATATATTGAAGTTTTTACAGCCCTCCGGCGGAGTTGCCAGACGTCTCTGGCTACCCTTTGCTACTGGCGGAGTTGACCAGAGATAGGCGATGGTCAGCAGCTGACATAAAGAAGCTTGCTGGTGGAAACTTGTTGAGAGTTTTGAAAGAGGCAGAGACTCAGTCTTTGGCCCTTTTGGCGCAGCAACCATCTGAGGAATGGATAGCGCAAGAGTTAATTGAGGATACCGCTTACTGCAGGTATCATGATGCGTGAAGAATTAACGTGATGCTAAAAAAATTCGGAAATGAGCGGGTTTCATCTTGTATAATTATAATTCATAGTAACTGTGATTATCTTCTCTATTCCGTTGATATACATCCAACTGTAAATGTGGAAATATTCTAAGTTTTTTAATAAAAGGAAATGTTTGCTGTAACGTTCATAAATTTAACTGTATGGTAATAGAATATCACAGCATATCTTGTATGTTCGAAGCTTCTTCAATTCGAAGTTACTTCAGATTTTCGTATTGGTTTCAATGATCTAGGATGGGAGTTCTAGGTCTATTATGAATTTGAATGATAACTCACAATGATTCGAGCTGTCGAATCGTAATGTCATTTATTAGCTCATATGGGAAAAGCCTAAGGCATAAAAACCCATGACGTTGCAACGATCTTATTTTACATGTATTATCGTTACGTGTACATCCTATCATTACATGATATCAAGTCGGCCTAATGAGAATGTACATCGCCCGTTTGACTCACACCATCGCAATCTCGCGTATATGATACGTTGGTTTTCGCATTATTTTCGTATATCTGTATCGGGGGATCTTGAGGCGTTGCCGTCCCCTCGGTCAGAAGGTCATTATCAAAGGATCGGAGAATCTCGAGCCGTTGTCGTTCTCTCGATCTCTATGACAAGAACTGTTTTCGTGAACCTCGTTAGGTTGGATGTGTATCAGCCTTAGGCCTCATCGTCAACGTGTTTTCCGAAGCGAATCGTTTTGACGACTGCTACAAATTCGCGCGCGCGTCTGCTCATTTATCCGTGAAAATCAGACACCAGCGCTGCCACGAGTCAATAGAGCGCGGCGATCTCGAGAAACTACGATGGCGCGATATTCAAAGACCTTCAGTCACCAAACATATTTCACTATTGATACTTTGCCTAAATTATCTATAATTCCTTACAGTTTTTTAATAGATACATCATCACGCATTCTGGATAAAAATATCAATTTCGTTGACGCACCTGTGGCAATACTGAAAAAGAACTGATCAAAATTGCGTAATAGGTTTGGCAAGAGGGGGAAATTGGTCTGTGGCAAATATTGGTACATGCGCAAATTGCAAATTGTACATGTATAAAGTATTGTCGATTTATTCTTTTAATCGAGATATACTGTATCTGTATAAGTTGATAATAGCATTCATAATTAAAATAACGTCATCACGATGATGTAATAATAGTAATTATATCTAATTTTCTTGTTGTCTTACATATGAGATTTAATCATAAGTATTTAATCAGTACGTACATGTCATTCGATTGCCTCATTGCAGAGTTATCTACAGGCCGAGCTGTTATCAGTCGAACAATAATAAAATGTACTGCCTTGTAGCACAAGTTATTGGCACGTTTGCCGTATGTGCTTCGAGAGGCACCAGCTGAGCTACTTTATTCGGACGTATAATTCTCCACAAAACTTAGATTAGTTAGCAAAACACAGAAATATGGAGAACGCAACAATCACTGATGCGATCGTCAAGGATCTTCGCTTTCCAACTTCGCTAAACGCTGACGGAACCGATGCTATGGTAAGGTCTATGGGTTTGAACGCGTTACTCTTGATTTAAAGTTGGCAGATCATCTAATATTCAATCCATTTTTAGCATACGGACCCCAATTACTCCTGTGCCTACGTTATTATTGTTACTAACACAGGATTCGAAGGGCACGGTATGACGTTTACCCTAGGCAGAGGAACAGAAGTTGGTACGTTCCTATAACTCTCCTAGGTAACTAGCAAAATTGTTTACTCTCATTATTTCTTACAATTTCAATATCGATTTCAGTCACTCAGGCTTGCAAATCATTATTCAGACTTGTCAAGGGTAGAAATGTGAAGGAAATTTATTCTGATTTTGCATCAGTCTGGAGAGCATTAACAAGCGATTCCCAAATGAGATGGGTGAGTGTAATAAATAGTATGATTACTACCATTTTCTTTTCTCTAAACTGATTTCTTAATATATTTTTTATTTTTTGATCTCTACCCAACAATCGGAAAAGAATAGAAACGGAACAATTAGTAGAATTATGAATCCCATTTCTTTAAGTTTCGGAATTAAGCATGAGTTATTCCAATGAGACACTGTTCGTTTTAATGTGTTTATTCGTTTCTATTCGATTTTATCTGTTCTTTCCCATCCCGTCATATTCACGACAATGCAATCTCTAATAGCTTGTTCGTTTCAGTTATTTATTTAGAATAAGGGATGGCAATTATCAATCCGATTCAATTCTTTCTATCCGAATTAATTCTTTTCAAACAATACGAAACATCTGTTTACATAAAGAAATCGGAATAGATCGTATTGAAATTCTCAATCCGTTTGTATTCTTTTCCGATTGTTGGGTACAGATTGGACCCGAGAAAGGTGTCAGCCACTTGGCTACAGCAGCTATTATAAATGCTCTCTGGGATTTGTGGGCTCGGATCGAAGGTAAGCCTCTGTGGAAGTTGCTCGTAGATTTGACCCCAGAGCAGTTGGTCTCCACTATTGATTTTCGGTATATGTAAGTATCAGACACAGCTTTCTGCCGCTATTCACAAGGTCCGCTCAACATTTGACGTACTTTCAGCACTGACGTTATTACAAAAGATGAAGCGGTGGCAATTCTGAAGAGCAACGCACAGGGCAAAGAGGAGAGGGAAAAAGTATTATTGAAAAAGGGATATCCAGCTTACACTACTCAAGTCGGGTGGATGGGCTACTCGGACGAAAAGGTCAAAGACCTTTGCAAGAAATACCTCGAGCTTGGCTTCACAGCTTTCAAAGTCAAAGTCGGAATCAATTTAAAAGAAGACATAAAAAGGTGTCGTCTGATCAGGGAAGTAATCGGCTACAAAAATAAGCTGATGGTAGATGCGAATCAAATTTGGGAAGTAGAGGAGGCAATCGATTGGGTGAAGCGACTCGCGGAATTCAAAATCACCTGGATCGAGGAGCCAACTTCTCCTGACGACGTTTTAGGACACGCCAGGATCGCTGCAGAGTTGGAACCTTATGGCATAGGTGTGGCGACTGGGGAGATGTGCGCAAATCGAGTTATGTTCAAGCAGCTACTTCAGGCCAGGGCAATCAAGTACTGCCAGATTGATTCAGCTAGAATAGGTGGCGTGAACGAGATTCTGTCAGTCTACTTTATGGCGCTAAAGCTGGGCGGTAATCATAACTTGTTGCGCCTGCTTTTCTATATGAAAATTACGCAGTTTGTACAAGAACTGCACGTTTTTTTAACTGGTTACAGTGCCGGTTTGTCCCCATGCTGGAGGCGTAGGTTTGTGTGAAATGGTACAGCACCTCCAAATGTGGGATTTTGTCGCGTTGAGCGGAACCAGCGAGAACCGAGTCATTGAATACGTCGATCAGCAGCACGAGCACTTTGAAGATCCTACAAATGTCCAGAATGCTCATTACATGCCGCCAACTGCTCCTGGCTACTCGACTAAATTCAAAAAGCAAAGCGTTGCTGAATACGAGTATCCAAATGGTGTCGCGTGGCAGCACATGTTTAAGGAAGGAATCTTTCCTGAACCAGTTGATTGAAACTTAGAGAAAACTGTTCAACTCTGCTCCTATCCAATTTGGATATATTTTATACATAATATACATAAATATGCGTGTACACAAAGATTGAATTCTTTCACAGAGATTTTTAGCAATTATTTGCGATCAAAATACCTCCAATATCGAAAAACTTATTTATACTTCTATCAGAATAATAGTTGAAAATTTAGTAAATTTGAGCGTTAAGATTGTTTTGTATAGCTATTAGCTACAGTAACCAGTAGTTGCACTATTGTGTACATTATTTAATGTTATAAAAAAAAATAAATAAAAAAGGTCCTAATATAAATTGTAAGCAATACATCGTTCGTTGTGATTTGGAATAAATTCGCTAACAGGGTAATTTAATAGCCAGCCCTTGACATTTGTTACATAATTTTGGTACCAGTTCAGAAACCATAATCAAGATTAGCAAGCTGCTGTGCCATGTCTAAGTTGAGGAAGCATTAGCTGCAAGTCTGTAGACGAGATCTGACGTAGTCAATCTGAAAATGCAGATAATTAGGGTGATGGAGAAAGCAGATTAAAAAACTTTGGAGTATATCGCTCAGTCAAGACTTTAATGTAATGCGATTTAATGAGAGAAAAAATGTCACTCACGCTTGCAAACCAAAGGCTGTTGGGTAGAAACATCATCCGCCCGAGGAACCCCATGTTCCCTACAGGTGAAATAACATGAAGGTGCAGATGGTTGACGGAGTTGAACGGAGGCCAGTGGAACCCTATCCTTGCATCATTCAAGTCAATTCCCTTCATTTCACTGATCGTTGTGAGAACTTTGACCATATGCTCAACTGCGAACGAATGAATGAATAGAAGTAAGTTCACAGGCAATTTGTGAATGGAGGCTCTGTTACAGGAATTTAAATTAAAAAATGAAACTACATTACACACATGTATTTTTGTCCTCTGGGCCTTGCATAGTTTTTGCATTCTCTATGTGGGTCTTCGGTATGATAAGATAATGGTGCTTGGAGGCTGGTTTAATGTCTGTTATGCAAATTACAACGTCGTCCTGGAAATTAGGTATGAAAATTAGAATTCTAAATATTTTCAGACAGCTGATCTGATGAATGATAAGTGGTGATATGTGCACATTCCCACCTCGTAAATCTTTTCACTGGGTGCTTGGTCGGCGATGATTTTGCAAAAAATACAGTTATCCATTTCCCCAGACATTTGTACGACAATTCAAATCGGGATTTGGTTTAAATTTCTACTCTTTACGTGTTACCAAGCTTAAGAAAAATAGGAGCAATATTAGTTTTCCCACAAATGGCCTGTCGGCTGCTTCGTTTGACAGCCAGGCAAGCTTTGGTTTGATTAACTAACCTAACCGAGGTTATGAGTTTCTAATAACATGGCGTCGCCTCAAAAATGCTACATGGTTTAAGATAAATATCTTTAACTGTATTAAATAACACCGTATAAAACGGTCTCGCAAATCGTTGTCATTAAATTTTCATTTTTTCGTAAACTGACGTCAGTTTATGTCTACTGAACATATAAATCGATGAAATGGTTAAAGAATGGGGTTAAGTCATGTTCAGTGTTGTTATGCTTTTCAAAATGTTGTATACATTCAATCTTAAATCATACAGCTTGGAACCACATTTTTCGGCTTCATTGCCTTACTGCAAAGTTCTGTTACATTTATGCGAATGACTTCAGACATTAAAATTAAAGTTTTTCTTCAAATTCTCAAAGATCTCTTTTTTCATTCATGCCTTGATTTATATTTCCTCGTCTGCCATGTGAAGCAATAATGTATTATTCTGCATCTTTTAGCAAATACTTGACGATCGGTGCAACTACAAAGTTTCGGGTAAGATTCATCGAACTCTCTGTCCAAGTTGAAGTGCTTGGGTGAAACTAAACAGGTTGACTCGACACATAGCAGGATGACCAAGCGTCAGAAATCAAGTGGAAAAGGTCGCGATTCTCGGAAAGGGAGCTCCAAGTCTCTTGGAGATTTTAACAATGGGGAAAAATCACAATCTTCTGTTAGACAGATGAGAAGAAGGCCCGCTACGTCTGGAAAGGAAGTTGGGTTATCGCGATCAGAACGAATACTGTGTCATAATGACGAGTCGATCGATAGTGGAGATAGTAATGACTGTCTTGAAAATACCGCAAAAGCCCATAGACCTCTGGATGTCATTGTTGTTGATGTTCACAGCGAAAATAAGGAAATAAAGTTATTCAAGCCAAGAAACATTGTTGAAGATGCTAATGTCTGCTGGTTAGACGCCATAAGTTGTGAAAACAAGGCAAATCCCCCAAGAAGTCAAAGAAAGAAAAGTGCCATGGCAGGAATGGCCTGGGAAATTGAAGAATCGATCGATACCATCCAAGAATTTGCGGAAGACTCTAAAGTCTTCATGTCTTCTGCTGATCGAGAACCTTCTACGAGATTTTCAAAATCTTCTGATCATTCAAACTCTGAAGAGAATTATACCCAACTTTTTGGATCTGAGGAGAAAATATTGAGGACAACTGCTGGGAATTCAGACCCTGAACCAGAACCTTGGAAGACGAATATGGAGGCACCTAAGCGGAGACGTAAACGGTGGTCCAAGGGTGAGAAGAATTTACACTTGACCCAAGAGCTAATTGCAAATTCCTCCGACACAAACCGGTCGGTGGATACCGATTCTCATCTCTTTACTGATCCTCAGCTTAGACCGGTTCCTGCTCCACGAAAAAAGAAATTTTCTAAATCCTTGGCTAATGAGTCTAGCTTGGTGTTTGACAATACGGCTTATCGATCCGATGCTGAAGAGGTGCTTCGCATTGAAACGGAGGTCTACGAACCTCAAGGAGGATCGGATAACAGTCAAAAATACAGACAGAGTACTAAGATAGAGATGAGCAGTTTCTACGATTCGTCCAAGAGTGTTAGACAGATGGAAACAAACTTAATCCAATCGAAAGACGATTTTTCTCACTACACGAATCGCAGAGACAACAACGAGGTGGTCAAAGTTTTCGAGGTTTCAGACTCTGGTAATTCTGAAACTGAAATTCATGATGCCGAGAGAGACGGGGATCCTGGAGCTCAGTTGACTCCTATCAAGTCTAGGCAGCAATTAAACTCTCGCACAACATTTGAAACTTCTGAGTTCTCAAAAAGCAATGACCAAGTTTTGAAGTCTGCTGTGCGTGAAAAAAAAATCTGGAATGAGGAATCAGCGAGTAAAAGGCGGCCGTTCTCTGAAGATGATTCCGCAAACATTGATACCAGTTGTTCGTTGATGGACATTACTGACTTGCCTAGAAGCAGATCAGCAAAAAAAGATGGAAAGAAGTCAAAGTACTCAAGGCGGGAAGTTGATTCTGCTAAAAAGTGTGTGCTAAAATCCAGATCGAGTAGTGGCCTGAAGAATACAAGTACGCAAAGTAGCAAAGATGATTCGGTTGAGTATAATGCAGACAAATCGGACCAGTTTATATCCATCACCATTCACAAAGCAGATGTATTGGAAACGGATTTTATTACCAGACACCCAATGGTGAAGGTTCATATTGTGGACATGAAAACGGGAAATTATTTAAAGACTGCAGAAAATGATGATCGTGAAAGATGCGGTTATCTGCAACCAATGATCACTGGGAAGTTTGACTTCAAGAAGAATAAATCTATCGTGCCTAATTGGGAGGAGGAATTGATATTTGATTACAACTTTGACGATGTTATTCGAATGGATGATAAACCGACATTAATATTGTTCGAAGTATTGGATTTATTGAATTTTGCCGAGGCCAGATTCAACTATAACATCTTGGGTGGGTGGAAATGAAAACAACGTGCAAAAATATTGCTAAATACTAGTTTTTTTTCACATAGTAAAATTGAGGTAACAATTATCAGGCTTACAGCGTTTTGATGGTTCTTTCCAGGCAGTGAAGGATGTTGGCATAAAATTGCTTGGGCTTTTCTGAGGCCAGTCGGAGTAAATGGGACGTCTCACATGAACAAGAAAGTCAGACTTCAACTGTACCAGCCGTCTAAAGCTTCTAAAAAATCCGGAAGACTTGGGCAATGCGAGGTGGGTTCAGATCCTGCTGGGATCGACTAAAACTGAAATCAATTTTCTGCTTAAAACACACTTGTCAAAGTTTGAAAAACTTGGTGCATCAAGTCAATGTAAACTCTCATCATTTCTATGTTTCACAGGTCTTCAACAGTTGGAAATCCAATAATAGGGAGAAATATCCAAGCACGTTATACGTGACATTGAAACCTGTTGAACTGCCAGTTGAAGATCCGGTTCTTTACGATCGTCTTAGCCTGAACAAATTACCTGAGATAGACGACGAGTCTTGCGGTAGTTTGATGAAAGCCTCGGACCTATTGCAGTTGCCAAAGTGGACTAGACTCGCTGCACAGTCTTGCAAGATTCCAAACAACCACCTGTTTCAATCTGAAACGTTTGAAAATGGCTGCTTTTACGTCACATTCAGCAACAGCGGCAAATACCTTGCTTGCGTAGGCTCGGAAGATGGCAACTACCCAATCATCGTCTACACGGCAAGAGATTACTTTTCGTATTAGACAAATTCTTTAAAATAGGTTTCGGAGTAGATTGCTTTAATAAAAAGATTATTTATTGTTCTTCAAGCAGGTTCCTGAGGGAATGATATGTTTCCGTTTCATCGGGCACAACAATTTTGTCTATGGTCTAAACTGGTCAAACGACGACAAGTACTTGCTGTCTGTATCTTCGGATCAAACTGCCTGCATTTGGGACGTAGGAAACAAAATAATTCAGCATATCCAGGCAAGTAAACTTTAACAATCCTGTGATAATTGCTTTGAAATAGCAACTGCGATAATCTTTGGATGTATTCTCAATTTTAGATGTTGCCTCACCCGTCGTACGTTTATTGCGGGAAATTTTACCCTAGGAACAAAGACGTTGTAGTGACAGGGTGTTGCGACAGCATTGCCAGAGTTTGGATGAAAGGCAGAAGAAGCAAGTGTTACGAACTCACCCAAGAATTAGACGAGCACAAAGGATACGTGAATTCGATATGTTTTCAGAAGGACGGTGGTCTGATCACTGCCGATAGCGTTGGTGTCATAATACTGTGGACTTTGAAGAAGGCAGCTAGCATTTCGTCAGCAAGGGAATGGAACATTTTCAAGATAATTAAAAATAATGAAATCGAGAATATCGTCGTCAACACAGTTCTTTCGCAACCCCTGGAATCGCGAATTTTGGTTCACTCGCGGGATAACGGACTGCGAATGATCGACCTCGCCACGGGAGTTGTTTTGCAGCGATACAAAAGTCTCAGAAATTGCAGGTACGTCGTCACGATCATTTTACAAAATGTGTTGCCCAAACAAAAATGTCAAGTTCATATTCTAAAACGCATTATTTAATATAACTAATCTGATCTTCTACGAATGTTTCAGATTACAAATAACTGCATGCTTGTCGCCTTGTGGAGGGTTTGTTCTTTGCGGTGGGGAAGATTCGTATTTGAATATATGGAACGTCGAGAACGGAAAGAGAGTCGCTAAATATCTGGTACAAGATACGAAAATCGTAGCCTGCGTTGCTTATCATCCTTTTGAACATATTCTGGCATTCTCAACATTCGGCAGCACATCTGCTGTTCACGTAATGAACTTCAGTAAGAATTCAACAGGGGAGAGTGTCGGTCTAAGTTTGATTGCTAATAATGAGGTTCCGGACAATGACGACGATACTAAGATCACTGTAAAATTTGGTAAGAGTTACGCTACACGAAATGTGACGGATGAAAATCCTCTTTCTAGACAAGAACTATTGCGTCAGAAATTAGAGAGACTTGACTATTCCAAGGAGGGTCTCAAGTCAAGAAGTGCTGCCAGATTGAATAACATAATAGAAAAAATTGACAAAATCCTTGTGAATACGGCGTTAACACGACATACGGGTTTGACGTGTAGTCTCAACGACGCACCCAGCCAGTATCTGGGCGCAGTTTCGCCCAACGCCGAGAAAAGCATTTGTAGCAAAAAGTATGAACGGAACGTTGTATCAAGATCTCAGATGAGCAGAAGCAGGGACAAGAGCCTAACTATGAACACTGATGCGACTGTAAGATTACGAAAAACTAGTGGAGAGCTTATTGAAATGCAGGATATTAGTTTGTTGGGCAATGACGAGTCAACAGACAGTGAGAAATTGCGGAAAGTAGGAATGTCGGATATCCATGCAGAAAATCGTCAGAATATTTCGTCCTGTAGTGACATGGAATTCAACGAAATCCGTTCCATCCATAGACATGGTGGTGAGTTATTTAAAAAAAAGTATGGAAAGAATAAATCTGAGGCTGATGTGGAATCAAATCGTGGGAGAACGAAACGTCGTGGATCATCGGACGACAAGATTTTCCACAGCAGCGAAACTTGTATTATAACTTTAGAGAACCTGGCAGACAGTTTGCCCAGCGACACCAGCACCCCGGGTAGCACAGGGACTTACATCGTTGACAAGAAAAAGGATATTAGATTTTCAATGTTAGACAAAAGCAGGGTGGCTAGCGATTCGGGTAGCTCGGCAAAAAGCAGTATTACATTTACTGTTGAAAATGAAGTAAAAAACGACAATTCGCATACACCGCAAATAAATGATCTAACTTGAATCGATCGATATGCAACAGTAGCATCTCTAAGATGCTCAATTTATATTTTCAATGTTTTTTACAAAGTCAACTTTGAGCTGCAAATATTTTGGTAAAATTATGAACTACTTCATTTTTAGTTCCTATCGTTTCAAGGATGTTCATATGAAGAATGTTTTATTGATTTGTTACGCACTTTTAAAATTGTGGGTCGAAAATGCAATATCTCAAGTTTTATTCTAAACGATATTTATCCAAAAAATTTTTCACTTTTCGCTTTGCTAGAAGCACGTCGAAAATATGTAGAAGGCTTAACCTATTTTCTGAGTTAATCCCAAAATTTGGAAGCGGTAATTGGGTTTTAATTGAGAAAAATTACACAGGTGCTTGAATGAATATGAAAATGAATCATGAAAATATATATACTATGAGGTTCGTTGGAAATTAACTGGAACTAAAAATAAGTCTTGAATTTGTTTTTAACTTTGACAAGGTGTTAAAATTATCTTTCAGTAATACACATCTTTGGAAATGTGACGAAAAATAGCAAAAATAATTATTTTCTCCTCTGTATAATATTGATCTACGTAACCAGTCATATTTTTCTTCTCGATTATTGAAATACTAAACATTAATTATTTCTATTCATGGTTTTTCAAATTGCTAAAACGGATGGGAAAACATCTTTTTCTGACAGGTCAAATTTTGAAATATTCAGTATTACATAAATAATATAAATGAAAAATCAATGGTTATTTTTCAATAACTGACTTTCAAAAGGAATAACACAGGTCACAGAAAAAACAAATTTTTTTTTAAGTTTATGTTTAAATGACTAAATTTTTATTCCATGGATCGAATAATAACCAAAATTTCCATTTATTGTTTATAAAGTATGCTTTTTTCTTTGTTATGTTGATAAATAAGTCTTCAAATACTTGGTTCATAGTATAAGCAGCACGCAGAGAGAAAAAGCAAACTGTATCAGATTAGAACAGACTCAAAATTCATGTTAACTGGTGTAATCCATTGGCTTTCAAATCATTAAATCCTGTTTCCAACACAACATTATTCGTGAAGTCAATTTTTATCCTGTTGGCTGTATGTACTACTGTCAACAAAGGATACTCATAGTATTTAGAGAGATAGTGATAAATACTTGTTCATTGATGTGGGATCCGCGAATTAGTGATAGAGGACGGGAGTGAGTGAATCGGGATGATGATTAATGAATCAAAATATATACTTCGCTAGTATCGCTAGAGATCAGAAAGGCAACTGCGGTTTTGCAAAGGTGAAAGAATACATAGAGGAAATTAAGATAATAGACAATACATGAACTGTTACATCGCTACTTTGCCAAAACATACTGTTATAATCTGCTATTCCACATCAAAAGAAATTGAAGGGAGTATACTTGTTCTGAGGAGGGCCCGCATCCGGGCTGAAACGTTGACAAAAAAAAATAATTTTTTTTTTATTACTGACCTTCATATCCAAGAATGATATTTACTCAGTATAATTACACTTTGCACGGTTGCATATTTATTTAATTTCAAGAAGTGGGAATTGCCTATATTGTTACGTGTCCGAAAGGTGGAGTTGAAAAAGTCGAAGAGACTTTTCAAAAAGAGATATGTGGTTTGTAGCCACCTGTAATAAAAAGAGTACCAAATACGGTAATCGAAAGTAATATAGCAAAAAGGTAACCTGAGAATTTTTTTGCAAGTTTTATAAAGTTTTGCCTATTGCATTAAACGTATTGCCTACCTTTTATGAATAGCCATCCTGTGGAGTTATAATTGATAATGCAAATCAGTTTGTCACAAATCATAATTATCATCATCATATGAAAATATCTTTGTTCAAATATTTCGTGTTACAAGTGCGTGTGAGAGGTTTTATTATTCTTAAGTGAAAAGCATGTCAACCCAAAAAGTACAGACACATGGCTTTGGAATTTGATATGGATATTAAGAAAAAGTAGATTATTGGTTGCAAATTCTTCCAAAAGCTTGGAATCTTTTGTGTCCAATGATCCATTGCTCATCATTGAGAAATAAATTATCAACGCTAGCTATTACTATTGATATGTCGGAAACGTATTTTAGTATGCAGAACTATGCGAAACATCTGAGAACCGTCAGAATCTGTACTCTAAATGTTACTCAAACCTCGACTCAACCATCTCTGACTCAACTATGCAATTTCAAATTTGGAAAAATCTCGATTTTAGAACCAGGTGAAGCAAAAGCAAAAACTATATCACTGAATTTGGAAAAAAGTTGAAACTAATTAATTCAGTTGACAGCAAGTCGATCATATTACTCAACTCGCTGTAATCACTTTGGAAGTTTTAAAATTTTGAACAGTCACAATTTGCCCCATCCCCTAAAATCAAGCCGTCGGGCGCATCAGCTGGCATCGCATTTTCGTGACAAAGGAACATGTGTGCAAGAATAGTTATTTTTTATCGTCAAAAGAAGTTGAGCTCATTAATTGTCAGACAAACTGAATCCTAAGCTAGGGAACACGACATTTGAGACATTAATTCATAAATTTATAAAATATCAGCGATACATCCCAGCCGCTAACCACTGCGGCGCCTTCTCTGCGCCCTACCTTTGCCAACGTGCAGTTACCATAAGAGAGCCTTATGCACTCTTACCATAGCTCGTAGACCAATACCGATATATACAGTTACTATCATAACGTGCAATACCAGGTTTCTCTCTGCAATACCCTTGTATCGATAGTTCTCACACGCCATATTGCCCGTACCTATGTGAAGCTGGCCTGTGAATTTCTTCACAAACTGGATACCAAAAAAATTGCTCACGAAAATCTCTTAATTGCTATCTATTTTTCATTATTTGCTCCTACGCTGTTTTAGAGAAATTCAAAAAAAAATTCAAAAGAGTTCGATACAATCGAAGAACAGTGTAAAATCAATGAAGGTCGTTTTTTTTTGACATTTTAATTACAATGTATATAATATAAGTACCCATGTTTAGTTTATTGCTCTGGGTGAGAACAATACTATTTTTTAATATTTTCTGCTATTTCATGGCTATTTTTTACGAGTTTGTGCTATTTTTAACATTATTTCGCAATTTACTCAAATTTGGAAGGTGTACGGATCCAAAAACTTCAGATTCGGATTCAGCGCATCGAAATACATAATCCTAAATGGGTCTGATCAAATGTACGGACCACTATTTTTTTTTTTTTTGTATGGTGTAATCAATCGCGTGTAATCTGTAAAGGAGCAAATGAGGAAACTGGTAGATGATTGATGGGATATCGAGGAGCAATCAGTAGCAATTGTACCTCTTGGACCGAGTCGACATCTTCTTATT